>NC_086173.1:149680391-149992348 GCF_023053635.1 Elgaria multicarinata webbii | reverse complement strand
ATACTCTGGTTAGCTCAATCATTGCTGGTCTTTCTTCTGAGGGGAAGAGAGAAATTAACAAACTTCTTTTTTATCAGAACAGCCATGTGTCAAGCCATCCGCCTAATGCAGTCTTGTTAAAGACATGAACTGTTGATGACTGTTCCTTACCTTTATGTAGAGCTTGATCCAGAGACTCTGTTGTGGGGAAAAGGGGAGAAATCAGACCACTACACATATTTCAGTGTGTCATATTCTGTACGCCCTATACACACCTCACGTATTGAAGACTACAAATCCCATCAGCCCCTGCCAGCATTGTAAATGGCCAGGGATAACAGCGCTACAGCCCAAAACCTCAGGAGGGTGCCAGGGCTGGGGAAGGCTGGCATCTTGGATAATACTGGGGATGATCCCAGAGTGCAGGACACGGAATAACGGGCTCAAGTCACAGGAAGCCAGATTCCGGCTGGACATCAGGAAAAACTTCCTGACTGTTAGAGCAGTACAACAATGGAATCAGCTACCTAGGGAGGTCGTGGGCTCTCCCACACTAGAGGCCTTCAAGAGGCAGCTGGACAACCATCTGTCAGGGATGCTTTAAGGTGGATTCCTGCATTGAGCAGGGAGTTGGACTTGATGGCCTTGTAGGCCCCTTCCAGCTCTACTATTCTGATACAGAGCCCCCTTTTTGGTTAGTTTCTGGTACCTTTGCAGTTCTTAACAGAAGCTTCCAGAGCTGAGCTTCTCTCGGCATATATTTTGAAGGTCTTTTCCAGCTCCGAGGGAAGTTCTGCCAGCTGGTTGCCTTCCGTTGCTTCATATCTGGGAGGGGAGATGGTGAAGATTTAGGAAATGGGTAAAGAATCTGGTAACCTGCTACAGGCAAGCTGAGGCTTTACTTGGGAGATCTCCTCACGAAGACGGCCCCAGCCCGCCATTTTGCACCTGAAGCAATTCCTGGCAAGCCGGTTTTGAGTAAAGTTTATTTATTTATTTATTTATTTATTTATTTATTTACATTTATATACCGCCCCACAGCCGAAGCTCTCTGGGCGGTTTACAACATTTAAAAATAGTAAACATTAGAAGTATACAATTTAAAAACACACACACACACACACACACACACACACATAAAAACAGTATAAAAACAACAGTATCCATTTAAAAACAACAATTGTGGGGTCCATTAAAAACAAACTTAACGTTGTTAAATGCTGTTAAAAATGCCTGGGAGAAGAGAAAAGTCTTGACCTGGCGCCGAAAAGATAACAATGTTGGCGCCAGGCGAGCCTCATCGGGGAGATCATTCCACAGTCGGGGGGGCCACCACTGAAAAGGCCCTCTCCCTTGTTGCCATCCTCCGAGCTTCCCTTGGAGTAGGCACTCGGAGGAGGACCTTAGATGTTGAGCACAGTGTACGGGTAGGTTCATGTCGGGAGAGGCGTTCCATCAGGTATTGTGGTCCCAAGCCATGTAGGGCTTTATAGGTTAAGACCAGCACCTTGAATTGGGCTCGGAAACATATAGGCAGCCAATGCAAGCGGGCCAGAATCGGTGTTACATGCTCAAACCTCCCTGTTCCAGCTATCAATCTGGCCGCCGCATTTTGCACAAGCTGCAGCTTCCGGGCCGTCTTCAAAGGCTGCCCCATGTAGAGGGCATTGCAGTAATCTAATTTGGAAGTTACCAGAGTATGGACAACTGAAGCTAGGTTATCCCTGTCCAGATAGGGGCGTAGCTGGGCCACCAACTGAAGTTGGTAGAAAGCACTCCGTGCCACCGAGGCCACCTGAGCCTCAAGTGACAAAGATGGTTCTAGGAGAACCCCCAAGCTACGAACCTGCTCCTTCAGGGGGAGTGCAACCCCATCCAGAACCGGTTGAACACCCCGCATCCAATCAGAGGAACCACCCACCAGCAGCATCTCAGTCTTGTCTGGATTGAGCTTCAGTTTATTAGCCCTCATCCAGTCCATTGTCGCAGCCAAGCACCGGTTCAGCACATCCACAGCCACACCTGATGAGGATGAAAAGGAGCAGTAGAGCTGCGTGTCGTCAGCATACTGATGACAGCGCACTCCAAAACTCCGGATGACCGCACCCAACGGTTTCATGTACATGTTAAACAGCATGGGGGACAAGACCGATCCCTGCGGAACTCCATACTGAAGAGTCCACGGGGCCGAGCAATGTCCCCCAAGCACCACCTTCTGGAGCCGTCCTGCTAAGTAGGAGCGGAACCACTGCAATGTAGTGCCCCCCACTCCCAACTCAGCCAGACGTTCCAGAAGGATACCATGGTCGATGGTATCGAAAGCCGCTGAGAGATCAAGGAGAATCAACAGAGTCACACTCCCCCTGTCCTTCTCCCGACATAGGTCATCATACAGGGCGACCAAGGCTGTTTCCGTGCCAAAGCCGGGCCTGAAACCCAACTGAAATGGATCCAGATAATCAGTCTCATCCAAGAGTGTCTGGAGCTGGCCCGCCACCACCCGCTCAAGGACCTTGCCCAGGAATGGAACATTTGCTACCGGCCTGTAGTTACTAAGATTTTCCAGGTCCAAGGAAGTTTTTCTTCAGGAGTGGTCTCACTACCGCCTCTTTCAGACGGTCTGAAAGTTCTATCCTCAGTGAGCAGAGAATTCTCATCTGTAGACTAAATTTCACCTTAGAATCGTGAGGGGGAATGTGGGGCCCTCCGGGTATTGTTCAGCTGTGACTCCCAGCATCCATCACCATTGGCAGAGCTGGCAAGGTTGGATAGGAACTATAGACCGACAACATCTGGAAGACCACCCATTTCTCCACCCCGCCTGTCCCCCGTTCTTTCAGAAGAGCCCTGCTGGATCAGAGCAAAGGCTCATCTAGTCCAGTATGCTGATCACACAGTGTCCAAAGAGAGGCCCCACTGGGAAGCCCACCAGCAGGACGTGAGGGCAACAGCACCCTTCTGCCCACGCTCCCCAGCAACTGGTATTCAGAGGCAGGCTACCTCTGATACTGGAGGTAATATATAAAGGCTGGAGCATCTCCCTTATGAGGGAAGGTTACAACAGCTGGGATGGTTTAGCTTGGGGCAAAGACGGCTAAGGGGAGACCTGATAGAGGTGTACAAAATTATGCATGGTGTGGAGAATGTGGATAGAGAGTCATTTTTCTCCCTCTCTCAAAATACTAGATCCTGGGGTCATCCCATGAAGCTGATTGGTGGGAGAAGTAGGACAAAGGAAGTATTTCTTCACCCAGGGCATAGTTAAATTATGGAATTCACTACAAGATGTAGTGATGGCCACCATTCGGATGGCTTTAAAAGGGGGCTGGATAAATTCCTGGAAGAGAAGGCTATGAATGGCTACTAGCCCTGATGGTTGTGTGCTACCTCCAGTACTTGAGGCAGTAGCCTGTCACTGGGGAACATGGGTGGGAGGGTGCTGTTGCACCATGTCCTGCTTGTGTCTCCCTGGTCGACAGCTGGTTGGCCACTATGTGAACAGAGTGCTGGACTAGATTTTATTTATTTATTTATTACATTTCTATACCGCCCAATAGCTGGAGCTCTCTGGGCGGTTCACATGGACCTTCGGATGGACCTTCGGTCTGATCCAGCATGTTCTTAGTAGCCATTCATAGCCTTATTCACCGTGAATTTGTCTAATCCCCTTTTTGAAGTCATCCAAATTGGCAACCATCCCTACATCTTGTGGCACTGAATCCCATTGCTTGGCTATGTGTTGTGCTGTGTGAAGAAGTAAGGAGTGGATTAGAAGAATGCTTCTTGCTTTCCATCCCAGGCATCAGCCTGCTTTTCCCATAGAACTCTCTGCTTTGATGGCCTCTGAATAAGGAGATCCAAAACAGAAAAAGAAAAGAAAAGATACAAGGAGTTATAGAAGCTATAGCCAGTTGAAGTAGCCAGTCCCGGGCTTGATGGACCTAATGGTCCAATTTGGTTCAAGGCAGCTTCCTAAATTCACGCTCTGGATTATTGAACGCACTCAATCTTTGACACAACCGGAGCCAAACGGTTGAGATTTTTTAAAAAGAACGTTCTTTCCCTTCCCAAAATATGGAAGGTACTGACAGACCTTCCCCAATCCGGTACCTTGAGAATGTATGGGACTACAGATCCAGTCTTCCCCAGATGGCCTAGCCCATGGCTGTGATCTCAGACACTGACCCATCGAAGGAGGCTGTTATTTGAGACTGGCTGTGCCCGACAAACATTGGGGCTCTGTACTGCAGAAACATGGCGGGCTTAGCTCAAGGAGTGAGATTCCTTCTTTCACGGAGGTGAAGCAGGAAAAGAAAATGAGGGCTGAGAAAGAGCGGCATACCTGTTCAAAGTGCTTTTGATGTCCTGAGAAGAAAAAAAAGGAGAGGTGGGAAGGGGATCAGTGACTCAGCCAGAACACAAACTGGACATTATCTTGTTCCAACAGCAACTCATTCGAGAAAGACAATTTTCATGCCCAGGACTGTAAGTGCTTTTATTCCTAATTTAAGGATTCACAGAGGCCTCCCCTCCCTGCGCAGGGACCTTTTGCTGTCTTATTTTATTTATTTATTTATTTATTTTATTTTATTTTAAACATTTGTATCTCAGGGCATCATACAGATAAAATCATACAATATAAAACAATAAATATACACAGCTAAAAAAGAAATTAAACCATTAACCAAGTTAAAACCAATATATAATTTAAAAGCAGTAAAAACAATTAAACCGGTTCAAACAATGTGTAAGCCAGGTGAATTTAACCATTAAAGGCTTTATTTAAAAAAAACCTTTATTACCTGCAGGAACTCCCTCGCTGGCTGCTGGCACTTCCTCTCCATCTCTACGATCAGCTCACTGAGGCTGGTGATCTCCTTTGAGAGCCTGGCAACATTTCCTTTCTGCCTCTCTTTAAACTTCGCCTCCAGATCTCCAAGACAGGCCAACCAGGAGCGCTTTTTCTCCTCCACGAACTGCTGCATTTCCTCAAAGGCAGACAAGCTCTTCTTCCTCTCCTGTTCCAGCTGGGCCTGGGAGGAAAAAAACACACAGGGAGAAACTGGTCAGGTGACAGGTGCTTTCGGGAAGCGGTCCACAAAGTTTGACTTGGCCATGGTAACCAACCCAAAATCCGTGCCCCCAGGAAGAGGGACGGATCAAACTTCGGGGGGAAGAACCCATGAAGCTCAGGGCAAGAGCAACGAAAATTACCATCCCAATTCCGAACTCAGAAGAGCTCTTTCATCAAATCTGTGAAATGGAAGGGATCTTGGAGACCATCTAGTCCAACCCTATGCTCAATGCAGGATGCTACTCCAGCATCCCTGTGAGATGACTCCCCGGCCTCTGCTTAAATACCTCCAGCGAAGGAGAGGCCACCCTTCCTGAGGCAAGCCTGTTCCACTGCCAAATAGCTCTGTTAGGGAATTTCTCAGAGGTAGGCAACGTGGTGCCTATGGCCACCAATGTGTCCCCAGACACCTTCCTTGGTGTCCGTGGAGACTCCTCCAACATAGCAGCCATTTTATGATTGTGCCCAGAACTGTCTCTTATACTTTTGAAAGTGCATGCAGGTCCAAAAGGTTGCCTACCCTTGATTTAGCTGAAACCAACTTCCCCTGTAACATCTCCCCATTGGTTCTAGTTCTGCTTTCTGTAGTCCTGCTCTCTGCACCACAATCTGCATTATAAGCTCTCTTTTTGGAGCAGTGGCACAGCCAGGTAATTTTAGACCCTGGATTTATGCTTTATAACTGCTTATGCATTCCTGACATGTTACAGAAGGCCATTTTTTAAAGATAAAAGGAAGGACTTTTTCATGCAGCACATAGTTAAACTCTAGAATTTGCTACCACAAGACGTAGCGATGACCACTGATTTGGATGGCTCTAAAGGCAGATTAGACAAACCAGTGGAGAAAGGCTATCAATGGCTACTAATCCTGATAGCTATGTGATATCCAGTATCAGAGGCAGTAAGCCTATATACGCCAATTGCTGGGGAGCATGGGTGGGAGGGTGCTGTTGCATCTGTGTCCTGCTTGTGGGTTCCTGGTTGACAGCTGGTTGGCCCCTGCGTGAACAGAGTGCTGGACTAGATGGACCCTCAGTCTGATCCAGCATGGTTGTTCTCATGGCCTTATGGGAAGGAGGGATTAACCCACAAATAGATGAAGCTATTTTGCCTTGATGCAGTAGTAATAGCCTTCTCCTCCAGGAATTTATTGTTTTATACTATATGCTTTTATCTGTATGCCACCCTGAGATCTTAATGATATAGGGAGGGATACAAATTTATTTATTATTTATTTAAAACAAATGTTTTACATAAATAATAAATAAATTGATCCAACCCCCTTTTAAGTTCATCCAAATTGGTGGCCTTCACTACATCTTGTGGTAGTGAATTCCATAGTTTATCAATGGACTGTGTGCATCGCCACCAAACAAGCAGTAGATACGGCTGCTACTGATTGCAAACAGTAGATTAATAACAGGGGACCTTGTCCTTTCTGAGCTGTGTCAGTGGTGATTATCCGTTATACTCATCAGAGGGGAGAGAGTCCCTTGCCACAGTTCATGGGGTGGCAAGCAGATTCATAGATTCCTGCTTCAGGATTACTCAAAGGAAACAACTAAACAGTAAATTAGCATGGTACTTAATGGTTGGTTGTGCCTTGTGGGTACTCAAGAGAGAACAAGTTCCGCAGAAATCTTCACTACGGTTTCTCTGAACCGGACATGTGCGCTGGATGCATTACAAGCCATGTCTCCTTGAGTTTCATTTTAACAGCCAATTATAGCCTTTATCGATCCAGGCGTGAGAGGTCTACGTGGCGACACACATCCACACCATTTTAGCAGCAACAAGAGACACCTACCAGACACTTCTGGCCTCTCAGCTTTTCAGCAGTTTTCTGATCCAGAACCTTCATTCGCTGTATCTTTATGAGCTGCAGATAGGATTGGATTTTCTCCTGCAGAAACAGTAGAAGTTTTGCTAGGATGGGGAGCAGGGATGGAGCCCATCCAATACCTGTCAGGAATGCCTTTTGAAGCCCATATCTGATTTGGCAAATGGAAGGGTAGAAGAGCCCTTTCCTAGTTTCAGAACATCCACCACCAAAGAAGTCTTTGGTGACTTGTCCCTTTATGTCTTCTATGTCTCGACTTAGCAATATTTAGGGTGACCATATGAAAAGGAGGACAGGGCTCCTGTAACTTTAACAGTTTATTTATTTATTTAAAGCATTTTTATAGCGCCACCTCACCATTTCTGGCATCGAGGCGCTTTATAATAACACATAAACAATTCCATTAAAACCCTCAACCCACATTACAACAATTCCATTAAAACCCTCACCCTCAAACCATTAAAAGCAGTTGTATTGAAAAGGGAATTTCAGCATGTGTCATTTGTATATATGGGGAACCTGGTGAAATTCCCCCTCCAGCACAACAGTTGGAGCTGCAGGAGCTATACTAGAGTGACCAGATTTAAAAGAGGGCAGGGCACCTGCAGCTTTAACTGGTGTGATGAAGAGGGAATTTCACCAGGTTCTCCATATATACAAATGACACCTGCTGAAATTCCCTTTTCAATACAACTGTTAAAGATACAGGATCCCTGTCCTCCTTTTCATAGGGTCACCCTAAGTATTTGAGGAGTGAAGGAGTGTGGTCAAAACGGATCTTTTACAGTTTAGAGACTTTGTTTGAACTATCTTTCTACAGATCAGAGCTACAGGAGCATTTAATCACCGGTTTACTACATAGCAGATAAACAAAGTGTACATCTATGATTGTTTCATGGGTTGCGATCCAGGTTTTGGACAAACAATAATTAGTATAGGAAAATATTTTTTCTGTGCCAGGTGGAGACCTTATTTTTCCAGGCACTTTAATCTTTCAGTTGCTCTTGTTTTTAAATATGTTACTGTATTTAAAAATCCTTGCACTGCTGCTAGGTTTTATTTTGGTTTTTATTTTTCATGATAAGAGGTGTACAAAATTATGCATGTTGTGGAAAATGTGGATATTGGAATATTGCGCCTTTCCCGAAATGGCATTCTCCAGATGTGTTATTATTATTATTATTATTTATTTATATAGCACCATCAATGTACATGGTGTTGGACTACAACTCCCAGCAGCCCCAGCCAGCATGGCCACCCAAATGTGTCTGGACAATACTGCTGGCTGGGGCTGATAGGAGTTGTCATCCAAAACATCTGGAGAGCCCCCAGGTTGGGGGAGGCTGGGAGATTGGTATTTAAATCTATAAATACCCATCCGCCAAGGTCTCTTCTTACCTTGTACTCTTGGAAAGCCTCCTCCACAGGAAGCACACGGTGATTGTGGTGCTTCTTGGATCTGTTGCACACCACACAGATGGAGGCTAGATCGTCCTTGCAAAAGAGTATCAGGGGCTCCTGGTGCTCCTTTCAGACTCCGCTCTTGTCCCCCGCTCTCTTTTCCGCCTGAAATTTCTTGGCTATTTCTAAAAGGTTCGCCAGTTGTCGATTCAGCCTGAAATCCCTGTGCTGAATATTTTCTCTACACTGAGGGCAGGAAACGGCTGTCTTGGACTTCCCCCAGCACTGCATGAGGCAGGCCCTAGCAGTCTAAAGGTTGAGCACGTCTTTCTGTGACCTATTACCCCCGGATTTAGCACAGACCCAAGCCAAGACAAAAAGGGCTCACAGATTGTGAAGTGGAAGACTTTATTAAGACTAAGGGTAGGGTAAATACATGGGAAGAATAATTAAAAGTAACTTGAAAAACATGCATAGCATAAAACCCCAGTAACGCATAAAACAATAAAATCTTAACTATGACTACCTACTTGCAGGTAGGGCCTTGCCCCTTTCGCCATTGTTCTCTCAGCATCCTTTGGCAATGACAAGACCAGGATTTTGGGGGCGGGTCCTCAACTACATACTTTTTCCCCTGTGTCATTTCGCCCGCCCCCCTCCTCAGAGATGACTGACTGCTGTCTGACCTTCCTTCCCCACTCCAGGAGGTATAGCTATGAAGGCACTTTGTCATTTAAAAATTGTGCATAATAATGAAACCAAACTGAACTACTCTTTCCCAACTACATCACCCATTTGTCCTCTGCCCAGTGCAGTCTACCTGTTCTCCTTTACACCTTCCCCCTTAAGATGGAATTTATGGATAATTCCATCTCCTCCAACCCCCCCCCCCTTTCTTCTAGGTTCCAATTTTCATTGCCCACACCAGGAAGGTAACACATTGACCCCTTTTCTTCCTTTGTGCCCTCGCAGGGCCAGGGGTTTCCCTTTTTTCACTCCGGCTGATGACTTCTGGACAGCCGGTCTGCCACAACATTGTCCTTCTCTTTAATGTGGGAAATCGTAATCCTGTAGGGGTAGACTGCATCGCAATAGTTTTTGGTTAGTGTTCTTCACTCAGGATAACCAGCATAGAGGAGAGTGGTCCGTTTGCAATTGAAAATGTCGGCCCCAGAGGTAAGGGTACAATTAAGGTCTGTCCAGTTAGTTTCTGCCCTGTTTTTAATAAACTATAATGAACCGAGGAAACGTCAGCTCCAGTATCTCTTTGAGCGCAAACGGGCTTCCCGCTCACGCGCACACACTCGCAGAATTGCCGCCGGCTCTACTGCAGTTGAGCTGGGGACACCAGTCGCATCGCGATGTCTCTGGCCGCCTGTTGTGCCAACGTGGTAGGAGCTTCAGACGACACTTCCTAGTTGCCTCTCCTCTCCACCGCCTGGTCCGCGTTCATATATTCCCATTCCCAATCTGGCGTCTCTCCTCCGCTGTCGTCGTTCCAGTTGGACAAAGGGGACGTGGGAGTGGGGGCTACTGCCTGCGCCATCTTGTTTGGCCTCCAATTTAGGGCAGTCTTGTTTAAGGTGGCTCACTTCTTTACAGCAAAAACATCCGCTGCTCTGGGGAGTGGTGGTGCCTCGCTGGCCTCCCTTGTCTCCCCGTTCTCCTCCGGGCCACCCTCCTCTTTTGACCGGGGCGGGCCCCCCTGGGCGTCATGCCTTGGTCGCTTCCTCTGCTGCTCCGCTCCTCAAGGGGTTCCTCTTCCCATAAGCCCTCAGGCGGTCGGCCATTTGGGCCGCTTCTGTCGAGGTACCAGGGTTCTCCACCGCTGTCCACACGTCATACTCCTCTGGGAATTGCTGGTACAGCTGTTCTTTTACCATCAAGTCTCGTATTTTGTCCAGGTCATTGGCGCCCTCGGCATCCAGCCAGGCATTTAGCGCCATCAGCAAGCGTGCATTAAAGGCAGTAAAAGTCTCGGCAGGTTCTTTCGTCAGGCGCCTAAATCTCTTTCTGCACTGTTCTGCCGAGAGCCCATACTGTGTCTTCACCAATTTTTTGAAATGGTCATAATCTGAACGTAACGCTCGGGGAAGGGTCTTGATCAGCTCCATTAGGGACCCCGAAACCTGCATCCTCAAAAGGACCATCCTCTGTTTTCCGGTCACCCCCGCCTCCTCGCACGCCATCTCAAAGATGGTAAAAAATGCTGCTACATCGTCTCCTTCTTTGTAGACGGGAAACATCTGTGGGTTGAGCTGGGCCCATGGGGGGGGAAGCGGTGCCCAGGCTTGCACCTCTTCTTGTTCCTTCATTTTTTCCAGGTGATTCGCTAGCTTCAGGTACTCCGCATACAATTGTTGGATTCTTAGCTCCCGGAGATCCACATTCTCCTCTGGAACATTCCTCCCCGTGATCCCCGAGCTCCTTCCTTCTTCCAGCTCCTGAGAGAATTTTTGACCCATTTGTTATTTTATAACCAACTAGTGAAAAAGCCCATCATACGACAGGTGTATTTATTTCATTGCTTCACATGTGCACTCAAAGAAACTCAAAATATAAATGAGGCGAGTAAACCTATTAATATAAGTAAGCACAAATTAACACAAAACGTTAAATAAAAGCCTTGCTAACATTTTTCAACTGGTGAGGAGGTTAGCTTTCTATCAAATTTTCCCTCATGAGACAAATTAGTGGGTTTTGGCCCATCTGCTAGGCCGGAAGGTCCTGGCAGTTATTTTTCTGGAACTTTCCTAGAAGGCCGCAGTTCCGAGAAACGTCGCTAGATGGCGCCAAAGGGCAAAAACTATAATTGGTGAGGAGGAGCACTCCGGCATTTTATATATAGGACTAGCAAAAAAGCCTGTCATACGACAGGTGTATTTATTTTGTTAGCACTTCTTTGAATACAGTATTTTTGGTATACACTTTTTAAAATTTCTGAATCACCTTCCCCGTTCTTTCCCATCAATTGTCCTCAGACCGTCGGACTCTGCCACATACAGTTGTCCATGGGTAAATACCAGTTCTGGCAAATAAACACCCACCTTTTCTAATGTCTGTCCTTGTTGGGCTAAAATTTTGAACCAACTTCCCCTGTTCTTTCCCATCCTTCTATCAAATTTACCCTCATGAGACAAAACTATTTCTTTCTCGGAACTTGAAACTTCCATAGAAGGTCGCAGTTCCGATAAACGTTGCTAGATGGCGCCAGAGGGCAAAACCTAGAGGTGGCTTGGAGGAGCCCTTTGGCCTTCTATCTTGGAACTTCCCTAGATGGCAGTTATTTTTATTGGAACTTCCAAGGCAGCGGATTGGCCTATAAGTGCAAATAGGAGAGAACATGCAAATAGGAGAGAAGGCAAAGGCAGTGGATTGGCCTACTGGTTGACATCACCAATCAGTAGGCCAATCCACTGCCTCTGCCTTCTCTCCTATTTGCATAAGTGGCTTGGAGGACGACTCTGGGCTTTTATATAAGAGATATGCTTATAATATCATATAAGGATCTAACCTGCATATAATGACATGAAAAGATTTAAATATTTTGATTGTTCAACAAAGCATTGTTAAAGGTTTTTTTAGATCTTAACAGCTTATAAAGAAATATAATTTCTTAAACATATCTTGTTAGACTTCTAGTAAGGGTAACCATATGAAAATGACGGCAGAGCTCCTGTGCAGGCAGCACCTGGCAAAATTTGTTCTTCGTCACAACAGTTAAAAGCTGCAAGAGCCCTTCCCTCCTGACTTGATGCAAAAGAGGAATTATAAAGAGCTTTCAAAGGATCTCACCAAACTAGGTGAATGGGCAAAAAAATGACACAGGTGGTTTAATGTAAGCAAATGTCTACATTGTGATTTTTTTCTGTGACAGGTGAAGACCTTCTTATTTTTCCAGGCATTTTAGTCTTTCAGTTGTTCTTGTTTTAAAATATGTTACTGTATTTAAAATCTTTACACTGCTGCTAGGTTTTTATTTTTCATGATAGAGGTATACAAAATTATGCATGTTGTGGAATATTGCGGCCTTCCCTGAAATAGCATCCTCCAGATGTGTTGGACTACAACTCCCAGCAGCCCCAGCCAGCATGGCCACCCAAATGTGTCTGGACAATCCTGCTGGCTGGGGCTGATAGGAGTTGTCATCCAAAACATCTGGAGAGCCCCCAGGTTGGGGGAGGCTGGGAGATTGGTATTTAAATCTATAAATACCCATCTGCCAAGGTCTCCTCTTACCTTGTACTCTTTGAAAGCCTCCTCCATAGGAAGCACACGATGATTTTGGTGCTTCTTGGATCTGTCGCACACCACACAGATGGAGACTAGATCGTCCTTGCAGAAGAGTTTCAGGGGCTCCTGGTGCTCCTTGCAGACTCCGCTCTTGTCCCCCGCTCTCTTTTCCTCCTGAAATTTCTTGGCTATTTCTAAAAGGTTCACCAGTTGTCGATTCAGCCTGAAATCCCTGTGCTGAATATTTTCTCTACATTGAGGGCAGGAAACGGCTGTCTTGGACTTCTCCCAGCATTGCATGAGGCAGGCCCGGCAGAAATTGTGCCCACACTCTATCATCACAGGCTCTGTGAAATACTCCAGGCAGATGGAGCAAGTCACTTCATCGCAGAACTCCTTCATGAGATTCCCAGCTGCCATGGCTGTCTTGTCTCTCCTGAGGAGGAAATCGAGAACCTTATTTTTGTTTTCAATTTCAAATGGAGAGTAGAGACGGGGTGTCCTTTTCTTAAAATGCCTCAGGGTGTGGGAGCAGTGCTGGCTCCAGACTTTTGAGGACTCTGGGGCAGGGCCGCCTCCCTCATTGTCATCATAGAATCATAGAATAGTAGAGTTGGAAGGGGCCTAAAAGGCCATTGAGTCCAACCCCCTGCTCAATGCAGGAATCCACCTCAAAGCATACCTGACAGGTGGCTTTCCAGCTGCCTCTTGAAGGCCTCTAGTGTGGGAGAGCCCACCACTTCCCTAGATAACTAGTTCCATTATCATACTGCTCTAACAGTCAGGAAGTTTTTCCTGATGTCCAGCTGGAATCTGGCTTCCTGTCACTTGAGCCCATTATTCCGTGTCCTGTACTCTGGGAGGATCGAGAAGAGATCCTGGCCCTCCTTGAGTTGCTATTGCTCCTCACCAGCTGCTATTGCTCCTCATCCGCTTTCTCATCACTGCTCCAGAGAGCCAGGGAGGAAGCAGGCCATGGCATGTGCTGTTCCTCCTTCTCACCACCACCATTGGCTGGGTCAAAGCGAGAGGCAGGTGAACAAGGAGGTCGCGATGGGGAGGAGCAACTCCATGGAGGTCTTGTCAGCAAGGCCCTGCTGGGGTGCGGGCCCTCAGTAGGTGTCAAATGTCTACCTTTGACACCGGTTCTGTGTTGGAGGCTCCTTACCAAGTTAGATTTAAGAGCATGAGGAAACTAAGGAGCTGGAAGAGACTTTTGATATTTTATTTTTTCAAAAAAGCTTGAGTTCATTATTATGCAATTGGGAGAACATTTTCATTATATTAACTGGCTACAGAGAGGACTTGCTTAAAGCGTTGCCATTTTAGGTGAGGGGAAAAAATTGAAACATACATCTTGCATGCTAAAAGAACTCGGGCGCATAGAAAATGACCTAAAGCAGCCTTTCCCAGCCTGGTCTCAGTGTCCACACCGGCTTGGGATGATGGGAGTTGTAGTACAATACATCTGGAGCACACCAGGTTGGGAAAGGCTGACCTACAGTTTCCAGGGATACCAGGTTGTATCCTGTGGTGGCTTTGCCTTAGTAGTAAATGCTTGTTCTCACCCAAGGGTCCATCTAGTCCAGCACTCTGTTCACGCAGTGGCCAACCAGCTGTCGACCAGCAACCAACAAAGCAGGACACAGGTGCAACAGCACCCTCCCACCCATGTCCTCCAGCAACTGGTATACACAGGCTTCTGCCTCGAATACTGGAGATAAATTTAGTTGACACCATTTACTTATTTGCAGTCCTCCATGCCATATCTTGCTCATTCTGTTCAAGTGATTCCCCAACACTCAGAGACAGTTTTTTGGAGGGAAGGGGGTGGGCTTAAGTGGGTCGGGAAGGGATCAGCAAAAATTGGGTGCCTCGACTTGTGCAAGGGGAAGCGCTCTATTCACTTTTAAACAGAAAGTTACAATGTTCTGTTTGTCAATGGGGTTTAAGTAATCTGAGTCAAACCCATTCTCCCCATCTCACAGGATCATCCCGCCATCATAGATCAACCCATACAAATCAGACTAATTGTACTACAAGTAGTCCAGGATAGCGCTTAGGGGAAACACCTCGAAACTATTGACTTAAGCAAACGAGTCAAGCCATACACAATAGGAAAATGCTCCAAGGAAAGCATGGGTCAACCAAGAGTAATTTGGAGGCTGAAATTCCTTCCCACCCCAATGTGGGTAATATGAGAATAGTTTGATAAGTTTGCAGGTGGGAGGTGCAATAAGCAGTCTGTCAAGCCTTATGGTCAAGGTGACAAAGAAACTGGTAAAAGCTTTATTCCATGTAAAAAACATATGTAGTCATGTCAGCTTCTGGAGATAAAAAGAAACAAACCTCATTACAGAGTGAGGAGGAAAGAGATAAGAAAGGAAGGAGCCAGATTAGAAGGGAAGTGGTCAAGATATAGGAGCGGAAGAAAAGGGCAGAACCACAAAAAGCAATCAAGAAAATGAATGTTAATCAAAGCCTGGGCAAGACACACATTTAGAACAAGGAGGAGAACCGCCCACAGCCGGTAACAGGCACGGCTTGCAGGCAGAATTAAGCTCAGCCAGCCTGATCTTTTATTACATGGAGAAGGAACGGCCACAGAGAGCGCACACTTTGCATGTTGTAGATCCCTGGGTCAATCTTGGACTAAATAAGCTATCTCCCCACCCCACCCCCATCCCCAAAACGGCTGCCCGCCAGAAGTGCTAGACTGAAAGCTAGCATGGCTATGCTTGCTGGTTCTTACAGTCCGACACCTCTGCAGGGCACCCGGTTGAGGAAGGCTGTCGGATAAGCCAATGGAAAAACCCTGTTCAGATTCAACATCGTAGCCCCACCCCGTTAACACCGCCCTTCTCCTGAACTCAAAGCACAACCAGTAAAAGCTCCAGGGCGCCCCCTACACTTTTACAGCTCCTATCCAGAGAAGGAGCACGTGTGTTAAAAAGCATTGATTCACAAGAATTCCTTCCCATGGCGCGCGCGCGCGCACATACTCCGTTTTCCTTCTGGTTTAGCTAATGCTTTCTTGGCTACTCTCCCCGCTCCCTTGCAGATCCATTGGGCAGCGTGTGGGGAGGGACGGACGACGACGGAAGTTTAAAAGATCCTCAGGCGCTTTGAAACGTCCTAGGCTCCCCCCACCCCTTTGCAAACACAATGCACAGGCCACGCTGGAGACCTTCCCTGCTCCGTTTTGCTGATTCAAAGAATACAGATGTTTAACACCTCGCCTGCTAGCGTCTCTCCTGTTCACTCCTAACGGAAGAACCCACAAACAAAACGACCCTGCCTATCATGTATGATCATAGAATCATAGAATAGTAGAATAGTTGGAAGGGGCCTATAAGGCCATCGAGTCCAACCCCTTGCTCAATGCAGGAATCCACCCTAAAGCACACACACCTTAAGATGTCCCCACACACTTTAAGTTTACCTCTTTCCGAGTGTTGCCAAATTAATATAATAAGAACAATGATTACCCTTTAGCCTCCGTGCGAAACCGGTCTGCAGCTCCCGCTGTGGCTGAACGAGATCAAACAGAAAGTGGGGCTTGGGGGGGGGGGGGGGAAGCGCCAAAAATTCGGAAGTCCCTTCGCTGTGATTGGTCAGGACACTCCCCATTCAGAATTCATCAACATTCCAAGTGCTCTCGCGTCCAATCAGGGAGAGAGGTGGGACGTGTGGCGGAATGGCGCTTTTCTTGCTTGATCAGGGTGGGGGGTGGTAGTGTCTGGGGTTCTGCAGAGAGGCATTAACTTATAGGATGACCATATACACCATTGGGAAGGGGCGGTGCTCCTCTTTTGCTCCCTTCTCCTTGTTTTTAGGTGGTGATGTAAGACCCACATGCCCAGGAAGACTTGTGGGCTTAAAATATTGCTGATACTTTCCGGGCTATTTATGATCAAGAAGGTTCTACTGCTTCTTTAAATGTAGATGTCTTAGTTGCTTTTGTGGGTTTCTGGTAGTTTTAATATTGTTAAGGTCTTCGAAGAAATTTTTCAATGAAGAGATAAAATGACCAACTCCTTTATAGTTCACGCAGTTTCTGAGACTCTGATTATGTGCTTTGGGGGTACGATTAAGGAGAGCAAAGGAGGAGGCACAGTTTGATCTCAGAGCAGAATGAAGGGGAGCATGGCTGTGCCCCATTTTTTAATTGTATCATTCATTTTAATGAGGCTTGCATAGGAAAGGTTCTTGGTAGATTGTTCTCCCTACTGATTTGCAAGAGGAAGTTGTCAGATTTTCCACCACTGCCACCAAACCCTCACAGAGTCCTCTTGTAAAATTACTGTATTTTTCCTCTTTGGTTAGTTTCCCCCAGAAAATGGTGCTTTAAAACTGTTCATGCTCAAGTTAAAGGAAGCCAGCTAAACATCAGGAAAAACTTCCTGACTGTTAGAGCAGTACGACAATGGAATTAGTTACCTAGGGAGGTTGTGGGCTCTCCCACACTAGAGACCTTCAAGAGGCAGCTGGACAGCCCTCTGTCAGGGATGCTTTAGGGTGGATTCCTGCACTGAACAGGGGGTTGGACTCGATGGCCTTATAGGACCCTTCCAACTCTGCTATTCTATGATTCTATGAAATCCTGCTGACCAGCAATGCTCTCTCCTCACAACAGGCAGACAAAGAAACAGATGACGCTGAACAGAAGAGAATTTCCAGGCAATTTTTTATATTCCCATAAAAGAACTTAGCATTTTGAACAGCAGACAAATATCATTCAAGATATACAAATATTAGTCACGGGCGGATGTGCCAGGTCCATTTCTATAGACTTCCTGCATTTCGTACATCTTTGAGCTTGCCCTCACGTCACCACTTGCTGCTAAACCTCACAGTTTTGCTGCTGTGGGGCGGCAGTGGTTAATCCCAATTGCAGGAGGTAGCATGGGCTTTCTGGAGGCCAATCAGCTCACTGGGTCAGCCCCCTGCCCAGCATCCGGTGACCAATCAGCAGCCGCCATCCACCCCAGAATGCCCCCAGCTGGACACGGAGCGAGGTCACATGGTGGAAGGGCCATGGTGACCTCACTAGGAATGAAAAAGTCAGGATAAATCCCTGACTTTTTGAATATGCAGCTTCGAGGAAAAGTCCCATGGTGGCTGCAAATTGGCAGCTACATCGTATATCCGACGCAGCAGCACCATCCAGCCACCACAGGGCAAAGAAGACTTACAGGCAGCCCAAGTTTATTCTGTACTGGTTCTGTGTGCATTTTTAACAGATTTTGGGGCTTTTTAATATATTTCTGTGCACATTTTTCAAATTGTATGAATTTTCGTAAACATCCACCCATTAAATATATTTGTATGCATTTTTTAAATGTACTTTTCAAATGCATGCATTTTATAGGAGGGGTTTTTCTTGTTCTGTGGAATGAATTGCAAATCTGGCAGTATATGGATTGCCAAGCACAAATTTTATTTGGTCTGCATCTGTTTCTGGATGATGCAGATTAGAGAAATCTGCAAAAGGAATCCGTTGTAGAGGATTTCCCACACATCCCCAGTAAACATCAATAGAAAGAATGAACATGTTTGCAAGTACTATGCACATGTCCTCATTAAAGATAATATAAAAAAACAACTGTTATTATTTTTCTCTGATTGCGACAAATCATTGGCAATAAGGCTTGAGTTTGGGGTTAAATACTTGAGTTTGGGGTTGCCACTGATAAAACGTATCCTGTTCCTTTAGTTCCATAGAAATAGTTACCTTTGCTCAGTTCTCCCGTCAATGGCCCTGTGAAATGCAAGAAAATGACAGATTTAAAACCAGATAAGTTCAGAAAATATGTCATCCATACACACACACACACACAATTCTCAATTAGCATTTAAATTAGACCTATGGTAAATTAATTAACAATTGGGGAGTGATGAATGTGCCCCCCCCCCGAATTAGCAAAGAACCCCCTCCTTAACTCCATCTTAAGGCCAATTGTCATTAAAAAAAAAAAATCCATTCTTCTTCAGGTCCACAAAAATTACCTTTGTTTAGCGTTTGCACCAGAGACCCTAGTTTCCTTCACATATTATACACCTGAAGGGGGCTCCACATGATCAAGGGGCAGTAAGGTACTACCAGTGGTCTCTTCTACCCCCCACTACCTCTAATGTTCACCCATTAGGCTTTCCCTCTGCAGATGTTCACACTTACATCCATGGTGGCAGGAAATGTAACAGAGGCTGACAACGCAAACCTCTCCAAGATCATTCCAAAGAAAGCTATTTCCTCCTTAACTAACTTCTGCCTTTCATGGAAAGCAACATAGAAGTGGAGCATACCCCCCAAACTCTGTTTTTTCCCTTCAAGAATTGTCCCACACCTTCAAGGATATCCCCGAGCTTCAGTAAACATGCCCCAAGGTAACAGTTGAGTCTCTTTTCTGGGTTTGGAGAAATTTCCAGATGCCTTGTTAGCTCCTCCTGATACCTGGAAGGAAGATGATTTAGTTTAAGGTAGGGGTGAGGAAACTCTGTCCCATAAAGACTCTGAACCCCTTCCCAAGCTCCACTCTGTCCCTAAGATTGCTTCTAAGTAAAGTGATTTAAGCCTCCAGCTCTTGCTATCTTCATTTCCAACGAACAACTCCAGGCTACATGATGGGGCTGAGAGACATGTAGGGCTCCATCACACCAGCGAATTATTGCACACTCCCCACCCATGGTATGCATTTTTGCAGCCCGATACCCACATGACGTCATCCACGTCCTGTACTCATTTCGGCTCTTATCCTTCATGTTTCATTTCTTTTTGGAGCGCAGAAAGTCTGGATTATTTTCTCTACCTGCAAAATAAATGCTCTCCTCCCTCCTGTGTATTTCTGTGGTTGCGTTCTATCAACCAGCCCGTGCTTTGTTGGGGGCGTGTGTATCTAAGGGCGGTCTCGCTAACAAAAGAGGAGGTTGGTGTGATTCTCCACTCAACAGTGAAGTGGAAGGGAGAGAGGTCCCATTTAATTCTATGTTCTTACTCCTGAGTAGGCATGACCATGAGTAGGCATGACCAAAAGAAATGTGGAAAATGCACCCACCCTCCTTTGAAGAGATCTGCTGTTCCCTTACTCAAGAGTAAATTCCATTGATTTCAGCTGCATTTACATCCAATTCATTCTAGAATCCCATGCATGCTTACTTTTGAGTAAACCCCATTTTAGTAAGTCTGTCTCTGTTCAATGGGGTTTGCTCAAAGGTAAGCATACATGGGATTTTAATATGAATTGGATGTAAGTACAGTTGAAATCAATGGGATTTACACAACCCTGCAACCCTCTCCAGTTCACGCTTCAAAGCCTCCAGGCAGGGTGAGGGGAACGGGCATAGTCTAGGCAACAGGGAATAACCATGAAAGTACGTAGGAGAGAGACAGTGAGTGAGTTTTGTAACAAGAGAAGCTACTTCCTAGGAAAAAGCAGTGCAAGACCAGGAGTGCCCCATGTCAATTACTAGGGAGGGGGAGGTGTCCAACTACCACCAACCAATGAACTGTAGGGAGAGATACAAAGGTAGGGTGACCATATGAAAAGGAGGACAGGGCTCCTGTATCTTTAACAGTTGCATAGAAAAGGGAATTTCAGCAGGTGTTATTTGTATATATGGAGAACCTGGTGAAATTTCATCTTCATCACAACAGTTAAAACTGCAGGAGCTATACTAGAGTGACCAGATTGAAAAGAGGGCAGGGCACCTGCAGCTTTAACTGGAACTTTCACCAGGTTCTCCATATATACAAAAGACACCTGCTGAACTTCCCTTTTCAATACAACTGTTAAAGATACAGGAGCCCTGTCCTCCTTTTCATATGGTCACCATTTTATGGTGCTGCCCAAGACAGTTTTTCATATTGCCAAATGTGCCCAAAAACATTACCTAGCCCTAGTTTAAAATGAGGTGCCCACATCTGGACTGAGAACTCCAAATGAGGGCTAATGAGTGCATCATCAAATGGAACTATTACTTCTCATGACCTGGACACCTTGGTTCTATTCATGTAGGAATTCTTTTTCAGTTGCATCACACTGCTGATTCATGTTCATCTTGCAGTCAATTGAAATCCTGAGATATTCTTCAGATCTATCACGGCCAAGCCAGGTATTCCCCTTCCTATACCTGTGCATGTTGCTGCAGCTCTTATTTTGTGTAAATGCAGAACGCGGCATTGGTCTCTGAATTTTATTTTGTTTCTTTCAGTTCAATTTTCTATTCTATTGAGGTAATTTTGTATTTCATCAATGTCTTCTGAAGTGTTAGCCATCCCTCCCAGTTCTCAGTTGAAGTGTATTGGACTGGAGCTAGATCACTGTGGCACCCTACTTGAAACCTTCTGTTTGATGAAAAGCCATAAATGTGCCCTCAGTTTTCCAACTGTTACATCAGCATAAGTCCATGGGTGCAATCAGGCACCAAAATGGGGTGGTGTGAAGAAACCGTGTATTTTCACCGGTTTATGTTTTGTAATGTTTAAATACTTTGCGTGACCTCCAAGTGGCTATAATTTATCTGAGTAGGCCAGAGGCCTACCTTTGTTACTTAAACAGTTGCAGTTGGCATGGTTATGGCGGCTCCACCATTTTGATTGGTCGAGTGGTTCAACAAAGATGATTGTGAGGTAAGAGTCCCATAAGGAAGATGATTGGCCCAGCAGATTTATAAAAATTCAGGGAGAAGTCATTGAGTATCTAAGGGTGGTCTCGCTAACAAAAGAGGAGGGTGGTGTGATTCTCCACTCAACAGTGAAGTGGAAGGGAGAGAGGTCCCATTTAATTCTATGTTTTTACTCCTGAGTAGGCATGACCATTGCCTACATTTTCACCTTAAAAGAAATGTGGAAAATGCACCCACCCTCCTTTCCCACAGCTCCCTCATTTTTTAAGCCAAAGAGATCAAAATTGGCACAGTGATAGCTCTTAAGTAGAGTTTTCAGAATGCCAAGTTTGAATGTGAGATCAGTCCATCCCTTGATTTTTTAGGATTTTTAAAATTCCCCCCTTAAACCCTTTTCCTGGTAGTCCGCAAGTACAAAGGATTGATCCTTTGATCATGCTAAGCTGTGCATTTTCAAATTTATAAAATAGAGATCTGCTGTTCCCTTACTCAAGAGTAAATTCCATTGATTTCAGCTGCATTTACATCCAATTCATTCTAGAATCCCATGCATGCTTACCTTTGAGTAAACCCCATTTTAGTAAGTCTGTCTCTGTTCAATGGGGTTTACTCAAAGGTAAGCATACATGGGATTTTAATATGAATTGGATGTAAGTACAGTTGAAATCAATGGGATTTACACAACCCTGCAACCCTCTCCAGTTCACGCTTCAAAGCCTCCAGGCAGGGTGAGGGGAACGGGCATAGCCTAGGCAACAGGGAATAACCATGAAAGTACGTAGGAGAGAGACAGTGAGTGAGTTCTGTAACAAGAGAAGCTACTTCCTAGGAAAAAGCAGTGCAAGACCAGGAGTGCCCCATGTCGATTACTAGGGAGGGGGAGGTGTCCAACTACCACCAACCAATGAACTGTAGGGAGAGATACAAAGGAGATCTGAGAGCGCATCTCAACAGAACAACAGCAATACGCTGGTGCGAAGGAGAGGAGGGGTGTAAAGATGAACGAAATGTAAAAGCGCAAAGGTGTGTCAGGCTTTCATATGCTATGGAAACAAAGGCGGATAATTTGAGGGCAAACGTGTAGGCGTGATGGAGATCTAAGAGGAAATGAAGATTGTGGGAGCAATTCTTTGGCTACTGACTGATGCTTTCCTCTGCAGTGTGTCCAGCCACCAAGAAACAGAAAAACATTCTGAAAACTGTGGGTTCAAAGGAGTAGATTAATGTCTTGTGGCCTAGACTCCACCTCTGCCTTGTACTCTGTCATTTTGGCAGGTTATTTGTCCTTTGTGCTCTACCCAGGCCTACTATAGCAGCCATTTTATGGTGGTGCCCAAGACAGTTTTTCATATTGCCAAATGTGCCCAAAAACATTACCTAGCCCTAGTTTAAAATGAGATGCCCACATCTGGACTGAGAACTCCAAATGAGGGCTAATGAGTGCATCATCAAATGGAACTATTACTTCTCATGACTTGGACACCTTGGTTCTATTCATGTAGGAATTCTTTTTCAGTTGCATCACACTGCTGATTCATGTTCATCTTGCAGTCAATTGAAATCCTGAGATATTCTTCAGATCTACCACAGCCAAGCCAGGTATCCCCCTTCCTATACCTGTGCATGTTGCTGCAGCTCTTATTTTGTGTAAATGCAGAATGCGGCATTGGTCTCTGAATTTTATTTTGTTTCTTTCAGTTCAATTTTCTATTCTATTGAGGTAATTTTGTATTTCGTCAATGTCTTCTGAAGTGTTAGCCATCCCTCCCAGTTCTCAGTTGAAGTGTATTGGACTGGAGCTAGATCACTGTGGCACCCTACTTGAAACCTTCTATTTGATGAAAAGCCATAAATGTGCCCTCAGTTTTCCAACTGTTACATCAGCATAAGTCCATGGGTGCAGTCAGGCACCAAAATGGGGTGGTGTGAAGAAACCGTGTATTTTCACCTGTTTGTTTTGTAATGTTTAAATATTTAGCGTGACCTCCATGTGGCTATAATTTATCTGAGTAGGCCAGAGGCCTACCTTTGTTACTTAAACAGTTGCGGTTGGCATGGTTATGGCGGCTCCACCATTTTGATTGGTCGAGTGGTTCAACAAAGATGATTGTGAGGTAAGAGTCCCATAAGGAACATGATTGGCCCAGCAGATTTATAAAAAATCAGGGAGAAGTCATTGAGAGGAACAGTTGGTAAGTGGGGGCCACACAGATGGAGTTCCTGGTAGTTAACTGAAGGGAGCAGGGCTCAGAGCTGGGAAAAGAGGAGGCCAGTCTGAGAGAACTGTTCTGGAATCTGGAAGTGGTGGCTGTGGAGAACTGGAGACCACGCGATGTGAGGTTGTGGCGATACTTAAGGCAGGTGGCAGAGCAGAGCGCCAGAGGTAAGACTGGCAGGAACTTCATCAAGTGATCTCGGATACAGTGTCATCATCCCAAAATCCAGAGACAAAAGCAGAGGCTGAAGGCAGAGGAAGACTGTGGTACAGTATCCATTCATAGCAGTGAGTGCTAGGGGAATTTGATCTGGGGCAAAAGCTATTGAGTGTTTATTATTGGGGGTGGGGTGGGGATTCTTGGAAAGGTTCTCTTATTAGTATGGTAACCGAGGACATTGAAAATTAAGTACTTTTAAGCACACCCATTCTATAATTTGAATAACATTCTATCCCTTTCTATATATAAATCTCTTAGTTTTATTCATCCTGTCCGTAGTGATGGTGTCGATCCCATGCTGATGCATTAGTTACTTGGCTACAGAGGAATATGAGACAAAGGGCCTATTCAGATGACACGCTAAACCATGGTTAGGCCACTAGCACCTTTTGCAGCAAATGGTTAGGGAGCATGTTTTAAACTGTGGTTATGAAGCCACCATGGTTAGGAAAGGTTCACACAATACGCTAAGCCATGTTTAGTTCAAAATGCCTAACTGTGGCTTAGCACGTCGTCTGAACAGGGTTTATTGTGGCGATAGAGGTTTTGCGACAAAGGATTTTTATTATTGTGATTAAGGATTGTCATCATTGAGATGGCCTTGTGGCAAGCAGTTCCATAGAAGTATTCAAAGAGGGAACTGCAGTGGAAAACTTACGTGGTTTCACATTTGGTGGCCAGTGGTGGGATACCCTAGTAAAGGGTTGTTCCCGACACAGGGAGCGTTGACGGTACGTCAGGGAAGAGCAGCTGTAAACAGCACCTTCAGAGGCAAACAGCGGAGCTCCTATGCAACTGCAGCCTGTCAGAGCTGTCTTTCAATGAGGTTTGCACAAGATATGTTCTCATTGGTTTATGATCAATATCGATGACCGAGGAGCTATTTGTGGTTGCCTTTTCCAGTTCGGGCAGCAGAATATCACAATCACGAAGGAGAGAAACACATTCTCAGGGTGTAAAATAGTTTTATTGAGAAGAAGCCCGATGTGTTTCAGCCTGTCCTTTTTTTTAAGGCCTTTTTCAGGGGGCTGTAACATTAATGGTAAAACACGAGTACAATGAAACATGTAGTATTAAACCATATGCGATTAGATTCATAGCCAATAGTTAGGAATGATGAGAATTATAGTCCAATTTCTAGAGGGCCACAGGACTCTCCATCCTCGTATTTTTAAACCCTCCTGGCAAATGGTGCTCTGACCCACACCCAGGAGGTGAAGAAAAACTAGATGAGTGAGTTTCCAAAACAGATGTATGCTTTTATTAAAGAATTTGGCATTTTTGACAATAAATTAATAATTTCCAAGATATTCTGACATCGATAGAACATGTTTGCCAGTAGTAAGGTCCCTAAAGATGGGAATTTCTGCCTGGCTCAGTCTGGGCTCTAGGCCCAGCTCAAGGCGACTCGCCGCCTCTTGAGCATGCCTTGCCGCCCTGCGCACCCGCGCTACCAGTGCTGTTGCCAGCTGGCGTTCTTTTCTTGGGCATGTGTACATCCCCCCCCCCCCCCCGGAAGTCTCAAGTCTCACTAGACCTGGGACTTCTGGAGAGGTGTAGAAGTGGCGGCTTCTCGTTCCGATTGGTCACCTGAATGGCTCACCAGCCATGCAGGCAAGCAGAGGGAACAGGGCGGCAGGATGACGTGTGGGCAGTTTAGGTGGGCATCCACCACTTCTTGCTCCTCCCGGCCACATACAGGTGGCCGCTTGCCTAAGTGCCTCCCGGCCGCCTAGATTACTCACTTGGGCAGCTGGCTGGCTGTGCCTACTGGCCTCACTCACTGCTTCTTGGTCCTGCCAGGACCAAGGGGTGGTGGGTGCAGGCATTGGATGTGGCCTGACATTTGCCCAAACAAGCAGTCCAGGTGGGCGGGAGCCACTTGGGAGGCCTGCGGGAGTGGCCACTTCTTGGTCCCACTGACTGCTTACAGGTGGGCAGAGGGACCAAGAAACAGTGGGTGCTGTGCAGCTCTTTTAAAATTTTCCCATGGAAGGCTGGCCCTGCCGGACTCCTTGCTTGACTAACCCCATCTCCTCTATGCCCCCCCAGTTGTTCCAGTCTTCCTCCTTTGCTCTTCCCAACAAAATCAGAAGAACACTTGGCCTAGCATGTCACCTGACCCCAAGTGTATACAATGACGCAGTTCAACACAGTGAACACTTCTCATTCTCAACTGCACGTATTGGATCATTCTTCATAAGCAGGGAAAGAGTGATAGAAATAAATAAGGAATAGGGAGTGTTAGACAACCTTAATTTTGGTGCAGTGTTTCAACATAACCCCGCTCTCTACTTTAAAAAAAAAGAAAAGAAGGGGTAGATGATTCCTTCCCACTGATCTTAATCTTTTCCCCAGCAGGGCTCTTCTGTCAGCAATATTCAGCAGATGAAGAAGCAATTGATGGGCAAGTCTACATGTATTGCCTTTATGCCAGATAAACAGCCTTATCATGGTTTAAGAGTCCTGCCAAAACAAATGTTCAACCCTAGATGGATTATTTTCCTAGCTTTTGGAGGTGGGGGTGGTGTCGAGAGGGTATGATTGTTTCAAAATACTGCAATGAAGGGAAGCCCCTAATGTGTCAGCTTTCAGTTTTTACATGGTTTCATTAATTTCTACCACTCCTGGCGCACCCAGGGAGTAGTAAGACCTATAATCGTAACCTTGTAAGACGGTAGTCCATTGCATGGCACTTGTGAAACTGTACACACAGCGTTAGACCAGCCTTCTCCAATGTGGTGGCTTCCAGATGTCTTGGATTCCATGGTCAGGGATGATGGGAGTTGTAGTACAAGATATCTAGAGGGCACCAGGTAAACAAAGGCAGTGCCAGACGGTCACCCATGAGGGAGTGGCAGCAATTGTGGAGGCGGCAGCGACGGCATGGATTCTCGTCAAGGTTCAGCACTTCAGTCCAGCTCCCCACCAAACAAAGAAAAAGGGTCGGATCTCCTCCCCAGAGAAAGTGGCCGAAGGGAAAGTGTAGATCCAGTCATCTGTATCAGCATCAAAAAATGCCACACTCCCTTCTTCATAGTCCAGCAGCACCCGGATCTTCTTGCGCTCACCTCTCCAAGTCAAAAGACTCCGCTCAGGGCAAGTTAACGCCCAGAAGGGCTCAGACGAGACTCCGCCAAACCTTGTCTTCCCCACAGCCCAGATTCCCTCATTCGGATTAATGCTGATGTATCCCTTTCTCCTGACAGACTCTTTTGCAATCCCAACGGCCCACGTTGCCCCTTCCTTTTCCTCTTCCTCCTCTTCTACTTCCACTTCCCACCAATGTCTTCCTGAGACGAATCTCTCATCGCCCAGCACGTAGAGCATACTGTCAAATCTCTCGGCGTTGTTGGGCACAGCCTGCTTTTTCCGTCCCCTCTGCACACACCGGCGATCCTCGGACAGAGCGAGGAAGGGATGAGCTGTGTCTAGATCCAGAGTCACACGCTCTGCAGGAGAGAGAGAGAGAGAGAGAATGTCTGAGGAGGCTGGATGTGGACAGGGGAAGGGATGTAACTTAGCTCCAGGAGAGAGACTCAGAAGAAGTTGAGATTCACCTGAATCTGGTCAGTAGGCCCAGCAAAAAGCAGGGGAAGAGATGAAGGTTTAGGTCTGGGAGAAAGCAAGGCTCATAGAAACAACTGGGGACCCGGTCATAAGGCTTGGATTTTAAAGTCTCACATTCTTAACGGAGCAGATGCTAAACAATTCTAAAAGATATATATCAACTCTCAATGTAAAGGAGATGAAATAGCAAAAGGTAGCCATGTTGGCCATAAGCAAAATTCCATGCAATACTGGTATTAGGCCAATCAAAAGACTGCAAAAAAATGTGACAGCTTTTGAGATCTCCAGATCTTTTCATCGGGCAAGATGTTACAAAAGGCAGGTTGGGTTTGGGAGATGATGTATTAGTATGCATTGATACAATGCTTTTGAGGATTCGTTACATTTCAAAATCCTTACATCAGCCCTATAAGCCCCCTTATCATAGAATCATAGAATAGTAGAGTTGGAAGAGGCCTACAAGGCCATCGAGTCCAACCCCCTGCTCAATGCAGGGATCCACCCTAAAGCATCCCTGACAGATGGTTGTCCAGCTGCCTCTTGAAGGCCGCTAGTGTGGGACATATTGTGAAGGGAGTATCCCATGATCACCAGGGATCAGGGCTGTGCTGCTGGCCTTATCACTGGCATCAGGCACGCTGCTGGCCTTGTCCAATGGACACCCACACAGGTGGAGGGAATCCGCTGACCCAGGATTATCTGCTTGCGTGCAGGCTTCCATAAAATTAGGACCCTCACATGATTGGGAGTTTCAACTGTGAGAAACTGTTTACATGGAAGCTTTTTACTTCAGACAACCAGCTAAAGCAAAATCCCCTTTTGGAGAAGGTCTTAGGGCTGCAATCCAGTGGTGGGGCCAAAAGCTCTTTACTGCCAATAACTGAACCTTAGGGGAAGCGCTTCAATCTTTTTGAATGGGGAGGAAAAAAACTGCAGAAAAGATGGGAAACCTGAAACGACTGGTGGTCAGGGGAAGGAGGCGTGGCCATCTGAAGAACTCCGGAGGACGGATTGGGACTTTGGACCAGAGGGCTCACAGGCCTGAGATTCCGCACCCCTAGCCCAAAGCACCCATAAGGGGTGGCCGTTTATAAAAAAAATAAAACTTCCCTTCTCCTTTATTTCTTTATCAAATCTATCATATAAATAATTACCTTTGTTCAGCATTTGAATCAGTGACCCTGTTAAGTGAAGGAAAGGATGACAGATTTACAATCAGATCATAAGTTTAGAAAATACGTCAATCCATGAGAAAAATAAACCCACCCACTAAATTCTGGATTAGTCTTTTCATCAGGCCTATAGTGAATGAATAATTTGGGGGTTACAGATGAGGCCCTTCCTTGACCCTTTCCAAAAAAACCAAAACAAAAAACAGGTGCTCTTCAACAGGTCTATTCCCATTCAGGACCCCCCCAAAATGACCTTTGCTCTGTACTTCATCCGGATATTCTAATCCCTTTCATGCATGTTAAGCATGAATCAGCTCCTACCCCTGAGGTTGTTCGGCTTCTCCCATCCCCTCTGACCATGCATTTGGCTCTCCTGCAGACCTGTGGATGTCTGGCAGCTGGGATCCCTTTCTGGAAGGGAAGGCCCAGTGGTCTCCCATCCAGGCGCTGGCCACATCCAGACCTGCTTAGCTTCAGCAGGGGGTTGCATCATATGACCTTCAGGCCATGCTGTGGGACTTAGAAGCAGTGGAAGTGTGCCAGGGAAGATAACATAAGTCCCACAGCATGACCCAAAGGTCATACGATATAACCCACCCACCCACCCCTGATGAAGCTAAGCAGGTCTGGGTCTGGCCAGCACCTGGATGGAAGACTACTGGGCCTTCACTTCCAGAAAGCGGATACAATGGGAGAAATGTAATTAAGAGAAGCTGACACTTCAGACAGCTCGAAGATAATTCCAGAGAAAGTTATCAAACTTCTTTTATCACAACACCAAACTGGAAATGGAACATTCCCAGAAACTTTGATGTTTCCCCTCCCTGAATTGTCCCACAATACCTTCTAATTTCTCCATAATATTCTTTAGAAGTGAACACTTCTGAGAGAAACCCCCGAGTCTCTCTTCCAGGTCTGGAGAAATTTCCAGCAGTTGCTCCTTCTGATACCTGAAAGGAAGATGATTCAGTTTATGGAATGGTTAAAGGACATCCGACATGTCCCTTTGCAAGCTGGTGTCCTGAAAGCATAGAATCATAGATGGTGGGAGCCATCTAGTCCAACACTCAGGGAACCCCAGAGCGACAGCATCCCCAACAGATGGCTCTGCTAGAAGACCTCCAACTGGGAACAGCCCATCACCATCCCTAGGTAATTCGTTTCATGGTTGAACTGCTCTTTCTACGAAGAGGTTTTGCATAGTATTTTGCCTCCCTCCTTCTTAAAATGTAACAGCTAGAACTAGATGCAGGACTCTCAATGGCCCTATTCAGAAGACACCTTAAACTACGGCTTTAACCATGGTGGCGAAGACTTTTTGCCTTAGCCACCGTGGTTAAAGCAGCCATGGTTTACGGTGTCTTCTGAACAGGGCCAATGAGATAGATCTAACTAGTGAGGTCTGAGTAGTGCAGAATAAAGTGGATCTATTACTTCTTACGTCTTAGAAACTATGGTTCTATTAATGCAACTTAAAATAGCTTTTCTCTCCTTTTTTTGCAGTTGCATCATGATGCTGACTCATATTCAGCTTGTGATCAACTGCAGTCCTGAGACACTGAGCTCCTTCAGATGGGGGAAAACCATGTTCCCTTACCGTTGGCTCTGAAGTTGCATCTCTTCTGCAACCAGCTGCAATTACCCAGAAGAGAGCAGGAAGAGAAGCGACCACATGGCCCATTCAGTGTAGTGGGACAGCACCCTCTAGTGGGCGTTTTATAGCCAAACTTCTGCACACACGGAAGGAAATAGCGTCAAATGTCGCTATAACTAAGAAGTGTCACGTTTTTGGAGGATTATTTTACAACAACAAAAAATGGCGGGAGCAGCAGGAGACCAGCGGAAGAGGCACAGGAGAAACACTTCGTCATCAAAATGACCCCCAAAGATCCGTGAGTGGCCAGTCACGAGCGTGTGATAAAACGCTCAGTTTTAACATCTATTTTTGCCAAACCAGGTATCCCCCATCCCACACGTGCTTTGTTTTTTTGGTCTAAATGCAAACTTTGTTTGGGTCTCCACACTTAATATTGTTAGTTCCAGCCTAGTTTTGCATTCTAGCAAGGCGAGTTTCAATTGTATTCCTTTCTCAGGTGTTAGCTATTCCTCCCAGTTTTGTGTCATTTGTAAAATGGATAAGGATTCCCTCCACTCCTTCATGTATTTCACTGATAAAAGTGTTGAAAAGTGCTGGGCTCAGGATACGGCCCTGTGGCACCCTACCCGAAAGCTCCCTCCAATTTGATGTTTTTCAATACTCTAACCGTGTGTAACAAGAAGGAGGAAATAGAAAGGGGAGTGAGAAGGAGCCACATACCTGTTCAAGGGACGTCTGGTGTCCTGAAAGAGAGAATGAAAGAAATGGCTCTTAAACTGCACAGACAGAACTCACATTGGAATGCATTTGCCTCTGTATTGAGTTTGTTAGTGAGCAAAAATACAGATTTCACAGAGTTCCAAAATGCTGCTAAGAGACCTGTATAGCCTAACACAGGTAGTAGATTTTAGAAGGCTTTAGCTTGACAACAGCAAGTCTCCTTCTCTGGATGGGCCTCTCATAGTTATGCCATCCTTTTCTCATAGTCTTATCTTGGGATGGGATGGGAGGTTTTCACTCCTAACCAGGCCAATTATTTTCCCAGCTTAGATGTTTTGGGAACCTGTGAGAGGGAGCCCCCTGCTCCTTCTGAGAGGGGGGAGGGATGCAGCCTGTCAGCTCCTGAGAGAGAGAGAGAGAGAGAGAGAGAGAGAGAGAGAGAATCATAGAATCATAGAATAGCAGAGTTGGAAGGGGCCTACAAGACCATCGAGTCCAACCCCCTGACAATGCTCTGACATTGCTTCAGGAGGAACTGCTTGCACTATTGGCCTGGAGAACCTGCTGTAGCGCAAAGGGACGGCTTCTGTCTATCATGGGGGCTCCGACAGGGACCCAGCTATGAAAGCCTGATTAGCCGGAAGGAGGTGCGAACTTTCTTTGCTGGTATATATTCTGCATCCCTTTCCTATTGACAAACTGTCATCTTTTTGCACAAGTGGCTTGTTTCGTCTTGGTAACCAAAAGAACCCGATTGATGTCTTGGACCTGGAAGAACCAGAACCCAAACTCAACACAGCCTCTTTCCTGCCTGTGGAAAACGTGTGCCTCCTTCATTCAAAGGGACCTGACTGGTGTCCTTGTTTTTTTAAAGCTCACCTCCAAGAAGTTGCTGGCTGGCCGCTGGCACTTCCCTTCTATCTCTGTGATCAACTGACTGAGATGGGAAATCTCTTCAGAGCGTCTGGCGGCATTTCGTCCCTGCTTCTCTTCGATCTCTTGCTCCAGCTCTTCCAGCTCAGCCAGCCAGAAGCATGCTTTTTCCTCAAGATTCTTGTGCATTCGCTTAAAAGCGGCTGTGGTCTTCTGCTTCTCCACTCCCAACTCCGCCTGAAGGGAGAAAAATGGAAACCTGCGAAGGGGAAGAGCTGTTCCCCCTAGGACACTCTCTTCAAGATTAAAAAGGCAATCTGCTGAGCAGCAATGTATTTTTATTGCAAGGGAGAAAAACACAACTCTCGGCCACCTCAAGCCACCCTTCCCTGAGAAGTATTTGAATCTGCAAAGTCCCTCACGAGAATCACCAAAACCCCACCCTATTTTAGTGGGCCCACAAAAGTGTGTCTGTGTCTGTGTGCCTGGGGGGGGATATTTCGTCCTGCTCTATTTCAAACACTGAGATGTCTGTGGCCCTGATTATCAAAGATATGGGGAGCTGCCCAGTCCGGATTCATCCCCCCAAATGTGAACTGTAACAACAAACACCTACCAGCCACTTCTGGCTCCTCCGTTCCTCAGCCATTTTCCAATGCATACGCTTTTCTCTCTCTTCCTGCAGAGATTGCAATTGGGCCTGAATGTTTTCCTGCAGAAACAAAGAGCTCCATCACACCAGCGGTTTAAAACACTCTCGCCACATCTGGTATCTGGTTTTGCAGTGCGGGACTCGCACGACGTCGTCCCTGTCCTGCACCCATCTCTCCACTTCTCCTCCGTTTTGCAGATTATTTTGGTGTGGGGAAAGTCTGGATTATTTCTCCCAAGTGGATTTAATGTGCCCTTAAGCCTCTGTGTATTGCTGTCCTCTCGCTTTTTCCCTTGTTGGGTGTGTGCTTTGAATAGAGTCTTGCTGACAAAAGGGGAGGGCGGGGTGGTTCTCCTCCTCCAGCATGCCCTGTCGAACGAACGGACCTGCGCTTAGTTGGTTGAATGGATTTTTTACTGCTCCAACCCCATCCTCATTGCCCGCAGAAATGGGGCCCAGCCGATGAAAAGTTAAATCAGTAAAGCAAAGCCAGAGCGAGTGGGGGAAGGAGCCCACGCCCATCAGAGTACCACAACCAATGAACTGGAGGAGGAAGGAGAAGGGGTGGGGTGGAGTAGAAGAGCAATTAAGCGAGAGGGAGGTTTCATGGTGCAGCGCAATACCACAAACCCACATGAAAGGGACTATCACCTTGATGCGCTTATGAAACGGAGGTAAAAAACACGGAGGCAAACCAGGGGAAAAAATAGGTGTGATGGAGCCTAAAGTAGGATTTTGCTCTGGGCCCTCTACCTCCCTGCCTCTTTTGCTGGCTTTACTCTTATGGTCCCTAGCTAGCCCCCTCTCTCAGAGACCACCCAGGCTGCTGACAGTGGCCCTCCCCAGTCCCTCAAGCTTAGCCAGAAGAAGCATTTTTCTTTTCAGTTTTAGGTGGTGGGAAGGCAGCAGAACTCCACCCTCCACCCACCCTCTTCCTTTCCTCTGAAGAATGCTCAAGGCCTATGTGGACTCCAGAGGCATTCTGGGCATCCTGTAAGGAGGACAATGAGGTGGCTTGAGACCAGAACTGCTTTCCAGCTGCCCAAGGTATTTATTTTTAAAAATTCAAATAAAAACAACATCTGGAGGGCCACAAATTGCCCACCCTAAAAGTAGATTCAGATTTACTTTCTGTCCACCTGTTATACACAGCAGAAACTCTTCTTAGGAGTCTTGGGTTGCAATCCTATACTCACTGACCTAGGAGTAAATCCCATTGAATTAATGGATTTACTTCATAGTAGATATGCATAGGAGTTCACTGTTAAGAGGAGTGAATCTAAAAAAAGAAATCACTCTAAAAGGAAAACAAAACTATTTCTCCATTCGCAAAATCCCCTTCATTACCAGGGGAAGGCTTAAAAATGACAAGGAGGCCAGGGGAGGGCAACAATCAGTGGAACAGCTAAGTAATTTTAGACCCTGAAGGCAGAATCCTATGCATGTTTAGACAGAAAAAAGGCCTACCATTACCGGCCAGCATTCCTGGAAATGTAGGCCTTTATTTTCCTATCTAAACACGGATATGATTGCACCCTCCCTTTAGACAGCCATGTGTATTACTTCAGTTGCAACACAACTAATTTTTCTCTTCCCCCACACTGCTGTTGCATGCTTTGCAGCTGCTTGTGGGCTCTCCCACACTAGAGGCCTTCAAGAGGCAGCTGGACAGGCATCTATCAAGGAAGCTTTAAGGTGAATTCCTGCATTGAGCAGGGGGTTGGACTCGACAGCTTTATAAGCCCCTTCCAACTGTACGATTCTATGATTCTATGAACTGGACATGCTTAGCCTGGAGAAGAGAAGACTGTGGGGAGACATGACAGCACTCTTCAAATACTTGAAAGGTTGTTACGCAGAGGAGGGCCAGGATCTCTTCTCGATCCTCCCAGAGGGCAGGACATGGAATAATGGGCTCAAGTTACAGGAAGCCAGATTCCGGCTGGACATCAGGAAAAAAATCCTGACTGTTAGAGCAGTATGACAATGGGAGGTTGTGAGCTCTCCCACACTAGAGGAGATGTAGCTGGATAACCATCTGTCAAGTATGCCTTACGGCGGATTACTGCACTGAGCAGGGGGTTGGACTTGACGGCCTTACAGGCCCCTTCCAACTCTACTATTCTATGATACATTTGTGAAAGGCACCATCAGAGCCTGCTTCAGTTGGACACCCCCCCCTCACAGGGCTAACTGCCATCTTCACCCTGTGGGGAAGAAGATGCGAGGGAGACTGGAGCAGGCAGGCACCATCAGAGCCTGCTTCAGTTGGAAACCCCCCCCCCCCCCACAGGGCTAACTTCCATCTTCACCCTGTGGGGAAGAAGATGCGAGGGAGACTGGAGCAGGCAGGCACCATCAGAGCCTGCTTCAGTTGGAAACCCCCCCCCCCCCCACAGGGCTAACTGCCATCTTCACCCTGTGGGGAAGAACATGCGAGGGAGACTGGAGCAGGCAGGCACCATCAGAGCCTGCTTCAGTTGGACACCCCCCCCTCACAGGGCTAACTGCCATCTTCACCCTGTGGGGAAGAAGATGCGAGGGAGACTGGAGCAGGCAGGCACCATCAGAGCCTGCTTCAGTTGGAAACCCCCCCCCCCACAGGGCTAACTTCCATCTTCACCCTGTGGGGAAGAAGATGCGAGGGAGACTGGAGCAGGCAGGCACCATCAGAGCCTGCTTCAGTTGGAACCCCCCCCCCCCACAGGGCTAACTTCCATCTTCACCCTGTGGGGAAGAACATGCGAGGGAGACTGGAGCAGGCAGGCACCATCAGAGCCTGCTTCAGTTGGACACCCCCCCCTCACAGGGCTAACTGCCATCTTCACCCTGTGGGGAAGAACATGCGAGGGAGACTGGAGCAGGCAGGCACCATCAGAGCATGCTTCAGTTGGACACCCCCCCCCCCTCACAGGCCTAACTTCCATCTTCACCCTGTGGGGAAGAAGATGCGAGGGAGACTGGAGCAGGCAGGCACCATCAGAGCCTGCTTCAGTTGGAACCCCCCCCCCCACAGGGCTAACTGCCATCTTCACCCTGTGGGGAAGAAGATGTGAGGGAGACTGGAGCAGGCAGGCACCATCAGAGCCTGCTTCAGTTGGAACCCCCCCCCCCCACAGGGCTAACTTCCATCTTCACCCTGTGGGGAAGAAGATGCGAGGGAGACTGGAGCAGGCAGGCACCATCAGAGCCTGCTTCAGTTGGAAACCCCCCCCCCCCCCCACAGGGCTAACTTCCATCTTCACCCTGTGGGGAAGAAGATGCGAGGGAGACTGGAGCAGGCAGGCACCATCAGAGCCTGCTTCAGTTGGAAACCCCCCCCCCCCCCCACAGGGCTAACTGCCATCTTCACCCTGTGGGGAAGAAGATGTGAGGGAGACTGGAGCAGGCAGGCACCATCAGAGCATGCTTCAGTTGGAACCCCCCCCCCCCCCACAGGGCTAACTTCCATCTTCACCCTGTGGGGAAGAAGATGCGAGGGAGACTGGAGCAGGCAGGCACCATCAGAGCCTGCTTCAGTTGGAAACCCCCCCCCCCCCCCACAGGGCTAACTTCCATCTTCACCCTGTGGGGAAGAAGATGCGAGGGAGACTGGAGCAGGCAGGCACCATCAGAGCCTGCTTCAGTTGGAAACCCCCCCCCCACAGGGCTAACTGCCATCTTCACCCTGTGGGGAAGAAGATGTGAGGGAGACTGGAGCAGGCAGGCACCATCAGAGCATGCTTCAGTTGGAACCCCCCCCCCCCCCACAGGGCTAACTTCCATCTTCACCCTGTGGGGAAGAAGATGCGAGGGAGACTGGAGCAGGCAGGCACCATCAGAGCCTGCTTCAGTTGGAAACCCCCCCCCCCCCCACAGGGCTAACTTCCATCTTCACCCTGTGGGGAAGAAGATGCGAGGGAGACTGGAGCAGGCAGGCACCATCAGAGCATGCTTCAGTTGGAACCCCCCCCCCCCACAGGGCTAACTTCCATCTTCACCCTGTGGGGAAGAACATGCGAGGGAGACTGGAGCAGGCAGGCACCATCAGAGCCTGCTTCAGTTGGACACCCCCCCCCTCACAGGGCTAACTGCCATCTTCACCCTGTGGGGAAGAACATGCGAGGGAGACTGGAGCAGGCAGGCACCATCAGAGCATGCTTCAGTTGGACACCCCCCCCCCCTCACAGGCCTAACTTCCATCTTCACCCTGTGGGGAAGAAGATGTGAGGGAGACTGGAGCAGGCAGGCACCATCAGAGCATGCTTCAGTTGGAACCCCCCCCCCCCACAGGGCTAACTTCCATCTTCACCCTGTGGGGAAGAAGATGCGAGGGAGACTGGAGCAGGCAGGGACCATCAGAGCCTGCTTCAGTTGGAAACCCCCCCCCCCCCCCCACAGGGCTAACTTCCATCTTCACCCTGTGGGGAAGAAGATGCGAGGGAGACTGGAGCAGGCAGGCACCATCAGAGCATGCTTCAGTTGGACACCCCCCCTCCCCACAGGGCTAACTGCCATCTTCACCTTGTGGGGAAGAAGGAGCTGTTGGTTTGCCCCTCCATTGGGAGATGAGAGGACGGAGCAGGGCCTTCCCACCAGCCTAAGCAGTCTCCTTGATGTCTTTTTATTTTCTCCCTCTTCCCTCCCCATACACTTTTCCTTGTGTGTCATGTCTTTTTTTAGAATGTTAGCCTGAGGGTAGGGACTGTCTTCTTTATTGATATATTGTAAGCCGCTCCGAGAGCCTTTTGGCTGAGGTGCGGGATAAAAATACTCTAAATAAATAAATAAATAAATAAATGTGTTAGCGCAAAAAACAAACAAACCCCAAACTCGTCCCCACCCGTTTGCCAAATCTAATAGATAAATTTGGAACATAGGAGGTTGCCTTATACCGAGTCAGACCATGGGTCTATCTAGCCCAGTACTGTCTGTCGACACTGACCGGCAGCAGCTCTACAGAGTTTCAGGCAGGAGTCTTTCCTACCCCTACCTGCAGATGCTGGTTACGGAACACAAGCATGTGTTCTACAAGCATGTGTTCTACAACTCAGAAAAAAGCTCTGAGCATGTGCCATTTTGCATTTTAAACTCAAATCATAGCTCCATTGTGACTACAGGAATAAAAATGGGAGTTTGCTTCTGCTGCGAGGGACATTTACTTAAGAATCAGCACCATTTTGTTGTAAGAACAGAAGAAGAGCAATGCTGGATCAGAGCAAGGGTCCATCTAGTCCAGCATTCACATTCTGGGCAAACGGCTGCCTACGGGAAACCCACAAGGAGGACTTGAGTGCACAGCATCCTCCCGCCCCTGTTCCCCAGCAACTGGTGTACATGGGCATAAGGCCTCTGATATTGGAGGTAGCATATAGCCATCAGAGCTAGTGTAGCCATTGATAGCTTTCTCCTCTAGAAATTTGTCTAACCCCCTTTTAAAGCCATCCAAATTGATAGCCTTCAGGATATATTTTTTATTATAATAATAATAATAATAATAATAATAATAATAATAATAATAATAATTGAACATCTGTAACCAACTCCATGCCTAGCTGGCTGCCCTCTGGCTCTAAAATAAGAAGAAAGGATTCTGTAATGAGCAGCAACAGTTCTGGTTGGCTGTGTCATGTCTTAACCAGCCCTGGTGCTGGGCCTGTTTATCTCTGCTCCCCTCCCATTTTCTGGGGCCCTGGACATCGCTGCCCCACTGGGAGCAATGCGTCTCTGCAGACATGCACTTTGCAGCCCACTAAATCTTTTATGGATTTTTACTGAATATGTTCTTATGGATGTTTATTGCTTGTTCTTATGGATGTTTATCATCATCATCTTGTATGCCACCTTGAGAAAGTTTCATCCTTAAAGGCGGCCTAGAAATAATTATAAATAAATTTTAAAAATGATGAAAATCCCACTCAGAGTGATTCCAGGCTGAACAGCAAGCCAAATCTTTTATCCTTAAATGGTCAGGCCTAGAGAGTGATCAAACATTAGGAAGAGGCTTTGTACAGGGATCATAGAATCATAGAATAGCAGAGTTGGAAGGGGCCTACAAGGCCATCGAGTCCAACGCCCTGCTCAATGCAGGAATCCACCTTAAAGCATCCCTGGCAGATGGTTGACCAGCTGCCTCTTGAAGGCCTCTAGTGTGGGAGAGCCCACAACCTCCCTAGGTAACTGATTCCATTGTCGTACTGCTCTAACAGTCAGGAGAAGGACCCAGGAAATTTCATAGATGAGATAGCAGACTGAAGCAAAGGAATCTGGTTCCTTCCCATGTTTCCCTAAACCCTCCTAACTGGAAATATCCCCATGGCTCCTATTCCTCCTCCCTGCAGCATCACCCTGCCACAGTTCTCGTACACAACACACAAACACACACATTCTCTCTCCCCTCCCCAATTTCTCTCCCTCCATAAGAATCCAAGGGGAAGGCCTTCACTCCTGTACAAATAAAGTGATGCACTTACCACCCTATTAAGAATTAAGCCTGCTCCTATCGACAAGTTGTGGGCTCTCCTAGAGAGCACACTAGAGGCCTTCAAGAGGCAGCTGGACAACCATCTGTCAAGTATGCTGTAGGGTGGATTCCTGCATTGAGCAGGGGGTTGGACTCAATGGCCTTTTAGGCCCCTTCCAACTCTACTATTCTATGATCTGCAGAAGCCCTAACTTCTGTTCCAGGATCAGTCTAAATCATGAGGGACAGAAACTTGAGGAACCATGTTTACTAGTATACAGCCACCCATCCAACTGGTGCTTTCCTACCTTATACTCTTGGAAAGTGAACTACTGAGAAACAAGGGGGCGGTATTGACATGCTGGGGCCTGGAGATCCATGGATTACAGAAGTTAAAAAAAAGGAAACCTTTAGAAATTGAAACCCTAAGAGGGTGTGCGTGTAACCCCTATGGAGTAGATCAGCCTTCCTCAACCTGGGGCGCTCCAGATGTGTTGGACTTCAACTCCCAGAATGCCCCAGCCAGCTGGCTGGGGCATTCTGGGAGATGCAGTCCAACACATCTGGAGTGCCCCAGGTTAAGGAAGGCTGGAGTAGATGGTTTAGTCCCTTGGGCAGGGTTTTCACTCAGAAGGAGGGCTAGAGAAGAAACAGCAGAAAGAAAGAGAACCAGTTCTGCTGAAAGCTGAACATTAGAAGAATTTCTGTTTAATTATAAGCTCTTATCACCTTGTATAAGGCAAATTGAACTGTTAATTGTGTACAGTAGCATTTCAAGGGGGTAGGGAATCATTTTTTGCATTTTTGATATTTGTACTAATTATATTATTGCAGGGCTAATACTCTGAACTGTTGTGTTACTGGTTGGGGATTAACCCAGTGAAATAAAAGTTGAGGGGGAAAATCTATAAAAGGGACTTCTGAAATACTCAGCACCTGGAGATACAATATCACGCAGGACTGGGCTCCAAGCAAGAGATCCATATTTTTGATGTTTGCACATAGAAGGACAAATTGTGGCATACTTCTGTAATTGGATGTTTACTAAAGACATCTTTGCAAGTTTATTCTAATTCCCATAGCATCCACACACACACCACAAGAGCCCAATGAAGGCTAAGCAGGCTCAGCCACCACAGAATGCCCAGTGTCTGCTTTGGGGCTGGGGGAGACAGAAAATGCAGAGGATCAGGACCTTCCAGTGTAGGTGGTGGTGGGGGGAAACCTTCGGAAAGATAAAGCTTCAGCACTTCCTTAGAGGTCTAAAGACTTGAAACGCACAATCCTGCCAAAGTTAGGCAGTTAGATCCCAATGGGGAAAGAGTGAAATACCAGATTACGATTTCATTCAAATCAATGGGATATGCAACTCACTCCTACGCACGTTTACTTTGAAGTAAGCCTAGGGTGACCAAATGAAAAGGAGGACAGGGCTCCTGTATCTTTAACAGTTGCATGGGAAAGGGAATTTCAGCAGGTTCCATTTATACGCATGCCGCACCTGGTGAAATCCCCTTTTCATCACAACAGTTAAAGCTGCCCTCTTTTGTATCTGGTTGCTCTAGTACAGCGCCTGCCGCTTTAAACTGTTGTGATGAAGAGGGAATTTCACCAGGTTCTGCATGCAGACAAATGACAACAGTTGTAATTCCCTTTTCTATGCAACCGTTAAAGGCACAGGAGCCCTGTCCTCCTTTCTATATGGTCACCCTACGTAAGCCCCTAGGTGGTTTGTATTGGATCGCCGTCTCAGATGGGCTTAAATTGTGACAGGCTAGTGCTTGAAATCTCCCCCTCCCCCGTTAGCAATCTATTCACTCAAGACTCATTTGAGGGCCACGTGGTGCTGTTTGTGTCAGCGCCCCCCCAATCCCCCCCCCACTTTTATTTCTGTTTTATTTCCCCGTATTTCTCTCTCCGACGTATCCCGAGAGGAGCTGCAGCCGGCTGCTTCGCTGAACAGAGCCGTCCCACACGGCCACGTTTTGCAGGCGACCCATCCCCGGTGGGGGATCTCCTACCTGGTACTCTTGGGCAGCCTCCTCCATAGGAATCACCTGGTGCTCCCGGTGCTCCTTGGACCTGTCGCACACCACGCAAATGGGGGCCGCATCGTCCTTGCAGAAGAGCTTCAGGGGCTCCTGGTGCGTCTCGCAGACCCTTCCTCCTCCCCCTCCTCCTTCCCCGCCCCCTCCGGCCCCCCCCTTTCCCGCCTGCAGGCTGAACTTTTTGGCGATTTCCACCACGTTCGCCAGCTGCCGGTTGGGCCTGAAGCCGCTCTGCGTAATCGTTTCTCTGCACTGAGGGCAGGAAGCGTTGCCTTTCCGTTCCTCCCAGTAGCAGCTCAGGCAGGCCTGGCAGAAATTGTGGCCGCACTCCAGAATCACGGGGCCGCTGAAGTACTCCAGGCAGATGGGGCACGTCGTTTCCTCGCAGAACTCCTGGACGAGGCTCGGCGCTGCCATGGCCGCCCCTCCCCCGGGGGCAATGGCAAAGGGAGCGCCCTCCTTTCAGTTTTGATTTCAAGGCCAGCCCCGCCGGGGTGTTTCCTTTCCGAGAACCGACGAGAGGGAGAGGGAGGAACCGCAGTAGTTAGACTCAGAATTCTTTGAAGTCGAGCTGTTTTTAAATAGATAGATAGATAGATAGATAGATAGATAGATAGATAGATAGATAGATAGATATATGAAATGTATTTATTTATTTAAAACATTTGTATCCCCCCCTATATCACTAGGATCTCAGGACGACCTACAGATAAAATCATATAATATAAAACTGTTTACTGTTTATTTCGGGCATAGACCAGCACAGCAGAAAACATCATCAACAATAATATTATATAAAACTGTTTACTGTTTATTTACTTCGGGCATAGACCAGCACAGCAGAAAACATCATCAGCAACAACATTATATAAAACTGTTTACTTAGGGTGACCATATGAAAAGGAGGACAGGGCTCCTGTATCTTTAACAGTTGTATAGACAAGGGAATTTCAGCAGGTGTCATTTGTATATAGGGAGAACCTGGTGAAATTCCCTCTTCATCACAACAGTTAAAGCTGCAGGAGCTATCTTAAAGTATAGTATGTTTGTTTTAAATGTTGTAATACCACCATGAGGCCCAGTATTAGGCAAAAGGTGGGATACTACTACTACTAGAGTGACCAGATTTAAAAGAGGGCAGGGCACCTGCAGCTTTAACTGCTGTGACGAAGAGGAAATTTTACCAGGTTCTCCATACAAATGACACCTGCTGAAATTCCTTTTTCAATACAACTGTTAAAGATACAGGAGCCCTGTCCTCCTTTTCATATGGCCACCCTAAGTTTACTGTTTATTTATTTCGGGCATAGACCAGCACAGCAGAAAGCATCAACAATAATATTAGAAAACCCCAATAAGGTACATACAATAAAATACCTAAAATATAAAAAGCACGGCAGTCTCAGCCTAAGTCTAAGGTGCAATAAAATTCTTCAATTAAAACAATATACACAGCTAAAAACAAATTAAACCATTAACCTACTCCAGGCCCAAATTGCTTAGGGAACCAATATATCCTCTGCAGCCCAACTCCTGCAAAATGTGTTGATCATGATGAATGTGCACAATGTCCGGGAAACCGCGGGTATGTGTATGGAGTGGTTGCCTGGATGGTTACTACCTAAATATTTACTCAGGCCCTTCGCCAGAAATCTTTTGAGTCGGGGATTGATAAAGGCATTTGTCATAGTTCAGTGGAAAGTAGGCAGGATGGCACTTAAAATCCACAGGCGCAACTGCTTTCGGCTGCAAACGCTAAATTTATTTACCTGGAAGTAAATTCAGTTGGACTAACTTCTGAGTAAATATACCTAGGATTGCCTTGTCAGTTTTTTTTAATGGTTTTATTGTGCACTGCTAATAACATAAATGAATGCTAATTGAATCCAAAGAATCATGAGGCAAACTGCACACCATATGTATGTATTACACATACCTGAATTAAGTGGCATCATTATGCCATTTAGAGAATATTGGTTCCATTTTGTTACTGAGGAACCGCAGGGCACAGCAATAAGCATAATTCATGGCACAGAATTCTCACACAAAATAAGCTAAATAATGAGTGCTTCAGAGCATATGCAGAGTGATTTTCCCTCATCACTGAACCATTACAGCTCCCCCCTCCCCACCTACTTACAAAATCAGGGGAACAAATTCCAGACGTATGTGCGCACTACGCTTTTTAGAGATCAAACACTGACCTCACCTTTTGCAAACAAACCACATCCGGAGCACACATACACTCAAGAAGCTCTTGATAGAAACAGATTGCTGATCACTTTTTCAAAAACACGCCCGTCCCCTCTTGATACAGGAAAAAGTCTATTTTGTTCCAAGATATCTGATGAAGTGGTCTGTTTTCAATGCTAGGGCTGTGCCCTAGAATTTGGGGGACTGCCTCTGAACATGTCCAGAGTGCCTTTCTCTTAACATTGAATAAATGCAGTCTCCGGTGCTCTTACCTTTTGTTATAAGAGCGGAGACCACAATTTCCCTTAAGCAAAATAAATAAATACATAAAAATCTAGCCCCACTTTCATCTTCCTCATTCCAGCATCCAAAAATAGTCTCTAACTTAAGCAAAGTTGTAATTTATTAAAATCAGGAATAGGGAACCCCTGTCATGTAAAATCAAATAAGTGGCCCCTTTTAGGTGAAGGGGTTCCTGAGGTTTGAAGAGCAAAATTACCAAAAGAAACATAGAGTCACCAGAATAGAAATGCTGAAAATTTAGAACGTGTGTGTACATGTGAAGCTGACTGTAGAACATGAACAAGATGCAGTTACTTAGCTGAGTCTGAGGGGAAAAACACTGGACAGAGAAACGTCCAAGATAAACCCAAAACCTGAGACAAAGGGTGTATAATTCAGGAATGTTTCTAGGAGGTAGAGGTGACACTCCAGGCTTCTGAGAGAAAGGGACGTTCTTTACATCAGAAAGGAATTTTCAAAGGAGATGAGCCCAATGAATGTTTTTCCACATTGTGCAAAGACGTGGAGAAAAGAGTATTTAAGATCCACCAAACTCCGTAGAACAACACACCTCCTGCTTCTGAATATAGGACCCGGGTTGGACCCAGGTTCTGTTGCTCCAAACTTGGTAACTATTTGAGTGGATGTGGAAAGTATGAATAGATTGAATTTAGCTGCATGTTATCTAAAAGAAGATGCTCTAGAAATTGCATTTATGTTTTGAGTCTCAGTCTGTATCTCATCCCATGAGACCAGCAATTTCTAACACCTCCAGCTCATGGGATATCTCCGTCCAAACCACACCTCCCCGCCTTCTTCCCCCCCCCCCCAAAATCAGGCTTTTCTCTATCTAAAATTATTTCTCAGTCATCTTTAAAGGTGGAACTCTTTTCCTCCTCAAAGCTTTTCTCAAGCTTGATTGCATTGCATGTGGCCAATACAGGAGGGGGCAGCTGAGGAGGTAAGGGTTAAGTCTTCCCATATGCTGCCCCCCAAATTGTTCCCCACACTGCAATTTAGGTTGGCAAAAAACCACCCATAGTTGCCAGTGGAATGAGATATGTACAAAATGGTGTGTTAAAAAATGGCGATGGAGCCTTAAAGATTTCATTTCTAGGAAGGCATGTGTTTGTGCAGCTGATTAGGGAGATGGGGACAAAGAAGTTTCAGCCTGGGGTAGCTTGAAAGGGGGAGAATTGGGAGAGTGTTTTGGGAAGGCTAGAGAAAATAAGCAGGGAGGCTTAACAGAACAAGGAAGTTGCAAAGCCAAGGATTTTCATTGGTGGGGGGAGAGTGGAATATTAGGGAAAATGGAGAGAATACCTGGACCAATTAGAAGAAAAATATAAGTTAATTCAAAGGTTTGCCTTTCTGTTGACTTATGAAGTGATGGGGAAGCTAAAAGGCTCTCACTCATCCATGGATTGACTTAACTCTTTTTACCCCAGTTCTTAGGATTTAGTAATCAGAAACAATTTGAAACTTCTTACTCTGAGATTGCTTATCAGATTTTGGAAACTGGATTTTCAGGCATTAGACATCAAGAGAAGAAAGAAGACAATGGCTTTTTTCTCCTTTGTGATGTAAGGAAAGGGGGCAGAGTTGATGGGTACTATTTTTGGATAAACATCCTGGGCTACCACAGGTCTAGTTGGACAAGATAGCCAGTGGGATTTTGATTTAAAAGGTGACAAAAGAGCCATGGAGGCCTGTCTGCTTACACAACATTGGAGATTCAAGGTCTCACAGCTTTAAACAGGTACTTAATTTTTACTTCCCTCTGGCTTAAATAGGAAGGTTAGAAATCAACATAAATCATTCATAGTGGGGGCTTCTGTGATTGACACCCTGAGGCAAGATCTGAAATTTGCAAGTATTGTTAAGGAGGAATTAAACCAATCAGATCACAATGACAGGCCAGTTGTTCCATAAGAGGTCTGCAGCTTCACTTGGGACTTCCAGGGCCTGTATATCCTAATGGAACTTGCCATTTTGCTCTCCTCCAAGACTAAGAAAGCCAGGCCCCTTCTTCCTCAAAACATCAGGATTTCAGAGTGTTTTGTAACAGTGCACATTTCAAATGGGAAAGGTGTGCGTTTCTGTGCGTATTGTTCAAAAGTGAGCACCCTCCCATTGATTATAGAGTGAAAATGTGGTTTTGTATGGAGTGTGTTTTTGTATGAAAAGATTATGAACCGAGTTCAGTTTGTGTACGTCCTTTGCACATGACTCTGCTTGGTAGATCTCAGGATTCTGGTAAAAAACAGAGTTGATATTATAAGCCTGCCCTTATTTTAAACCACCAAGAGTCTGTATTCATTAAAAAAAACCCTGCTAAACGACGTAAAGGCTCTAGCTTTCAACCAAGCACCAAAAAGCAGGGAAATTGGGAGTTAAGGCTCATAAGCCTTAACACCATATCCTCCCTAAGGAGGCAGAAAGTGCCAGTGAAATTCTCATTCACCCAAAAGCAGATAATCCATGAGGACAGGATGTAGGATATGACAGGCAGAGGCGACTGGGAAACTGATGACGAACAACTTAGGGCCACCTACCTTTTTGTTTTGTTTGGAGAAGCCCTTCCCCAACTTGGTGTGCTCCAAAGGTGTTGGACTACAACTCCCATCATTGCAAGTCAGTATGTCTCATGGTCAAGAATGCTGGGACAGCAGGATGGGGAACGTTCTATATCCTTACAGGGGCTGCCCGATATTTTTCTCTCACACATATCTCGCATATAGCAGCACAATTGATAGCAAAAGGGACACTATTTGTTGCAGATGTAGAACCAGAGCATGTGCTGGCACTTTCAACTTTTGGTCAATATCCCACCCTTCAAAGAACCAATGTTTCCCCCCGACCCTTAAAATGTGTTTATACAAAATATACTGTTCACTCCCCACAATACATCATCTCATCAGAGTGACAGACGAACAGAAAAGGATTAGTTTGGCTGTCTTGAACTCCATTCAGATGAGATTAGTTTGCAATCCTATACCACTTGGGAGGAAGCCCTATTATTATTATTATTATTATTTATTTATTTATATAGCACCATCAATGTACATGGTACTGTACAGATAACACAGTAAATAGCAGGACCCTGCCGCATAGGCTTACAATCTAGTGGCATTGACTTCTGAGAAGACATGAATATGATCCAAGTGTAAACCAACCTTCTCCAGCCTATAGTTTCCTGCAAGGCCCAGCCAGGGGAGGCCAATAAATTAAACCAAGGGGTGGAGAGTGGGATTCCATCAAGTTCACCTGAGAGCAGGTGCTGTAGAACAAGAACCTTCCAGAAGCGTTGAAGCCGGATTTCTGGCATACCCAGTCAGGCAATTTTATGGTCTGTTAGTCCCTCCGTTTGGTAGCCTGCAGGACCACATGCCTCATAAAGCAAAGGGCCACATGAGAATTATGGTCTGCTACTCTGTCTTTAATAGTCTGTGATCCAGATCTCTTCAGAAGGGGGAATAGTGTTATGTGGTTGGGGTCAGTCTAAATTACCTCCAGGAATACCTTACTCAGTGCCTCTGATCGCAAAGAGATTGAGGATTTCCCCCCAACTCTGTTACCCTTGAAGTTGAAAACAGATTTTATAACATAAGCAGGAAAACAGTGAATACACCTTTTAACTTGTTAAACCAATGAAAACATGCCACACAAGTCTTAAGATATGAATGGTTTATAAAGAAAAGTAAATGCAAAACAACATCAAATATAGAAGTGAAATATGAAACATCATGTTGTTGTTATTATAATTATAATTATATTTATTATATTTAAATAAATTATAATTATATTTATAATTATTATTATAATTATATTTGTATCTTGCCTTTTGCCCAATGCTGGGCCTCAAGGTGGCCCAGCATTGGCCCAAAATGAAAACATTTACAGCTAAACCTATAAATAGAAATATACAAAAGTTAAAAACATAATTAAATACATTTCAATATTAAAGCATTTAAAACTTTTTAAATATATAACTATTTAAAAGTCCAAGGTATAGACAGAGGTCCAGATTATTTGCCAAAGGCCTGCCGGGACAACAAAGGTTTTGCCTGCCTCCAAAAACACATCAAGAGCTAGTCTTGACTGCAATGATTAGAAAGAAAATACTTGTGTACATTATGCAAAATATGCTACGGTTTAACTGTTTCTAAAGCTTATTAGAAAAACAGTGCGACTAGGCCGAAACCAAAAAACAATGTTGTAGGCCCAGAAGCACTTTGAAAGGTTTCAGAATTGTACTTAAAAACTTTCACCGGCCCAATCTAATTAAATGAAGTGTTTGAAGCTTTCAACTTTATAGCAGTATGGACCAAACTCTTAGAAAAAAGGAAAGGAGCACTGTGTGTGTATGGAGGGCCAGAGGATTAAAAGGAATGTATATCCAAGGAGAGATCTGAAGACCGGGATATCATGGATCCAGAGGAAGGCTGAAAGGGATCTCTGCTGACTTCTACACCCTGCTTTACCAGTGAGCAAAAAAGCAAACTGGCCTTGGGAAAAGATAGCCCAAAATATCTTTCTGGCACATGTAAATTTCAGAAAGATTGTTGAAATATTTTCCTGGTTAGCCACCATTAGCTCAGACTTTATCATGGTTTACATGAAGCTAGGATTTTTCATCCCAACATGCATCACTACATTGAACTGCATTTGCTATTTAATTCCCATTTCTCCATTGTTCATTCCTAACTCCAGATCATATATAAACAAATTAAAATGCAGAAGAAAGCAGTTTCCAAACCAGACTTTACATGCCATTTAATTTGACATTAACAGCAAGCCAATTCCATACAGGGAAGCATGAAAACAAGTAATTAGCATGTTTAGAAGGAAGATGTAACCTGCCTGTCCTAATTAAAGATCACCAGAAAAATGAATATAGAAATTTCTCTCTATTTCACTTAGATGGACTCATCTCCCTGTTTCTGTAATCCTCTTTTCCTATCCCTGCTACTTTTTAGCCATATCTAGCATGTCCAATAATCAGCGATGATGGGAGTTGTAGTCCAGAGTGTTACAAGGTAGCTTCTGTGAGCAGTACTGACTCCATTTTGAAACAACCCAAAACCCCACCTACAGGCTGAGAGCATTCACAAAAGGCCTGGGTCAAGTAACCATTTCCTGATAGACTTCTTCAAATGCATTCCCCAGAGAGAAAGGTAGGGGTAAAACTAAGCAGAATATGAATGCTGGATGGCAAGAGTCATACCTGGTCATACACATGCTAATGTAGCCCTGTTGCTGAACTCCAGGCTGCATCAAGTACAGCCATCATCCCAAATCACCCTCTTTTGTTCCCATAGCAAGTAGATCTTTAGATAAGATCATAAAAAACCCCTCAAGTTTGGGAGAAGAGGCAGGCTAGCTCGATCTCTCTCTCTCTTTTGAACCAGAAACACAGAGCATACTACAGATTCCAGCCTGCGAGAGCAAGCTGCCATGGGTGAGTGCTTTGCCTCGCTGTATTCTTTTCCTCTTCTCCTAAGACCAAGAGCTGCAAAGCTCCCCAGTTCTGCTCTACAACTTAGACCATGATCCAAGTTAAAACAATATATAATTTAAAAGAAATAGATAGTTAAAATGATAGTAGGCATTTTAGAAATCAGGGGCAAAGGACAGAACCAGTGGAATATAGTCCTCTACGGACAAAAATGCTGGATTCACACAGCTTGCTAACCCACCATAGGTTATCATGTTGTCTGAACGCAGCACCTTTTCTGCAGGATGGTTTGTTAACCATGCAGTGTAGTTTATTTTTCTCAAACAAGTCACCTTGAGAATCCCACCAATCAGCTTCATGGGATGACCCTGGATTCTAGCATTATGAAAGAGGGAGAAAAAATGTCTCCCTGTCCACATTCTCCACGCCATGCATAACTTTTAAACTTCTTTCATGTCTCCTAGCACACATCTCCATTCTAAGCTAATCAGTCCCAGACATTGTAACCTTTCCTCACAGGGGAGTTGCTTCAGAAAACAGCATTTCAGTTGCTCTTTTCTGAATGTTTTCCAATTCTACAATATCTTTTTGAGGTGCAGTGACCAGAATTTCTATACAGTACACAGTATTCCAATTGTGGTTGCACCACAGATTTATATAAGGATAATATATAGTTAGTAGCACCAGCTGCAGAGTAACACTGGACTTCACACTAGCCCAAAGAGGGAAAGGGGAACTGGAAGTTACAAAGCCAAATTGTAACAAACAAATGAATATAAGTTACAAGACAGATGGAAACCCAATACAAACTTAAAATAAAAAAGAAACCCCTATGCTGCTGACATGTTGCATAACTTAGTATGGGCCTTCTCATAAGTCTTGCAGCACATGAAAACCTCCTCCCCCAAGGCCAGAGAGGAACAAAGTCAACTTGCAGAATGGCCCTCCCCAATTTACATACTGTATACTAACTGGCATTCTCCAGGTCTTTCCCCTCCCCTCCTTGATGAAAGATCAAAGGGAGAAGTGACACTTTTCACACAGGCACAGCTGTAAACAATCTCTATTTCTTCTTGCAGAACCGGGCATTTTATGACCTTGAAGCTAGAGACAGCCAGAGATGCAAGAATCATAGAATCATAGAATAGCAGAGTTGGAAGGGGCCTACAAGGCCATTGAGTCCAACCCCCTTCTCAATGCAGCAATCCACCCTAAAGCATCCCCGACAGATGCTTGTCTAGCTGCCTCTTGAAGGCCTCTAGTGTGGGAGAGCCCACAACCTCCCTAGGTAACTGATTCCATTGTCGCACTGCTCTAACAGTCAGGAAGTTTTTCCTGATGTCCAGCTGGAATCTGGCTTCCTTTAACTTGAGTCCGTTATTCCGTGTCCTGCACTCTGGGAAGATCGAGAAGAGATCCTGGCCCTCCTGTGTGACAACCTTTCAAGTATTTGAAGAGTGCTAGCATGTCTCCCCTCAATCTTCTCTTCTCCAGGCTAAACATGCCCAGTTCTTTCAGTCTCTCTTCATAGGGCTTTGTTTCCAGACCCCTGATCATCCTGGTTGCTCCCCTCTGAACACGCTCCAGCTTGTCTGCGTCCTTCTTGAATTGTGGAGCCCAGAACTGGACGCAATACTAGATGAAGCCTAACCAGGGCCGAATAGAGAAGAACCAGTATCTCACGTGATTTGGAAGCTATACTTCTATTAATGCAGCCCAAAATAACATTTGCCTTTCTTGCAGCCATATCGCACTGTTGGCTCATATTCCGTTTGCGATCTACAACAATTCCAAGATCCTTCTCGTTTGTAGTATTGCTGAGCCAAGTATCCCCCATCTTGTAACTGTGCCTTTGGTTCATATTTCCTAAATGTAGAACTTGGCATTTATCCCTATTAAATTTCATTCTGTTGTTTTCAGCCCAGCACTCCAGCCTATCAAGATCACTTTGAAGTTTGTTTCTGTCTTCCAGGGTATTAGCTATCCCACCCAATTTTGTGTCACCAGATCCCATCTTTCCTTCAGGTTGTCAGTGCTTTCATGCCTATTCACCCGCTAGGCCTCTTACAAGGTTAAGCAGCCCAAGAGACCTGCTATAGAAAATGGACGCCTAAAAGAAAATGAAGTCTTCACAATTGTTGATATTCTAAATAAGTAACCATTCTAAATAAGGTCCCACTTTAATGAGGGCACTGGAATTTATCTGGAAAAACCAAGGCTGGATCTACACTTCTGCTTTAAAGCACTTTATAACAGTTTTATAGCGCTTTAAAGCAGTTAAAGCGCTTTATAACTGTTATAAAGCGCTTTAAAGAAGTAGTGTAGATCCGGCCCAATTTATTCATGAGATATCTATAGTTTCACTGACTGGGAGCCTAATGGGTCCTATAGTTAACATCCAGACCCTCCATGTTAGCAGTAACAAGAACACATACCAGAGACGATTCACTTGTCTGCTCTTCAACCAATTTCTGATCTGTAAGCTTCTTTCTCTCTTTCTCCAGAGATGGAAGCTGTGCCTGGATTGTTTCCTGCAGGAACAGACAACAGAGTTTCTCTGGGGGAGAGCAAATCACCCAATATTCAACAGGGACAACCTGGGAAAGCCAAATATGATCAGGGTTGATAAGCAGTTTTTACTTTCAGAGTTTCCTGCAATTTCCAGATGAATACTTTAGAGATATTTTAAAACATGGTCAGTGGTATATAGATCTATTAAAGAAAATAAATAAACGTAGGAAAAATTAGTAAGTTCTCCTGTGACTTGTGCCTAATCTACACCAAGCAGGATATTGCACTGTGAAAGCAGTATGAAAGCAATATATAAAAGGCAGGAGCCACACTATTGCTTTATAGCGGTATTGAAATGCACTGACAACTGTTGGGGCCCACTGACACATACCATATACTGCTTTCATAGTGCAATATCTTGCTTGGTGTAGATTAGGCCTTGCTCTTTTAATCTCTTATCTTCCCTTGCCTGGTGATATTTGGCAACATACATTATGAAAATTCTTTTTAAAAATATGTTCATATTGATTTTTTTAAAAAAATATGTATTTTAAAGAATTATTATTTTTCTTTAGTTCTGGTCTGTCCGAACAGATCTGCAAAAAAATTACAGAATTCTATTCGGATGTATATAAATCATCCAACCCATCAGAAGAGGCTATTGAACAATATCGAAGTACGTCGCCCTGAGATCTTAATGCTATAGGGCAGGATATAAATGTTTTAAATGAAATAATAAATAAGTTCAACTAATCTACCAGTCCTTGATTGTAAGGACGCAAAACCTCCAGTGTAGAGGTAATACTGGAGGAAGTCCAGGGAGTAATTAAGAATCTTAAAATAGGCAAATCACCAGGACTGGATGGATACACAGCAATGTTTTACCAACACTTTCAAGAAATATTAAATCCATACCTAGTCAGTGTATTTAATGACATACCGTATTTCTTCGATTGTAAGACGCCATCGATTCTAAGGCGCACACTAATTTCAGTACCACCAACAGGAAAAAAAAGCTTTGATTCTAAGAAAAAATAAATTTCTTAGAATATCTTTTATGAGTAGAATTTCTTAGAAAGAGCTGGGTTTTGGTGCCACTGGGCTGGGAGGGGCTTAGGGGTAAGCAAAAAACCAGGCGCTTACCCTCCCAGCTCCTCTTTGCTCGCATGGCTCGTGGCTGCTGCGGGAACTTCCTCTTTTAGAGGCCTGCCTGCACGAGGAGGAGAGAGATGACTGGAGCTGGAGCTGCCACGTGAGAGCAGCTTCGGTGGAGCAGCACTACTTTAGCCTCTGGGCACAGGTTTTTCCACGGGCGTGAGGAGTTCCAGGCGGGACGCGCGCTTCCCAGCGCGGCGGCTGGGGGGGGGACCCGGTGCTTGGGGGGGGGTGAGCCTCCTGACTCTTGGAGCTGCGTGTCTTCCCGGCGCAGCTGACGAGGGCCGGAGCTGCACGGGGCGCGCTGTAGGCCCCAATCAGCCTGCAAAGCAATCTTAAAAAGCCCTGCTTGCTCAGCTTTCTAAAAGCAATAAAGCTAGAGAGAATGGATGTTTCAGACCCTTTTTTAATAGGATAGTCTTTTTGCATCTACCATATTGCTTCGATTCGAAGACGCCATCGATTCTAAGATGCACTCTATTTTTAGAGCTGTTTATTTAGGGAAAAAAGTGCGTCTTAGAATCGAAGAAATATGGTAATGAAAGGAATGGAATGCCTCTTCCAGGGACCTGGATCCACTCACAAATACTAGCGATACCTAAACCCTCCAAAGACAGTTGAATCTTATAGACCAATAACCCTGCTAAATTTGTATTATAAAATCTTCACCACTGTCTTAGCTAACCGCTTGAAGAGGATCATTAAGAAATATATTCACCCAGATCAGACTGGTTTTGTCCCCAGATGGCAAATCTCAGATCCCAATTGGAAATTATTAAATATAATACATCATAATACATTAATTTTTGTGAACTACCCAGAGAGCTCCGGCTATTGGGTGGTATAGAAATGTAATTAATAAATTAATTAATAAATCATTCCAAATCAATAAAATCACCCTTAGCGATTATGTCCTTGGATATATTCAAGGCCTTTGATTGCGTGGAATGGCCTTTTTTGTTAGGAGTCGTAAGTAAGATGAAATTTGGACAATTTTTTTTGAACATAGTAGGTAAAATATACAATGATTCAACAGCAATGATTCCGGTAAATAATGTAAATTCTCACATAATAGATCTAAGGAGAGGCACAAAGCAAGGTTGTCCTCTCTCACCACTATTATTTATCCTAGCATTGGAACCTCTATCACAAAACCTTCGTGATAACCCAGATATCAAGGGAGTTAAAAAAGAAAAGGAGGAACATCTTTTGGGGCTTTATGCAGATGATATGGTTCTTTTTTTTTAATTTTTTTTTAATACTTCAACATACATCAATACAAAAACAGAAAAAAACACAATGCTACATAATACAAATTGTTAGATAATATTTGATAACATACATTCTAGCTTATTCTATTAACATAATCACCCCCCACCACGGGATCTTATTCCTGTTTCCAAAATCTCATTGCTTCTTCTGGAGGTGCTTTCCCACTCCCCTTAGATAATACAAATTCTAGGAACTGTTTCCATATTCCCTCAAAATCATTCGTTTTTATCATTCCTCATCTAACTTTTATATTACATGTTAATTTATCATTAATAGCAATATCCCATATTTCTTTATACCAATCTCCCTTGAACCTTCCAGTTCCTAGATATCATTAACCTTGCTGCTGTTAACAAATTCGTTATCAATTCTTTTGTCTCTTTACTACAATTTAATTCTCCATATAATGGTAACAGTGTCACTATAGGTGTCTCTTCAATCTCCATTCCTAAAATTTATTTTATCTCATTAAACATCATTTTCCATAATTTTTGTACAAATTCACATTCCCACCACATATGTAAAAATGTTCCTTTTTTTTTTACAGCCTCTCCAGCAATTTGCTGAATTCAACTTATTTATTTTATTTAACCTCACCGGGGTTAGGTACCACCTCCATATAATCTTATAGTTTTCTTTTATCCTCACAGACATATTTCTCAACACTCTTTGTTTCCATATTCCTTCCCAGCTCTGTTGTCCTATTTGTTCCTTCAAGTCGGTTTCCCAAACCACCTTGCCAACACTTTCCATCTCCCCCTTTTCCACTAGTATTCTATATATTTCACTCGTTAACCCTTTTATTAATTTATTTTCCCTTTTCTCAATTTCTTTTTTTAAGATCAGCTCCTCAAATTTCGTAATTGCTCTACACTCTCCATTATCCTTTAAACATTTCTTCATCCATTGTTCTAATTGGAAATAATTTAAGCACGTTAAATTCCTCTCTTTTAATCTCTCCATTAATTCCTTTCGAGTTCTCATCTTTTCTAGCCAATCTTTTAACTTCATTACTTTTCTCTCTTTTAAAATGTTCCCCAACTTATCTTTTAAATTCCCTGGAAAATTCCACATCATTATCACTGGTGATATTGGGGAAATACTCGGAAGTAAATCCTTTTTATATACTCGCCATATTTCCCAGTGATTTTTTAAAACAGGGTTCTCTATTTCTTCCCCCCATTTCTTTGTAGAATCTCTAAAAAATATATTTTCTAGTTTCCAATCTGTATCTTCTTTTCCTATTCTCCAGCCAACTTAAATCTCCTAATCCTATCATACTTTCAACCACATGTCTCAACCTATTAGCTACGTAATATAATTTTAAGTTTGGGAGCCCTAGCCCTCTTTTTGGTAAAATCCTCATTTTTATTAGGGCTATTCTTCCAAACCAAGATAAGTTTATCCATTTATATTTTTCTAGTTTGCTCATAACTTCTTTTTTCAAACTATCTAAATTTTCCTTTTCTAGATCTTCTAAATTCTTAGTAAGTTTAATTCCCAAGTATTTTATTATTTCTTTAACTTTCATATTCTTCTCTTTACTCTCCCAATCTCTCTCCTTCTTTTTACTATAATTAAACATCATCTCTGATTTTGTCCAATTTATTTTTAATCCCGTCACTTCCTCAAACTCCCTCAGATGATGTTTTATTCTATCCATTTTCTCTAGTGGATTCTTGATTGTCAATAGTGTGTCATCTGCAAACATATTTATTTTGGTTTTTTCATTGCATCCTACTCCCTCAATAGCATCATCATCTCTTATCACGTTCACCAATAGTTCTATGACCAATACAAATAAGACCAGTGAGAGCAGGCATCCTTGTCTTGTTCCTCGGGCAAGTTGTATTTTTTCTGTACTACTACTGAAGCTGAATTTTGTGAGTATAATTGTTCTATTAACCTTTAAATCTTTTTCCAAATCCCATCTTTTCTACTATCTTCTTTAGTGCTGGCCAACTCACACAATCAAACGCTTTAAATATATCTAAAGCTTTCTCTTTTTTATCTCTTGTGTTAAGTTTAGAACTCTTCCAACCAAATTATGCATTTGTCTTCCTGCTACAAAACCACACTGATCCTTCCCAATATAATTACCTATAAATGTGTTCATTTGCCTCGCCATTATAGCTGATAAAATTTTTGCATCCTGATTTATTAATGAAATAGGTCTGTAGGAATCTGGGACTGTTAAGTCCATATCCGGTTTTGGAATTAATATAATTAGTGATTGTTCCCACAATGGTGGTATCCTATCTCCTACTATTATCCCATTATACAATTTCATTAATTTCGGTACTATTATTTTTTAAAATGTTTTAGAATACTGTGATCCCATCTATACCGGGGGATTCCCCCCCCCCTAATTTATCTATAGCTTCTTCTATTTCACTTTGAGAAATAACTCTTTCCATTAAATTCCTTTGCCAGACCAATCTTTATATGTTTATCTATATAATTTCCCATCTTTATCTTCAGTGTGTCTCTTTCCTTATATAATTCTTGATAAAATTCTTGAAAAATCTTTAGTTTCCCTTTCATAATATTACATGGTTTTCCTAATTTATCTTTAACTATCCCTATCGAGTTCTTTGACTTTCCCATTTGTATGGCCCTAGCCAGCATCTTAGAGTTCTTGTTGCTATTCTCAAAATACTCTTTTTAAATAAATCAAGTTCTTCTGTACTTCTTCTAAATTTCTATTCTCTAATTCCTTTTTTGCTTGTAATTCTGTCAAAACTTGTTTTTTTCTGCTTTGCAAATACTCACTTTCTAGCTTAACTTCATCTTCTAATTTTCTCTGTGCCTCCTCTTGTTGTCTCCTTAATTTACACGTTTCTCTAATACAAATCCCCCTAGCTACTGCCTTCATTGTATCCCACAAGATTGATGGGGGACATTCCCCATTCTCATTAATTTCCCATATTTCTTGCAGTTCCTTCTGCATTTTCTCCACCACCTTTCCATATTTTAATATTCTGGTATTTAACTTCCATCTATTAGTTTCTCTATAATCTCTTTTCACTTTGAAATCCATGCTTACCATTGCGTGGTCAGTTACTTTAATTACTCCTAATTGTGTGCTACAAACCTTTGTTGCTAAATCTTTTGAAACGAAGTTGTAGTCTATCCTAGAGAAAGTTCTATAGACTGGTGAGCAGAAAGTGTGGCCAGGTTCCGCCGCCCTTGTCATTCGCCATACATCAATAAAATCCTTTTCTTTTATTATTTTGTTTTAAATTGTAATGTTATTCCTTCTTTCACGGGCGGTGGGGTCTGACTTATCTAAATTGTTGTCCATTACCATATTAAAATCTCCAGCCAATATTACATATCCTTTTTTTTATTTCCTCCATTTCTCTAAACACTTCTCTATAGAACTCTCTCTGTCTCTCATTTGGGGCATAAATATTAACTAAAGTATAATAATCCCCTGCCATTTGCCTCTGTATCATAACATAGCTCCCTTCCCCATCTCTTTTAGTCTTTAATACGCTAAATCCACTTTTCTTCAAGATAATTATAGCCACACCATTTTTTTTACGTCCCCATTGACTTCTCATACAACACTGACCACTTTAAGCATAACTCATTTATACCTTCTTTAGCTTGATGAGTTTCTTGTAGGAAAATAAAATCGGCCCCATCTTTGTTTAACAATTGTTCAATTCTCTTCCTCCTAACAACTGCCCCGAGCTCTTTGACATTGAGTGTTGAGATTCGTATTTTCTTATCCATAATGTATTTGTTTTACTCTTTGTAGATCCCTTGTGCACACCCACATTATCACCAACACTACAAAATTAAACTTACACCCACTAACAGTCACAATTTTTGTTCCCACCCCTCCTTCTCCCCCCTAATTCCCCTCCCTCCCCTCCCCCCTCTTCTGCTCCCCCCTTTATATCTCCATTGGTGAGACACCCCGGTCATGGCTATTACAACCTTAAGAGGGGGAGATAGAGCCCACAGTCCCGATGCAGTAAGCCCCCAACTCATTATTTATTCTTCTTATCTCCTTCTCCCCCCCCCTTTTTTATTTAAATCCTTTAAATCCCACTTGGGCCAGGACGCTCTTCATCTTCTCCTTCCGGCTGAGTTGATGTTTCATCATCCAACCCTAGTTCTCTCAGCAGTGACATTCCCTGTTCCAGGGATGTTATTCTATGTTGTCTTCCTTCACGCATAAATCTCAGGAGCACCGGATATCCCCATGAGTAAGCAATCCCCTCCCTCTTAAGCTTTGCTATTATTGGTCTAACACTTCTCCTCCATTCAATGGTTTGTGGGCACAGATCATTGTAGATTTGAACTGGTGTTTCTTGAAACTTCAGTGTAGTTATCAGCCTTAATTTCTTCATAAACTGCTCCTTTTTATAATAATTAGCAAATCTGACCAAAATATCTCTAGGCATAGCTCTAGCTCTGTTTCCAGCCACTCGATGTATTCTCTCGAAATCTTGCTGTGTTAGATCCATGTCAGCAGCCAGCTCCTTAAACCATCCCAAAATGCTTATTCTCAAGTTCTCACCTTGCATTTCTGGGAATTTTTTTATGCGTAGATTTGGACGTCTAGAGTGATCTTCCAGGTGAATCAGCCTCAATTCATGATCAAAATTTATATTAAGTTGGTTCAAGTGCTGTTGGTTCACATCCACCTGCTTTGATAATTGTTGGACCTGTGCTTTCGTTTGATCCATATCTCTCTCAAGCTTTAACTCCTGCATTTTTTTGATAACATCTTCTTTGATTTTCTTCATTTCTTGAAGCAAAACTTCATAGCTGCTTTGAATAATTTCCATTAGCTCAGAGAAGTTATCATCTTGTGCTGATTTTGGCACTGTGCCATTCTTCTTGCCTGAATGCTTACTTCCTGGCTCCTCCGCCATTTTCTCGCCTTCAGCAGTTTGTGGATCTGTTTCTAGATCGTCTTGTATGCTTTCTTCGTCTTTTACTAATCTGGCCGCTGATTTATCAGAGGGGTGTGCTTTGGTTCTGGTCTAAATTGGAGATTTGGGTAAAAATTGGGAAGCCTCCTCCATAGGGAGGACACTATGGTTTTGGTGCTCCTTGGATCTGTCACACACCACACAGATGCAGGCTTGATCATCCTTGCAGAAGTGTTTCAGGGGCTCCTGGTGCTTCTCACACACTCTCAGCTTTCCTTCTGTTCTCTTTTCTGCCTGATGTTTCTTGACGATACCTAAAAGATTAGCTAGTTGTCTGTTGGGCCTGAAGTTCTTGTGTTCAAAAGCTGCTCTACACTGAGGGCAAGACACAGGTTGGTCCGACTCTCCCCGGCACTGGGTGATACAGGCTTGGCAGAAATTGTGCCCACAGTCTATGATCACTGGATCTTTGAAATATTCCAGACAGATGGAACAAGTCACTTCTTCACAGAACTCCTGGATGAGATCCCCCGTTGCCATAGCTGCTTGTCTTTCCCTGAAAAGGCAACGAAGGGACTTACTTTTGTTTCCGATTTCACACAGTGACCCAGTTTGCATGTAACAATGACCTCTGGATTGTTTAAATCATGGGTAGTAGGAACTGCGTAGGAACATGCAAGATGCTGCCCTCTGACCACCTGCCATTTGATTTTTGCTGTGATACTGAATCATTTCTGTTGTTGTAAACCCATCACCAAACCTTGAGTCAAACCTCTGGGCTGTTCCTCTGTCAGCAAACCAAAGTCTTGAGTTTGGCCATCACAGAGTACAGTTGTTTCCCAAAATGGAAACAAAGTAGAAGCAGCAAGTAGTCAGGAAGCTACTCACTTGTTTCTACACTGTCCCAACTACCTATGGTTAAAACAACCTATAAATAGTTGTTGGTTGTATTCGGACATCACTTTAAATCATAACGGGTTAGTAAGCTACTCACAGTAGCTTATTTTGAAAACAAGCTATTGTTATCCACCACACGATCAAACAAATAAGCTACTGTGAATAGCTTATTAAGCTGTGTGTAATTTGACTCACCTCCCTGCCCCCTGTCCTGCTGCAATCCTCCCGCCCGAGCAGTGGCAAGGTTTCACCTCTGAAGCACTGGAGATTTGCAGGATTGGGACAAAACTTCATACACAGCCTCCCCCAGTCAGGAGGCACCCAATCCACCATCAACCCCCTGTGGAATAACTCACCAAGGAGGAAAAAGAGGGAATAGCTAGGAAAACTTGGGAGGTTTCAGGACCAGGATCAAGTTCCACACACAGCTTCTCCTAGATGGGAGGCAACTGATCCACTATCAACCCCCTGGGCATTTACTCCAAAGGAGCAAAAATCCCAAGTGCCCCAAAGGGGGGAAATGCCTATAACACTTTGGGAGGTTGCTGGATCAGGACCAAACCTCATAGCCTGCCTCCTCTACACTGCTGGCTTGGTCCCTTTAATATGCTCCTAATCAGTACGACAGTGAACAGCAGGGTGGCTGCTGTTTTGACTGCTCCTAGGGCACAGCTCTGTAGCCAGCAAAAATAAACCAGCAAACCGGGTTAGTGACTGAAGAATTCCCTTAACTGAAAAATCTAAGGATGGGGAAAAAGTTTTATGAACTGGAATCAACAGAATGACAAACTAAACGGGCAGAAACAGATCCTTACTTTAACAAATAAATAAGCAAGCAAAAAATTGCGGTTGCAATCAATGAATGGGAAGAATCTACTTCAGTCAGCAAAAACTAGATTGACAACTGTTACCCAGAGGACCTTCTCTTCTGCTGCTCCCAGACTGTGGAATGGCCTGCTGGAGGAGACTTGTCAACTTAACATTTTATTAGCATTCAAGAAAGCTGTAAAGACTGATCTCTTCCGGCAGGCCTATCCAGTGTAATTTTAGGATGTTTTAAAAATGATTTTAGGATGTTTTAACAATGTATATTATGTTTTAATTCAGTTTTATGTATTTTATATTTACTGTTGTTCCCCGCCTTGATCAGAATGGAGAGGCGGGTAAGAAATAAATTTATTTTTATTATTATTATTATTAAACGAGAGAATATTTTTTATATGTTCAATGGGTACTGGGCTAGGTGAGGTAAAATTTTGCCAGCATCCCACTGAAATCTTGTTGAATAGAATTAACATTGCCACATGGAAATTGCATTGCATTTCCAGGGATACTATCTTCTTCAATCCATTTTTAATTTTAAAAATTCATGTTTCAAAAGTCGGTTTAAGTAATCTATATCAGAACCTCTCTCTCAAAACCTCAAAGGCTAACTCAACACCAACTTTTGTAATAATACTTTTGTAAGCCGCCATGAGAGCCTTTTTTGGCTGAATGGCGGCATAAAAATCCTTAAATAAATAAATAAATAAATAAACCAACCACCATAGATAAACCCAGACAAAACAGAGCAACTATGTCAGAAGCAAACCAGGATGCTTAGAGGAAGTAAAGGCTGGTAAGAAAGCATGGGTCAATGGATGGTGATCTGGGGGGCTGAAATTCCTCTCCACCCCCAAATATATTGGTTAGTACTGAATAGTGAAGAATAATCCTGTCCTCAGAACTCACTTTATAGGGGGATTCCTTTGACTTTAATTTGTACTCACTAACAGGGCAGTTGTAAAGGGCAATTGTATCTCCCTCATATACCCGTGGTAACACTTATCTATGGTTGGGTTCAGACAACATGCTGCAATTCGTCTGTCTACTCAGAAGCAAGTCCCATACAATTCAATAGATTGCTGTGCATAGCAATCATATTTCCTGAATGACAACCAAGCCACCCATATTTTCTGAATGACAACCAAGATTGGGGGGGGGATAAGATATCATTCATAGTAATTTCACATCCTGTGACATTAAATGCTGCTCAAGTGGAAGACAGCTGTATGACTGACACACACACACCCTTGCAGCTTGTGCCAAGCTTCAGCCCTAGAATTTGTTTTTAACGCCAGAGACAAGTCTTGCAGTAAGTGAAGAAGTGAACATGTACGGAGTGCCTTTCCCTCCCCACTGAGTCACCAAAGCCCCAGACACACACACTTAGGACCAAGGAGCAGGCCCTTCCAGGGTAGAAAATAAGGAAGGGCCATTGAGAGGCCCAACTTTGTGAGTAGAAATACGCATGTTAAATGTTGGGTTCTGCATGCCAGTCGTGGGGATACGGTCAAAACCAGCAGCGTCTCCCTTTTCAAATTAAGCACCATTCCTGGACTACAACTCCCAGGTTTCTCACACAACGGGGTCAACAGTCAGGGATGGTGGGGGTTGTAGTCTCAGCAGCACCTGAGGATTCAAACTTGGCAAACACAGGACTACAAGCTCACGCCTCTCCTTCGCAACTCCTTTCCAAGGAAGAGTGTTAAATTCAGGTAAGCAAAGGTGCAACCCTAGGCATGTTGAGGCAGAAAACAAATTCCTACAACTCCCAGTATGCCCCAGCCAGACATGCTGGAAGTTATAGACTTTTTTCTGTCTCGATAGGATTGCGTCCTTCCTAGGAGAAAGCCCCACTGAACTCAGTGGCACTTACTTCTGAGTAGACATGCACAGCGGATTGCTCCCTCAACCTCTTGGCTCACAAGAAGGGAGCGTGCAAACAGCTACAAAGCCACTCCCCGCGCGTCGCGTAGGCTCAGGCCCTTCAGCCCTACCTGGCCGAGTGCGGCCATTCAAAGGATTATGATAATAAAGCAAACCTTTCCCGCTGGGAAACGCCTCCGTGCCGCCGCAAACCGAAAGCAAACTGCGCGTAGGAAAAAAGGCGCACGATTCCCGTCGGAATAAAATCAAGCGTGTCTCGTCCGTGATTGGTCAGGGCGACCGTCAGCATCCTTCCCAGGGCTCTCCCGACCAGGCATGGGGAGGAGTTCCGCCGCTTCGGGGAGGAAGAGCTGTGGGTCAGCGGCTGGGCTTGCGGAGCAGAGAGAGAGAGAGAGAGAGAGAGAGAGAGAGAGACTATTTTAACGTTGACGTCTCTTTGGGCAAAATCCAACATAAACCCTACTTTACAGTAGACCGATTGAAATGCGTCAGCTGTACAGTGCTGGGAAATTTAGTCATGACTAACTTAAATCCCATTCATTTCAATGGGTCTCCTTTAAGAGGATCTTCTCTTCTGCTGCTCCCAGACTGTGGAATGGTCTCGTCAACATGACAGTCTTTTAGCATTTAAAAAAGCAATAAAGACTGATCTATTCCGGCAGGCCTATCCAGTGGAATTTTAGAATGCTTTAATCGTGTACACTGTTGTTAATCAGTTTTTATGTGCTGTTCCCCGCCTCGATCCAAGTAGAGAGGCGGGCAAGAAATTTATTATTATTATTATTATTATTATTATTATTATTATTATTATTATTAATAATTTGATTTTACCATCTGCAAGTTATTTAATACATAACCGTATACTGGAAACTGTCTGAAACAGTGCTGTCCTGCTCCCGAACTGGCATTTCAAGTCACCTGTTGCGCTTCTCAGTACCCACATTCTTGAAAAGTCAACGAACGACCTTAAAAGAGGCTTCAGGCTTGTGGGATCTGCTTTGAGGTTGGTAGGTTTGGTTTGGTTTTACTACAACTTAAAAAAAAACACCTCCAAACCCAGGGATTTGTGCTGGAACTGAACCACAGTCCTTCCACACACAAAAATCCACTCCTGGTAACCCCAGGATTTATTTCTTTCAGGATAACTTGCAATCCAACAACAATTGAAGGGTCACATAGTCCCCATCCCTGATCTGCAGTCACATTTGGGAGCCTCTGAAACTCTGGGTAAGCCAAACTCAGTGGTGACATCTCCCCTCAGACCCAGCCCAGAGCCGTGTGAGGCAGGCCCGGCAGAAGCTGTGGCCACAGTCTAGGGTCACTGGGTTTTTGAAATACTCCTGGCAGATCGGGCAAAGAGCTGCGGGCAGTATGTCTGTGTGCACCAGTTGCTGGGGAACATGGGTGGGAAGGTGCTATTGCACCATGGCCTGCTTTGTTGGTCCCTGGCCAATGGCTGGTTGGCTGCTGTGTGAACAGAACCGCTGGACTAGATGGACCCTTGGTCTGATCCAGTAGGGCACTTAAGTTCTTAATGGAGGCTCTTGCTTTTTAAAAAACTTCACGGTGGGTAGGGCTGGAATTTTCAGAAGCAAATGGATGGTGGGGGTGGAGGTTTAATCCACAACTCCTGTTGGACGCCACTTCCTACCTGAATCAGGATCATTCACATTTACACTAAAGTTAAAAAAAAAAGACTCAGCCGCATGCTACACAATTAATGTAACATGTAGTTTTATTTTATTTATTATTGCATTTATATCCCACCTTTTTTTCCTTCAATGAACCCAAGGCGGTATACACCCTCATTATCCTCTCCATTTTATCCTCACAACAATCCTGTGAGGTAGGTTGGGCTGGGAGTTTGTGACTGGCCCAAAGTCACCTAGTGGGTTTCCATGGCCGAGTGGGGACTAGAACCTGGATCTCCCGATTCCCAGCCCAACACTTTAGCCACTACACCACACTTGCTCACTAGTTTTGAGTCTAAATCACTCCAGGAACTTCCATGACTAGGAGAAATGCTTCAGAAATTGCCCTATGAATTGCAAAGGAAGGTGACACCTGGTAGGAGAGGGGCTTGTTAACTTGCCCCTACTTTGTCCTGTCCTGCGGTTTTCTTGAGTCTCACAAGGGAAGCTGGTAGCATCTGATAAGAGTCAGAAACAGGAAAGTCAAATCTAACCTAGCAGGCAGAGTCAAGACACAGTAGGCAAGGTCAGGTTATACAGATGGAGTCCTGTCAAGGTCAATCAGCCAAGGGACAGTGTCAAGGGACAACCCCTTTTAAACAGATGAAACAGGATCTTGGGTAGCTCTAAGAAGCTTCTGCTGGCTGGAGCTCCCTCTTAGGACAACATGAGGATGCTGTCTCAGCAGGGAGCAAAAGTTGTATGCTTCAAGGTGGATTCCTGCATTCAGCAGGGGGTTGGACTCGATGGCCTTATTGGCCCCTTCCAACTCTACTTTTCTATGATTCATCTGAAGCCTTATATAGACTGACATGTAGCGTAGTCAGCTCTCCCTTCCCTGGAGATGAGTGATTTTGGAGAGGCTGGGAAGCTCTGTCTCTCCAGCCTAGCCAAGTTTTAGACTTGGAGAGTCCCTGACCCTCCCCTAATTTTGTATTTGGGGAAGCTGGGACTGTGTCATCTGGCCAGGAGGGCCCTCAATATGGGCTGTCCTACCCTGGAAGCAGGAGCTGTAACTATAGAAGTGGGACTTGCAAGTGTTTGTTACAGTGTAGAGTGCTCCTCTGCAGAGTTCAAACTGTTAATTTGGTAGTCTAATCAGAGTCTGAATTTGCTCATTTGCAATCCGCTGTAACCCTTCCAGGTGGCAAAATAAGGTAGCTGACTCAGGCAATTCTTTCCATACCATTAAAGGCAGGGGAAAATACACATATGATGTACAAAGAAGTTTTCTTCCACAAGCCCAATTACAATTAATGGGACCAATCTATGCAAGGCGATGGTAGCATTCTTTCTCCTCTCCCATACATTTCTGTGAGGCTGAGAAGGTAGAACTGGTGGATTATGCTCCACTGCACAACAGGATTTTTTCAGCTCAGTCACCAAAATATGGTAGGCCAGCACTGTGCAATTATCATATCTTTCCCAAGAGATTGATCATTCCAAGGAGAAGATTTTTTTTTTTAAAAAAAAAACCCACATGCATATGATTTGAAAAAACAAACAAAACCCATAAGTTAGAAAGCTCCTCAAGCAATCTAGCTCTTTGGAATACCAATGCTCTGTTCCCAATTCAAGGACGTTGTACAACGAACAGAACAAGACCATCCGAAGAGAAAAATAAAATCCAGAGAAAACTTTATTATCGTTACATAAATTTTTAAAAACAAGGAAATGGCATTCAATAAAATCTACAAACATCAACAGAAGTAGTTAACATGCTTGCAAAGAGGGAAATCAAGCCTACATCTTTCTAAATGAAGGATCATTGCAAAGATTAAGAACTTATTTTACCCATGGGAATTTCTCTCCATTAGTTCTCAAATGATGCCTGATCTCTTGCTTTGTTCTATCCTTCCTCTCTCCCACTGTGAGCCATGGCTTTTACCCCTTGCTTCTCATAGGACCATCCACTCCTCTGGAAGGCCCCAGTCTTAACAATTCTTCTCGTAGACTCCTGGCCTAGAATTCCTTGTGTATAGAAAGATGTGATGCACGAGGAGGACATCTCCTCAAAAGAAAGTCCCGCACACCTGGCCTAGAATGTCACATACCCCCCTCAAAAGAATGTTTTTCACAGCTGACTCTTTTCACTTCCGAATTACAGATATAAGCCTCGTTTACACATTACATACATTCAGGTGCTCCATCAATAGTGGAGTGTGGTTGTGCCACTGTTAACTTCTACAAAGGGACAACTTTATACAGCGGCATCCAAAAAGATCAGAACCCTCCTCCCCTCTCCAGGGGCACTTACCCAAAAGCAGCACTTACCCAAAAGCCTCTCCTCACATGGAACTCCCCCTCCCTTTGCAGGGGTAGTTGGCGGCATGATGTTGCAGCCTCACTACCCTTCTACTTGTAGCGTCCCTGCTTGCATATAATGTGTGGCGAGCTGCAATTCCATCATTTGCAGGGGAAGAATTGTAAATAAATTAAGAGGAATGGATGTAAAAATTCAGAACAAGCAGGGTTGAAAGCTTCCTTTCACTGCAATGCTTTGAAATAAGCATGCCTCTATTTCCCTGCCCCATGAAAAAGAAGCGAGAAGGATGCTTCCCGCCCCACAAAATCAGAATGAGTATCTTTTTCCCTTGTCAGTGCTCCTGTATTGTTAAGAGCCTCATGACAGGCAAAAACCATTGATGGAAATGAAGGGATGGCAGTAGCTGTACCTGTTGACTTTCTTTGACAGACACTAGATCAACATTCCATGGTTTTCAACCAATTGCCATTTCAAAAAAATCTTCGGTAGAGGGCATAATTAATCGAATGTATAGAGAAACTCTCTGCCTGCTTTATTTGCATTTTGCAGAATGAAGGTGTGAAGAGTTGCAACTTGGAACTAGTAGTCCTGACTGAGAACCTTTAAAACTGTAGGCCTTAGATTGGCTCTTACATAGTCAGAGAAAAAGGGCTAGAGGGACACCTATTTTAGAACAGGCTGACGGTGGTGGTGTGTGGACTGATGAAAGTGGGAGTTCTTAAGATTTAGCACGTCAGACTCAACCCGCACTCCCGCACCTGAAAAAAGGGTCGGATGCTCTCCCCACAGAAGGTTTCTGTATGGAAAGTGAAGATAAGGCCGTTGGAATCCGCATCAAAAAAATCCACCCGGCCCTCCTCATAATCCAGGACTAAGAGAATCTTCTTGAGATCTTTACTCAACCTCAAAGGGGTCGGCTCAGGGAAAGTTAATGCCAAGATGTCATAGGGCGAGAAGGTGTCACAGTATGGCTTCCCCACGGCCCAGATCCCCTCATTAGGATTAAGGCGTGTACTGCCCTTCCGCACCACATCTACTGTGACTCCCACGGCCCAGCTTCCGACCCCTGACACCTCTACCAACCACCAATGGACCCCTGCTATTAATTTCTCATAGCCCAGCACACAGGGGTCCCACTCAAATCTCATTGGGCTATCAAGCATGTTCTTCTTCCACCATTCACTCTTCTTTTTCGACCCTAATTTCACATTCTTCATATCCTCAGACACCGTGAGGTGGGGATGAGCTGTGTGTACATCCAGAATCACGTTCACTGCAGGAAAAGAAGGAAGAAAGAGGAGTGGATGACCTCAGAGCCAGGATCTGGAGAGTGACTCACAAAAGCACATTGCTGAAAGCTGTGTCTGAATCTAGCAAGGGGAGGGGGAAAGCAGGAAAAGGCCAAAACCAATACACATATTTTTCAGACATGCGTTGGATATGAAACAGGGGTGTCGGCTTTTAAGAAACAGCAAAGTTCGAAGGGCTGAAGCATCTCCCCTATAAGAAGAGGTTAAAACAGCTGGGACTGTTTAGCTTGGAAAAAAAGGCGGATAAGGGGAGACATGATAGAAGAGTACAAAATTATGCATGGCGTGGAGAATGTGGATAGGGAGACATTTTTCTCCCTCTTCCATAATATTAGAACCCGGGGTCATCTCATGAAGTTGATTGGTGGGAGATTCAGGACAGAAAAAAGGACTTCTCCACACAGCACATAATTAAACTCTGATGGCTTTGTGCTACCTCCAATATCAGAGAGAATAAGCCCATGTTACTGGGTAACATGGGCAGGAGGGTGCTCCTGCACCTGTGTCCTGTTTGTAGCTTCCTGGTTGACAGCTGGTTGGCCACTGTGTGAACAGAGAGCTGGACTAGATGGACCCTTGGTCTGATCCAGCAGGGCTCTTCTAATGTTCTTAAGAGGGGAAGGAACTTACGGTCCCCAAAGCAGAAGTGAATATTCTCAGGTGCCCGAGGAAGCTTTTATCCTGCCCAACAGGCTTAGGAAAGAAATTTGCTTCCTCAGGGGCCACTTAACCTTCTCCAAATGTGTCAAAAACAATACTTCCAATGCTTCTTCTGACTTATAATGCTCAACAGATGGGTGGAAAATCTATCCCTCCCCCACCTCTCCTGCCTGCACTCTATTATTTATTTATTTATTACATTTCTATACTGCCAAATAGCTGAAGCTCTCTGGGCGGTTCACAATGGCTTTAAGAGCTTCATCTCTAAAGCATCTTTGATACCTGAACTATGCTGGCTATGGAAAAATTTCTCATAAAGCAGCAGAATACAGAGAGGTCAGGTTCCACTCCCATCCTCTCCTTCTGCACTCCGTTTAGACTAAAAGGTCTCCCTCCAACATCCAGTCAAACTGGTGAGGCACATGTTTATTTGGCCTCACATCATTTCCCTCAAGCAGAGGCAGATCATGGCCAGAGGGAAGGATATTGGCTTTGGAATGTACTGTGGGGAGGGAGGGGGGGGAAGAGACAGTAATTGGGATTTTTAAAAATTCTCCCCTCTCTTCTATTAGAATCACTAGATGACTAATTCTTATGATCATACAGGATGGGACTAAAGTCATATAGCTGGATTACTGAACTTGCTGCCCTCCATGTGTTTTGTCCTACAACTCCCATCACCCCTAGCCAGCATAGCCAATGGTGAGGGATCATGGGAGTTGTAGGCCAAAATTATCTGGAAGAGCACAAGTTACCCATGCCTGCCGTATAGGGTTTAACTCCAAAACAAAGGACATAACATCAATCAACATAGTGCCTTTGTGTTTTTAAGCACTTTGCGTAACTTGTGTCAGTAACCTTTTCATCAGTTCTATACAGAGGGCTGCTGTTACCCAATATTAGAGGGGTGTGGGGCGGGGGCAAAGGGTGGCTTGCATATCGGCTGGTTACTTATTGAACTGGTGGTTTGTTTTCATACATCACATTCTTAGCCACACCAGGTCCCATCCATAAGTCAGTCGCCACATACCATAGATACCCTGCCCAGATCATGCTAACCATCTTCTCCTGTGGCTGCCCAAGTTTTGGGTGAAGGGAATAGAGAAAACAACCAAATTTTGCAGGAGTTCAGTTGCCTGACTAATGCCACCCACTTCAATAAATGAACAAAGGGCTCCTGTTGAGACTCCAACCACCATCAAAAGTTCCCCATATCGCTGAGTTTCTTTCAGATAGTTACCTTTGTTCACGACTTGCATCAGAGAATCTGCTATGGGAATGGAAGGGTGACAAATAGAGAGCCAGGTCATTAAAAGGAAACAAAAAGAAATACTCATGCCAAGAGGATTTAAGAAATTAAGGGAGCAATCCTATGGCCAATATGGAGCATCTGGGGGAAGGGGGCATAGGATTTTCGGAGATAGAGCCCCGAGCCTTGGAAAGGGGAGTTGATCCAACCCCCTTCCCCTCGTAGCGAATGAAGGAAGAACTGTGCCAACTGGCCTCCAAGATGGGGAACTTGAGCTCAGAGAGGGGGAAACAGGGGCTTCGATGGATGGGGAGGGGAAGAGAACGGAGAGGCCAGGATACGGGCTATCATGAGCCTCTGCTGGCCTCCTTCCCTCTTGCTCCAAAACAGCTTTGCTAGATGGGCAAAAAGCCCATCTAGGGAAAAATGCAAAGTGGGATGATGGGGAGATGAAGATCACATCTGCCGCTCCTCCCACCCTGCATAGGATAATAGTAAGCCTCTGAGTTTGGGGGTTTATGATAATTGAGGATTACAATCCCATCAACTGTGCCCTAAATTGATTTAATTATTGTGATGTATGATCTCCAAGGGCTGAAAGAGTTTCTTCGACAAAGCCTGCGCTTGCCGACCCTGTCTCAAACACCATCTCCCTTCCAAATTGTCCTTTCTCACTCAGACCCAGAACATTACCTTTATTCAAATCCTGCTTGAGGAAAAGGTGGCAGGCTCCGATTCAAATTATTTCAGGTAGGTAGTTGTGGTGGTGAGGAACGGGGCGATCCATCCCAGGCGAAAGGAAAAGTTGCATCCCATCCCCCTCGCCCCGCCAGCCACAGCCACTACATTTACCCAGTCAACCATCCCTTCAACCTTCTGGTACTGCTGCTTTTTTTTTTATTATTATTTATTTATTTATTTATTTAAAACAACAAACACAAATCAAAATCACTTAATACAAGATATTATAATACCTTACTATCATATATTCAATATTAACCTATTAAACATAATATAATAAACATAACAGTGCTCCCCCCACCTCGGGATCTCATTCTTGTTTCCAAAAACTCATAGTTTCATCTGTTGGTGGAACCCCCCTTCCTTAAGAAAATACAAACTCCAGGAACTTTTTCCATATACTCTCAAAATCATTCGTTTTTACTATGCCTCTTTGCATTTTTATATTACATGTCAATTTATCATTTATAGCAATGTCCCACACTTCTTTATACCATTCTTCAATACAATAATCTCCTGTAATTTTCCAATTCCTAGTTACTATCAACCTCGCAGCTGTCAGTAGGTTCGTTATCAATTCTTTCATTTCTTTATTACATTTAGGATCATCATGCAGTGAGAGTAATGCAATCCTTGGTGTAACTTCTACTTTAAATCCCACAATCTGTTCAATCTCATAAAACACCATCTTCCATAACTTTTGCACATGTATACAATCCCACCACATATGTAAATACGTTCCCTTTTCTCCACAACCCCTCCAACAATCTGCTGAAAGCTGTTTATTAATCTTATTTAATCTAACCGGAGTTAACTTCTGGTACTGCTGCTAAGTGAAGGTGTTCCATAATATGATTGGCCATATTCCGGCAGGCCTATCCAGTGAAATTTTAGAATGTTTTTAGGATGCTTCAATCATGTATACTACGTTTTAATCAGTTTTTATGTGTTTATATTCACTGCTGTTCCCCGCCTCGATCCAAGTGGAGAGGCGGGTAAGAAGTAAATTATCATCATCATCCAGGCCTTGATTCTGGATGAGGTAGGTGACCTGGCTTGTATTACCAACACCTGGATGGATGGGTTGGAAGATGTTGTTTCAACACATCTGGCAGGCACCAACTTGGGCTTGAAGCTAAAAGCCAAGAATCTCAAATGTTGAGCAGGCAAGTGATCACAGAACCATAGAATAGCAGATTTGGGAGGGGCCTACAAGGCCATCGAGTTACAAGGCATGTACATTGATGGTGCTATATAAATAAATAAATAATAATAATAATAATAATAATAATAATAATAATAATAATAATAATAAGGCCATCGAGTCCAACAGGGCCCTGCTCAATGCAGGGATCCACCCTAAAGCATCCCTGACAGATGGTTGTCCAGCTGAACCACAATCCACTGTGCACTTTGTCTATAGTCTTTGTGCACTTTGTCTATAGCACTTTGTTTATATGCATTCCTCAAGACAGGGATGACAGAGCTCTGGACACATCACAGACATAGGCCAAAAGGGCCACAGCTCAGTGGTGGAGCACGTGTTTTACATGTAGAAGGTTCCAAGCATATCAGATTAGTTGCAAAAAATACCTGCCTAAATAAAACCCGGGAGAACCTTATACCTTGGTATGGACCAAGGTATAAGGCAGTATCAGTGTAATGGACCCAGTGCAAATCAGCTTCCTGCATTCCTAACTTCACAATTCGTGGCATCTGTGATTCATTGGATGCAAGCCATTTTATTCTCAAAGCGTTTGGTAAATAAGTCACTGGGAGCAATGGAGGATTCTTTCACACCACCCCGAGGGCTTAGCTGGAGAAAACATCAAACCAGTCAGAAGAACTCTGTGGGACAATACTTTGAGGATGCAACAGTAGCAACAAAATGTTGTTTCTTTGTTCATTACATTTCTATGCTGCTCAATCGCTGAAGCTCTCTGGGTGGTTCACGCCAGCACTTTGCCACGGATTGGAATTGCCAATGAAGTCCCACTTGGGTTCAGTTGGAATCACTGCTGGTCTTACACCGCTTGCACTCTCACCATCTCCCTAACTGCACCAGTGCCTCCAATCCCCTGGTAAAACAGGGACTCGAACTAACTGCATTCACAGTATTCAAGAGGGCACTTAGGGGCAATTGTGTCAAACATCTTGGTCATCTCCATATTCCAAAGAACAACTGAGCCTTGGACACTAGTATCATAGAATAATAGAGTTGGAAGGGGCCTACAAGGCCATCGAGTCTAGCGCCCTGCTCAATGCAGGAATCCACCCTAAAGCATCCCTGACAGATGGTACCAGCCAGAAAATCCTCAAGGATTCTTAGGGATCTACCAGCCTCTGTGCTGGACCATCCTTATTGGTCCACAGTCCTTACACAGAAGGGCTATAGGATGCATTTACTTGTCCTGCTGAATTTTATGGCTTGCTTTTGACTGCTGCTTTCTGCTTTTATTTATTCTGCATTGTTTATTCTTCCTTTTTAAATTAGTTTTGTAAACCCTCCTTAAGTGTTTTTACTACCAAATATTTCATCAGACCATAAAACTTATAGCAGCATATCCAACCAGACTGAAAATATGTTCATACTCAATTCCACATTGTTAAGCATTTAAATTTGGATTACATTAAAAGAATTAACAGTAAGGGATGCATGAAAATGGTCCACCAGGATTAGCCGAGAGGTTTCTCCTGGATCTTAATTCAAGCACCATCTCTCATCAACATTCACCTCCTTTCTCAGTCCCATAAAATTACCTGCTTTTAGAGCTTGTTCCAACTTGGAGGGATTCAAAACTTGCTCCAGAGTCTCTGTTAAGACAGGAGAATAGAATAGAATTACTCAAACCAACCAGCATATAATAGACCATTTTCATGACCACCCTTCCTACCCCCTCCTCAGCATTCTCATGTACAGAAAACTCCCCATTTAGATCTGCATCGAGATCATACTCCTTGCACCACGTTGTATTATTTAAGTCTGGAGTCTGTTTCAAGGGCAAAAAGATGATAGGGGACCAAAGTGAAAGAGGAATTCGCAAGCAAGAAGAGGCAGCACCTTCCATGTGCCCACTTTGAGAGTCCCCCTCTGCAGTTGGGCCAAGAATGGCTGAGGGCAATGAAGACGTGTGCAGGGATACATCAAACCCACCCTCTTCCATAGCCTCCATAATTCCAAGAGTCTGCCAATACATGCCGGCAGCTTTTATGGGTAAGTCTTCACCTCAAAGTTAAAGCACTAAGGACAAGCAAGCATATAGGCCTACAACTCAGGATGAGGAATGATGCCTCCCCACCTTTCCTGGCTTTTAATTCCAAAGATGCCCAACTTTTGCAGTGCTGGCCTTTCAGGTAGCAAACCTTCACCGTTATCCTCCACCGGTGGTTGCCCATTCCTAGGGAAGTAGCAAGCAGTGGGTGGGGCTCTTCAGGTGCCTCTGAGGAAGATGCTAAGCCCAGGCTTTGATATGGCCGAGGTCTTCTTGAGGATGCTAACTGGGAATTTCTGGGTCTCCCCACCAAGAAAGCCCTGGGTGTGGGTTGCAGATGACTAATACAGCATCTTGCAGAAAGTGGTGGGACTCGCTCCAAAACAGTTGCTTCGCCTGACTAGAAAGGGAAGGGAACAGTGTCCAGCCAGGATCTTTCATGCACCACCTTTCATGGAATGGTGCTATAGAGATGTCATTTATAAAATCATTTAGATACCATATTTTGGCCATCAAGAAGCATCTGTAAGTTAGTATAAATGTCCGTTTTCACTGGTGGTGGTGAGGGAAGAAATCTGCTCCCACCATCAGGGGATCTTTATCTATTCTTTGATGAGCAGAGCAGCTTCATCAAAAGGAAGCTACCCATCTTGGAAACGGACAGGATGGTGGTTGGAAGAGAAAGAAGCTGTGTCTCTCTCTTCCCCACCCATAGGGCCAAGGACAACAGCTTTCCTTTGATAAATTCCTGGAGGCTACTAATTCTGATGGACAAGTACAACCTACAGTATCAGAAGCAGTAAGCTTGTATACACTAATTGCTGGGCAACATGGGTGGGAGGGTGCTGTTGCATCATGTCTTGCTTGTGATTCCCTGGTTGACAGCTGTCTGGTCACTGTGTGAACAGAGTGATGGACTAGATGGACCCTTGGTCTAATCCAGCAGGGCTCTTCCTATGTTCTTATGATGCAACATTCCTCCTCCTCCTCCTCCTCCTCCTCCACCTCCACCTCCAAAGAGCCACCAATGGGGAACAGAAGGGGTGGGGAAATAATTCCTGTGATGGCTCCCCAGATACTATGAGGAATGTTGCTGACACAGTCAGTTCCCCTTTAAAAGCGACCTGATATTACTTGCAATCAGCCTAGAATTGAAGCACACTCAGAATTCCATATCCACTTCTCCCTCAGTACCTTTATAGCTCTCCACAGCCTTTTGTAAAACAGATTTTTTCAGAGACATAATCCTGCATCTCTCTTCTGTATTGGGACAAAGGTCCAGTTCATACTGTGCCAAATGTTCTCCATATCTGAAAGGAAATTAGTTCGAGATTAAAGAACAGCAATAGAACACCTTTTCTCGGTAAGCTTGTAGCATTAAATAGCAAGCTGGGCTCTTACTGAAGATTTAGTTATGAGTAGATGCCCCAAGCTGCCATTTTAAAGCCTGAGATCTTTTGGACAAATTGCTTCTACCTCAATCCGTTTCACTCTAAATAGAGGAAAGAGGTGGGAGACCTTTTGTAAAGTTTCTCCCCTACCCCTTGGACGAAACTGACTGGATTAGAAACTTTTGTGGGAGAATTCAGACTTTTTGCATCAAACATCAGGCTGCCCTTCCCACCTGGGGACGCAACTGCAAGTTCTCCAATTTCATGTTGATTTCTTTGCTGCTCTTTATGGGAACAGGGCCAGTGGGGGCAAACAGAAAAGATATGAAGAGTGCTGGTGGAGATACCAAGCAGGGACCCAATCAAAGGAATCTTCAGATAAAAGGATCTCATGTATCATGTGGTTGGGAAAAGTTCTCCACATAATAAACTGAGAGTAAACAGCACTTAGCTGGATGGACCAATGGCTTTCCTTAGTATAATGGGTGGGCAACTTGTGGCCTTCCATATGTTGTGGCCTACATTTCCCACCATCCTGCACCATTGGCTATGATGGCTAGGGCAGATGAGAGTTGTAGGCCAAAACACCTGGAAACCTGCAAGTTGCCCACCTGATATAAGGCAGCTTGTGATATTCCCGCTCTTCATACTGGAAACTGTTAACTCGCTGATAATGGATATGATGGCTGTCAAAATATCAGGGTGGAAGGCTCATATCTCCTCTCCAGAATCTAAAGGGTTATTGGATCGTGAGTCAAATCTCACATTCCAGAGGAATCTTTCATAGAGTTTCCCAGAAGAAAACCATTTCTAAAGATTGATGGTACCAAAAACACCTTTATGACCCTGTTTTGTAACGATCTGAGGCTGGTCGCTGTTGTTTTAAAATACTAAAGTTACTACACAGCAAGGGAAAGGGCAAGAAGGGAGAGGGCCTTTTTAGTGGTGGCCCCCCCAATTATGGAATGATCTCCCAGATGAGGCTCGCCTGGCACCAACATTGTGATCTTTTCGGCGCCAGGTTAAGACCTTTTTCTTCTCCCAACAACATGGGCTGAGTTTGCTCGTTTCTAACCAACCCCAGAATAGCTGTTTTCACAAGGATACTGTCATTTTTATGCTTATGTTTTTAAATTTTGTATATTTGTTTTTAATGTTTACTGTTTTTAACTTTTGTAAACCGCCCAGAGAGCTTCGGCTATGGGGCAGTATATAAATGCAGTAAATAAATAAATGAAAGGGGAGTGAGAAAAAGCAGGGCAGTGAGAAAGGAGGACAGCACCAACTCCAGATTAAAAACAAGCCAAGTAAAATTACCCCCACAAAAGGGCAAGGATGTGAACCACACACTACAGACAGTGCTGAATAGATTGCTTGCTTTCAAAGCTCCCCCAGTGGGACCAAATCTCTACCACCCAGAGAGGAGGGGACCAGGGAGTGAGAAGGGGTGGCATACCTGCTCAAAGCATTTTTGATGTCCTGAAAGAGAGAAATGGGTCTCAGCTACACAGAAAGAAAAAGACACGGGAGCTTCTTCCTGCTCTAGAGGGGGATTCCTTTGCCCCTTCCTTGTTGGCAGAAAACAAAATGGATGCTCCCAGGATTGTGCCCTCTGTATTCAAAAGATTCACCGTTGCGTCATTGTGTGAAGACTCACCTGCAGAAATTCACTCGCCGGCTGCCGGCACTTCTCCTCCATCTCTGAGATCAGCTGGCTGAGTTGGGAAAGCTTTTCGGAGAATTTGGTGATGTCTTCTTCCCGCCTTTTCTCTATCTCCTTCTCCATCTCCTTCAGCTGAGCCAGCCAGAAGTGCCGTTTCTCCTCCAGAAACTGCTGCATTCCCTCAAAGGCACAACTGACCTTCTCGTTCTCTATTTCCACTTGTTTCTTGGTGCGGGGGAGAGAAATATATAGAAATTAGAGGAGAGGCAGATACAGAATATGAGGTTCTGTCAAGGGAAGTTAGATAGACGCCTGTGCCTCCAACGAATTATGTGATTGTTCAGAAAACTGGAGGGAACAGAATGGGGGCACTTTCCCCAGAATTCATAGCCGTGATATCTCACAGGGACACATATATATGCGCTGGTTATATTTCAATCCACTTGCCTTTTTCAAATGTACAATTGTCTCAGCTAAAGCAACCTATATTAAACAGAGCATTATAATCTACTGGAAAAGACAAATAGGCTGAATGTGGATGTAAATTCAAACGCATATATGGCAATGCCACCGTCAGAAATTTGATGTATTGTGACTGATTCGGACAGTGGTGATTCACATGGAGGAAGAGTTAGTGCTTCCTCACTGCCACACAACTGAAGTAACAGATGATATGGGCAAACCACATCAAGGCCATATATATTGATATTATTAATTATTATTATTATTTACATTCATATCCCCCTTTTTTCCTCTTGCAAGGAACCCAGAGCGGCTCACATAGTCCTCCTCCTCCTCTCCATTTTATCTTCACAACAACCCTGTGAGGTAGGTTAGGCTGAGAGTGAGTGACTGGCCCAATGAGCTTCATAGCTGAGTGGGGACCAGAACCTGGATCTCCTGAGCTCAAAACTACAACCACCACACTGGTGGAATCGTTCCCTAACAGGGAAAAAAGCGGGGACAGAAGGGGGTGGAGATTAAAGATTACTCAAGACTGTTGTGGATGAGAGAGGCCTAAACAGCCCTCTTGGGTCATAAAAGTGAATTGTTGATTGGCTAGTTCTGGCACTCTTGTTATTTTAATATTGTTTTCAAAGTTGTAGCACTGTTACATTTACTTTTGCTTATCAAATGGATTAACTTTACAGGAAGGGCAGGGAAAGGTGTACTGGGGGCGGTGTTGCTCTGTACGTCAAAGAGGTCATAGAGTGAGTAGGCCTAGAACACCTAAATGGGTCAGACTCTTCCACAGTTGTGCCCCTACAGGGCCCCCAAACTAATTTAGTGCTAGGAATATGCGATCGTCCCCCAGACCAAAATGCTCAGGGTGACCTTGCGATGGAAAACAAAATCAGAGAGGCCTCCAAACGAGGAACCAAGTGACTTCAATTACCCCCACATTGACTGGATAAATGTATATTCCAGTCATGACAAGGAGGCTAAATTTCTCAATACCTTAATCGACTGTGCCCTAGAACAGTTTGTCATGGAACCAACCAAAGAGGAGGCAAGCCTGGACTTACTACAAGATGCAAATGTTGTTGAACCAATTGGTAACAGTGACCACAGTGCTATCAGACTAAATTTATATTTAAGTGGGGAACTGCCCAGGAAGTCCAACACAGTTCCCATTTGACTTCAAGAGAGGAAACTCCTCTAAAATGAGGGAACTGGTGAAAAGGAAGTTGAAAGGGGGAGTCAAGAGATTTAAATCCCTTCAAAATGCGTGGAAGTTACTCAAAAGCACAATAACAGAAGCTCAGCTAAAGTGTATACCACAGTTTCGGAAAGGTAGCACCAAGTCCAAGAGGTCATCAGCATGGTTAACAAGCAGCGTCAAAGAAGCTATTGTAGAAAAGAGGGCTTCCTTCAAAAAATGGAAGCCTTGCCCAAGTGAGGAAAATAAAAGGGAGCACAAACTTGCACAAAGGCAATGCAAACCGACAGTAAGAGATCCAGAAAAGCATTTTGAAGAGCATAGCACTAACAATATCAAGCCCAACAATAAAACATTCTTTAAATATATCAAAAGCAGGAAACCAGCTAGGGAAGCAGTTGGACCGTTGGATGACAATGGAGTTAAGGGAGTACTAAAGGAGGATGGGGAGATTGCAGAGAAGCTGAATGAATTCTTTGCAGCGGTGTTCACTGCAGAGGATATAGGAGAGATACCTGTGCCTTAGATCTGTCTTTGTAATACAGACTTTGGGTGGGTTCAAGACATCTCAAAGATTAGTCCTAGCAGCATGCTATTAGGGGTGTTTCTTCAATTACTGTGCTGTTTGTAAATACTTGTATTTACAACACCAGTCAACAACAAAAGACTCAGCCTCTCCCGCTGCCATCTTCAGTAGCCAATAGATTTTTCGCAATGCCCACTGGATAATCCGGAGCAAAAGTAAAAGTCGCTGTAAATTGGCACTTCGAAAATGCAGTTTCGAGGGGGAAATCCTGACATGGCTGCGAGTTGGCAGCTACGTCATTTAAGCAACACAGCGCCATTGCGCAACCACTAAGGGGTTAATAAAGATACCTTCCTAGGTAAGGTTGACAAAATTCATGCCTGAAACCCCAGACAACTGCTGCCAGTCAGTCTCAACCATACTGGGCTAGATGAACCAATAGTCTAAGTCAGTATATAGCAGTCGCCAAGGTTCCTAGCTTGAAAACAGAGGAGTCAGAACTTGGTACTTCCCTAAACTGGTGCCCTCCAGATGTTTTAAACTAGAACTCCCAGCATTCTTGACCACTGGGGATGCTGGCTGGGGCTGATGGGAGTTGAATTCCACAGCATTTGGAGGGCACCTGGTTGGGCAAGGCTGAGCTAGAGGTTTCTTTGCCTAACCAGAGAGGACCAGCCGAATTCTGGAGAGGAGGAGCTGGGATGCTTCTCATGTGGTATCTGGAACCCAGCACTCATCCAGGCATGGCAGGCACCATTTGGATGCTTCAGGTATGAATGCTGAACTTGCATGTTCAATCCAGGCTATAGTCTCCACAGAATAACATATGTATTTGGAGCTCCAGTGTGGTGGTCACGGACACCTCTCGTGGCAGGCTAATTGCCCCTCCTGATGTGATTTTGATTTTATTTCACAATTTTTTAAAAAAAGTATTGGAAGGCTGTCATGCTGCAAAGTGAAAGTCTACCCCTCAGCGCCAATTTTGTTTGGGTTCTAAAGAGTGGTTTCATGTTTTGGATCTCTGATCCCACCTTTATGTTGTACTTAGTTTTTGTGTGTGTTACTTATCTTTTAGTCTCACCAGTTTGCCTTCTGGGAAATTAACGTTTTGTTACGGGCCATACCCCCCCCCCCATGGCAGCCATTTTATAAGGGCATCCATGGCTAGGGTGACCATATGAAAAGGAGGACAGGGCTCCTGTATCTTTAACAGTTGTATTGAAAAGGAAATTTCATCAGGTGTCATTTGTATATATGGGGAATCTGATGAAATTTCCTCTTCATCACAACAGTTAAAGCTGCAGGTGCCCTGCCCTCTTTTAAATTTGGTCACTCTAGCATAGCTCCTGCAGCTTTAACTGTTGTGATGAAGAGGGAATTTCACCAGGTTCTGCATATATATAAATGACACCTGCTGAAATTCCCTTTGCTATGCAACTGTTAAAGATACAGGATCCCTGTCCTTTTCATATGGTCACCCTATGGTCCATGACATTCTCTCAAAATGTGTCAACTGATCCAAAAATAGTTGGGAACCCCTGATATATAAACCCCTGATATTGTAAACCACCCAGAAAACTTCAGCTATGGGGCGGTATATAAATGTAATAAATAAATAAATATAAATTACAGATATTTATACAGATATATAATTCTGTATTAATCTCTGCATTGGTGCTTGGTTTTATACTGGTTGTGTTTTTATACTGTGGTTTGTTTTATACTTTGAATTGTTCTTGATGGTTTTAATTTTTGTGAACTGCCCAGAAAGCTTTAGCTATTGAGCGGTATAGAAATACAATAAATAAATAAATAAATAAATAAATAAATGCATACATACACACAAAATTATTTTTCTTTGCTAATGGAGGGTATGGGGAGTTTACCCATCACTACAGAGCCATCAGAATAACATGTGAGCCATAACACCCAAATACCTACCAGTCTTTCCTCCCTTCCAAGCTCTTCAGAAGTTTTCCAGGCCAAAAGATTTTCTAGTGTTTTCTTCAGAGTCTCCAGAAAGACCTCAATTTTCCCCTGCAGCAACCAAAAACAAAAAGGGGTTTCTTTCCATCATGAAACCAATCCATATGGTGCCAGTCAGTGATTTGTTTATTTTTTAGTAAATTGCGTTTCATTGGATAGTAAAGGTCTAGCAACTTACTGACAGATTTTCCTATTTCACAGTTGAAAAATCAGGTGACCCTTCTGAGACCTGCCCCTTCACTCCTTCCCTGTCTTGCCTGCTCCAAGGGGTTTTAGGAACAGGCATTAAGAATCTGAATTACAACCTGCATATTTTGTGCCACTTACTCAACGACTGATAATACTATTTGGTGTCACACTTTTAAATGCTCAACACACTTTGCCTGCATTGCCTAATTCAGGGTGTTTAAACTTAGGCCCAGGCCATTCTAGCTAGGGTCCCAATCCAGCACTTTTGGTTTCCTCAGATAGATGTGCCTCCTTCCCTGTTCCCAGCCTCTTTCTCCTAACTGCTCATTGTTCAGAGATCTCCTGGCTTTTGCGTATTTCTCCCATGGACTCCCCCTAACTTCTTAAAGGCCGAAATACCTGTTGTTATGCTTAGTTACGTCAGTAAGGCTTTAAGATAAAATACGCATGTGTCTATGCCTCCTCTGCTTTTGCTTTTAGCTCCTTTTGCCTTCAGACCCACACACCACTGGAATGCAGCTCCTGAGAGCTTGTCCAAAATTGAATTTGGCCCTTGGGCTGAGAGAGGTTTGACACACCTGCTATAAACAAAGCCACAGGTAGTCCCCCCATATTGGACCCAGATTTAGTCAGAATAGACTCATTAAAATCAGTGGAATTTAACCTAGTCATGGCTAACTTAACTTCCATCGATTTCAAGGGGTCTACTCAAAGTATGACTAAGTCTGGCACAGGATTCTGGAGGCTTGTGGGCGCAACACCCTCAGTAGTCCCTGTAACCTAAAAGAGGACCAAGCTGTATCTGATATTCTGGCAAAGTGCAACTGGTAGCAGTGTCAGAGCAGGAGGCCCTCTGCAAGTCTCACAACCCTAGCAAATGCCTGACTTTGCCCCTCTCTGCAGCCGTCCCTGATTGTAGGTGAGGTGGGAGAAGGAAGCCGGGTAAGTGTCTTGCTTAAGGCCACTTAGTGAATTTTAGGCAGCGGTGAGACATTAACTGGAGATTTCCTGATTGGTAGCTCAGTCTCTTAGGACATCTCTCAACAAGTGATTTATTTTACGCTCGTTAACTGGCCACTCATGAAAGTTTGCGGGGTTTTTATTTTGAACCACCAGAACATCTCCCACAGCATCCATTGAAAATTCCATCATGAAAAGAACCACTTTCAAAGTGGTAATATCTGAAAAAGTGGGATCTTCCACCACTAGATGGCACTATAGTAGAGTTGGAAGGGGCCTATAAGGCCATCGAGTCCAACCCCCCACCACCCGAAATGCAGGAATCCATATTAAAGCATCCCTGACAGATGGTTGTCCAGCTGCCTCTTGAATGCCTCCATTGTGGGAGAACCCACAATTCAAACCAAGGGGGTGTCTTGACGGCAGTGCATTGGCGCTGTGAGCCCTCAAAACCCCACAGTTTCGCTCCTGTGGGGTTGTGCCATCTTATCCCCATTTGCAGGAGCCAGCGTGGGTTTATATTGATCATCATGTGGGGGATCGTCTCCGTTGCTCAGCAGGAAGGTGGAGGTGGACAATGTGAAGAGAAAAAGCACGTCGCCTTCCGTAAGCGGAAAGGGGCACAAAGAGAAAGGCAGAAGGAGCTGGTCTGCAGCGAAACCTTGGATAATTGCCACTTCAAGGTGCTAGGAGTGTTCTGAGGCAGCGGCCGCAGGCAGGAAAGGAAAGGGGAGGGCCAGAGAACCTGCTCTGCACGCAGAATATCCTAGGTTCAATAGGCCTGGAAATAGTCCAGATAGGCCTGGAAAACATCCTGCCTGAAACCCTGATGAGCTGCTGCCAGTCAGTGCCAACAATACTAGCCTTAGATGAACCAATGGTCTGGCTCCGTATAAGGCAGCTTCCTACGTTCCTAAGGGCCCAGCAGAGCTGCGGAGAACCAGTACATGAGGGGGGTTCAAATGCCTTGAAATGATGGTTGCTCGGTCAGGTGACTTTACTCAGCTCTTGCCTTTCCCAACAGGAAAGGTGAGGGCCTAGCCGAGCCTTGGGGAACCACCGTGTCTTGAGGTAGCAGCTCCCGACCATGAGTCCAGGTGTCACTGAGTGGGAGGGGCCTCAGCCAAGCCAGATGGGGAGGTACAGCCCACAAACCAGAGATTACCCATCTGTGCCTTACAGGAATGAATCTGCACAGAACCCTCCAGAAAGAAAACAAAGTTATTTCCTATACCTATCCACCACGGTGATGTCCTACCTTGTACTCTCGGGAAGCCTCTTCCATAGGATACACACTGTGATTTCGGTGTTCCTCGGATCTATCACAGACCACACAGATGGAGACTTGATCGTCATTGCAGAAGAGCTTCAGGGGCTCCTGGTGCCTCTCACACACTCCACTCTTGCACTCTTTGTTGCTTCCTTCTTGGAGTTTCTTGACCAGCTCAACAAGATTTGCTAGCTGTTGGTTTGGCCTGTAACTCCTTTGCTGAATCTTCTGTCTACAATGCGGGCAGCAGGAGTTTTTGTCTGACTCTGTCCAGTGCCGCGTCAGGCAGATCTGGCAGAAATTGTGCCCGCAGTCTACAGTCACAGGGTCTTTGAAGTACTCCAGGCAGATGGGACAAGTCGTTTCGCTGCAGAACTCCCCGACGAGACCCTTAGCTGCCATCCCTTGAAGCACAAGAGCAGCCTTACTTAAGAATAACCCTGCCAGATCCAACCAAAGGCCTAGCTAGTTCCAGATGTTTTTGGGAAGTCCACAAGGAAGTCAAGAGTTGAACAGGCCCCTCCCACTTTTGTTTCCAAGCAACTGGCATTTCAGAGATTACCATATAGCCACTATGGCAGCCTCTCCACAATTGGGAGGCTTCCAGCTGTGGACTACAGCTTCCATTGTTCCCAGCAGGCATACTGGGGATGATAGGAGGAGGAGTCCAACACATCTGGAAGCCACCTGATTGTGGGGAGGCTGGACTAGAGCTTGTAGCCTTTAACTGCCTTATGCTTCATGAATTTGGCTCTTAAAGCCAAGTAAGGAAAGAGGGTTCCTTTTCCTGGAATCCAAATGATAAATTTGGAAAAGCTGAGGGCCCTCAAATGGCTTCCTCCCCAGTCCCCCCCAATTGTGTCTTTATAGCAGCTGGCTGCTTTAGAAATTCCTTTCGAAAATTCCAGGGGGGCTGTTTCCTCTCCTTTTCTTTATTTCTGTTAAAATCCTTCTCTTTACTCTCTACTACTGTTTTTTTTTTAAAAAAAAAATGAGATAATTTATCCCCTTTTAATTTTTATGTTTTTTTTTTTAAAAAGATTTAATTAATTAATTAAACAACAATAACTGGGAGGCTGCCATGCTGCAAAGTAAAGAGCAGCCCTCCATCTTTATTTGAGTTCAAAAGAGTGGGGGGTTTGTTGCTGTTTTGGCATTCAGACCCCTCCTTTGGCTTTTACTTCAGTTAAATTTCCTTAGCTTCACCCGTTTGCCTTCTGGGCAATGGGTGTTGTGTTTAGCCATGAAGCCATTTTATGAATGGGAGTGTCCTTCTGCTCCATGGCAGGCATTTTGTGAGAGTGCCCACAACACTCTCCCAGTAAAGTCACCAACCCAAAAAGAATGGGGACCCTGGGATAATCTGTCCCTATCTGCCTGAACACTGCTTGAATTTCAGTGGTACTTTCTCCCCCTTTCCAAAGGAATTTAGGAAATACCAGCTTTCCATGTCAAGAAAAAAAGGAAAGTTTGCCTTTCCATGCATAAAGAACCTCAAGACAGCAGGCCTTCTCTGTACCCACACCCACTATCTGGAAAACCCTCCCTGGTGTGGTTTGGGAGGCGGAAAACATAAAATCTTTTAAATACCTCTTGAAAACGCATCTTTTCCACAAAGGCTTTCCCTGGATTATAACTTATTTTGGTTTTATCTGGCATTTTTAACTTTTAAAGTTTTAAATTTATTCTGACTTGTTGTATTTTATGGTGGGTTTTTTATGGTGGTTTTTTTTTTGTATTTTATGCTTTTAATTGTGAACTGCCCAGAGAGCCTCAACAATTGGGCAGTATAAAAATGTAGTAAAACAAACAAATAAAATCCACTGCTATGAGGAAGTGAGGGCAGCTTTTCTTGCCTCTACTGAAGCCCTTTTGTTGCCTCTATAAATTATTAAAATGTACTGTATTAAATTGTTGTTCACTACCTTAATGTCTTTTTAGCAAATAAGACAGTATATAAATTATAGTTATCCTGATGTGATGATTAAAAGGTTTCCCACCACCTTGATTGTGGCCTTTTGTCTTTTTCCTGACCTGAACAACTGGGAGAAACAAGGGATAGCATCCCTCGGGAGAAACAAGGGCTAACATCCAGGGTTAGCCCTACTTTGAGTAGACCCACTGAAATGAACGGGACAAGTTAGTCATTCATTGTTTTGTCTCTTTCCCTTTGAAGTGTTTTCTCTCCTCCCTATAAAAAAAAGCAGTACTTAATTGTTTGTTAAACAAAGAGGTACTGAACTGCAAGTTTCCCTGTAAGTCTTGCTCTTTAAGAAAGCGCGAAGATACTCTGCACATGCTCAAGAACTCCACCCCTCATTATTGTTTCACGTATTGCTGTACTCTCCGGTACAAACGAAATATGAAGGGGGGGGGGGAGGGCAAGACGCTACCATGTGTGAAAGATTTAATGCCAAATTTTGGGAGATTCTACAGCAAAAACATGCCCGTGCCTTTGATCTCACCCCACGCCGGCGCCCAAGTTTGCTTTTTTTTTTGGCTACTCAGCCAAAAAAAATCCTTCAGCAAACTGAAGGACCATTTAAGAGATTAGACAGATTAGACCCCCAGTCCTCAGCCCTTTGCCAAATTTACAAGCCACGCTGAATTACTCACATTCCTTGCTGTTAAAATAAAAAAAGAAAGACTACTTATTTTGTTTCCCTTTTGCTTACAACAAGGAAACACTCAAAGAACAACAGGACAATTCCGCACTTTAACCCGTATGTTGCAGCGCGTGGCCAAAAACAAACAAACAAACAAATCTGCACAATACCTGGAACGAAGAAAAGCCGAAAGGGAATCTAAACAGGAGTCGCGCTGAAAATCCGAAAGTGACTGATCAGGGCGGGTCAGTGTGAGCTCCGCCGCTTTCTAATAGCTCCGGCGTCCAATCAGGAAGAGAAGCGGGGAGGTGTGGGCAGGGCAATAAAGGAAAGGGGGCAGTCCTATACATGTTTAGCCAGGAAAATGCCTACAACTCCCAGCATGCCCCAGAATGTAGGCGTTTGCGGGGCGGGGCGGGGCGGGGCGGGGGTGGTGGTGGTGGTTGTGGTTGTGCCTTAGCTAAAGTAAAAGTGTGCTTGATTTCTTTTTTCCTATCTTTGGTCAGCTGTGGGGGAGTTGAGACGCAGCGACTGGATGTGTGTAGAGGATCAACATATTTAGGGTGACCATATGAAAAGGAGGACAGGGCTCCTGTATCTTTAACAGTTGTACTGAAAAGGAAATTTCAGCAGGTGTCATTTGTATATATGGAGAACCTGTGAAATTTCTTCTTCATTACAACAGTTACAGCTGCAGGTGCCCTGCCTCACTCTAGTATAGCTCCTGCACTTTAACTGCTATGATGAAGAGGGAATTTCACCAGGTTCTCCATGTATACAAATGATAGCTGCTGAAATTCCTTTTTCTATGCAACTATTAAAGATACAGGAGCTCTGTCCTCCTTTTCATATGGTCACCCTAACATATTGGACTTCTATTCAGAAGTAGGCGACCATATGAAAAGGAGGCCAGGGCTCCTGTATCTTTAACAGTTGTATAGAGAAGGGAATTTTAGCAGGTGTCACTGTTTTGCCTGCTGCAAAGTCATGCCCGTGATCAGCAGATCCATGATTTTTGTGGTTCCGACTGTGGAAGCCGATAAGATCTGTGATATGATCGTGTTTCAGTGAATTTGTCTTACAATCAAGAGGATCCCTGCGTCAGATCCATGGTTTTGCACTGGTGTGTGGGGAAACGCCTAAGGTTACAGAAGCCTTGAAAATGCTGCAGGCTGTTCACCACTTCAGCAAAAACAGGGACCTAGGAAGCCAGCAGATACTCTAGCAGTCTGATTAGAACCTGTGGCACAATCCTTAAGTTCCCAGGGGCTGGACAAAGTGCAGAGGTCACTAGCCACAGCTACTCCAAACTTTGTTACTTCTTTTCACTTGCAGTGTGAAGGAAAATACATTTTTGACAGAAATAGAGATGCAATGGAAAGAATAATGAAGATACAAATAGAATGAGAAGAAACAACCTAATTTTTATTGATCTACAGGGAAAAAAGCACCAGTTTTATTTATATGATTATTGCTGCCAGACTTTGTTATGCAAATACTGGAGAAACTCTAAAATTGCAGCAGTAGCTGAACAACAATTAGAGTTGTATGAATATGCCATTATGGGAAAATTTATGGTTTATATAAGAGTTAGAGAAGGTAGACAGAAGACTAACAAATTTACACAAAATTGAGAAACATTTATTCAGTTTTGGCATACTTGAGACCCCCTTTTTGCACAGATGTAGAATATTTATTTTAATTGTAATCTATCTATTGAAAAAAGCACACTTGATTGTACAGACATAATTATGTACATAATTAATTGTACATGAACCAAATCTATTGTGAAATATATTTTCATTTGTATATTAAAGAAAATCAAATAAAATTTGAATTAAAAATTCTAAAGAATGTTTTTTAGTGTAGAGGTAACTCTTCCAGGTAGCAAATGAAGTGGTCAACACAGGAAACAGATTTTGGATGCCAGTAGAGTCCACAGAATGATTTTAAAAAAAGGCTGATCTGACCGAGAGGACACGATTCACAAAGATATTGAGGCGACATTGTTTTTTCTCCTTTTCCCATCCATTTCCACGAGGTGCTATGCTCCACCAATAGGATCTTTCCATTCATTCTCCAAAATGTTTTGGGGGAGCCCTGTCGATTTATCATAGCTTTTCCCTGAGAGGTTGTCAATTCTGAGGGGAAGATGGTAAGATTTTAAAGTTACATATGATTTGGAAACATAACAAACAAGAAAGCTGCTGAAGGAATTCAGCTCCTTGGGATAGCAGTGCCCTGTCTCTCTGTACCAGGAGGGTCAAATAAAATAGGAAGAAAAACAAGAATTTTAAAGCAAATTGTATATTTTCAAAACATAACTTTTTAGGTGCAAGCTATGCACTTAAAGAGCATCAACAGAAGCAACCAACAAGTTTGCAAAGAGGAATAACTTTGAAAAGTAGCGATCAAAGTCAAAATGTGGGAATTTCTCCCCACTATTTATGAAATGGTCTGATCTCTTTGCTTTTCTAACCACATCCTCATTCAATGCCCTTCCTGCCTCCAACTCTTGGCCATGTCCTTTTCTTCTCTTCTATTACTCAATCTTCCATTCTTACGTGAGGCACCTGACCTAATTACTCAAACACTTGGCCTAGAATGTCACATGACTCCAAGAAAATATCCTGAAAAAAGAGTTCTCCATAGGTAGTGAGTGCCTATTTGCTATCTGGCCAGGTTTAAGGTTTTAGTAATAGTGTACGAAGCCCTGGTCAGTTGAAAGGCAGATCAGGGAATAGGGATTCAGCTTGTGCTGGATGGGGTTACACTCCCCCTGAAGACACAGGTTCACAGCTGGGGTGTACTTCTGGATTCAGCCCTGAACAATGGTGAACATAGAGAAATCCATGTAAACAAATCAAAGCATGCAGGATTAGAAGATTTCTTCGTTCAATACAATGTGTTTGAAATAAGCTTACATTCTACTGCCCCCTAAATTAAAAAGAAGCAAGATTATTATTATTATTATTATTATTATTATTATTATTATTATTATTTATTAATATACCAACCCATAGCCAAAGCTCTCTGTGCAGTTTAAAACAGTGAACATTAAAAACAAATATACAAAATTTAAAACCATAAAAAGAATAAAAACAGACAATATCCATTTAAAACAACCGTTCTAGGGGCAGTTAAAAAACCCAACTCAGCATATGCTGTTAAATGCCTGGGAGAAAAGAAAAGTCTTGTCTTATTTTATTTATTTATTTATTTATTTATTACATTTCTATACCGCCCAATAGCCGGAGCTCTCTGGGAGGTTCACAAAAATTAAAACCATTCAAAGTATAAAACAAAAGTATAAAACCATACTATAAAATACAATATAAAAGCTCAACCCGATAAAAACAGCAGCAATGCAAAATTACAAATTTAAAACACTAAGTTAAAATTTATTTATAGACTTAAAATGCTGGGAGAATAAAAAGGTCTTCACCTGACGTCTAAAAGCATATCATGTAGGTGCCAAGCAAACCTCCTTAGGGAGCTCATTCCACAGCCGGGGTGCCACAGCAGAGAAGGCCCTCCTCCTGGTAGCCACCTGCCTCACTTCCTTTGGCAGGGGCTCGTGGAGAAGGACCCCTGAGGATGACCTTAGGGTCCGGGCAGATAGCCTGGCCCCAAGCCGTTTAGGGCTTTAAATGTTAATACCAGCACTTTGAATCAGGCCTGGACCTGGACTGGCAGCCAATGAAGCTGGAAAAGGACTGGCGTAATGTGATCTCACTGGCCAGTCCCTGTTAGTAAACGTGCTGCCTTGTTTTGTACCAGTTGAAGTTTCCGGACCGTTTTCAAAGGCAGCCCCACATATAACGCATTGCAGTAATCCAAACGAGAGGTTATCAGAGCATGGATAACTGTAGCTAGGCTATCTCTTGACCTGGCGCCAAAAAGATAACAATGTTGGCACCAGTCAAGCTTCGTTGGGGAGATTGTTCCATAATTGGGGGGCCATCACTGAAAAGGCCCTCTCCCTTGTTGCCATCCTCCAAGCTTCCCTAGGAGTAGGCACTCGGAGGAGGATCTTAGATGATGAGTGTAGTGTTCGGATAAGTTCATGTCGGGAGAGGCGTTCCATCAGGTATTGTGGTCCCAAGCTGTGTAAGGCTTTATAGGTTAAAAGCAGTACCTTGAATCGGGCTTGGAAATGTACAGGCAGCAAATGCAAGCGGGCCAGAGTAGGTCTTAGATGCTTATTTATTTATTTATTTTATTTATTACATTTTTATACCGCCCAATAGCCGAAGCTCTCTGGGCGGTTCACAAAAATTAAAACCACAGTAAATGTGGTTGAACCTTCTTGTTCTGGTTATTAATCTAGCTGCTGTATTTTGCACAAGCTGCAGCTTCCGAATTGTCTTCAAAGGCAGCCCCACATAGAGCTCATTGCAGTAATCTAATTTGGAGGTTACCAGAGCATAGACAACTGAAACCAGGTAGGGTGTAGCTGGGCCACCAACCAAAGTTGGTAGAAGGCACTCCATGCCACCGAGGCCACCTGAGGCCACCTGAGCCTCAAGTACAGAGATGGTTCTAGGAGAACCCCCAAACTACGAACCTGCTCCTTCAGATGGAGAGCAACCCCATCCAGAACAGGTTGAGCACCCTCCATCCGGTCAGAAGAACCATCCACTAACAGCATCTCAGTCTTGTCTGGATTAAATTTCAGTTTATTAGCTCTCATCCAGTCCATTGTCACAGCCAGGCACCTGTTCAGTACATCCACAACCTCACCTGATGAAGATGAGAAGGAGAAATAGAGTTGTGTGTCATCAGCGTACTGATGACAACATACTCCAAAACTCTGGATGACTGCACCCGACAGTTTTATGTAAACGAAGGGTGACTTTTCCCTCTTCATATCTTATTTCCCCCCCTTGTGACTCCTGTGCTTTTAAAAGCCTCTTGACAGGCAAAAATCAATTTTCAAATTAACATAGATTCTGTTTTTTTTAAGTGTTCCTTTGGTGGTGGTAGAGGCAATGGTACAGTAACAAAAGTGAGCCTTTAACCTGGCCAGGTGTATTTGGGTTTTTGCAGACAGGAGATTTTAAGACCTGCGATCAAGGACCTGAAGACCTGCCTAAAAACTATTAAGCTTCTAACCCTTGTTTTGGCTCTTATGCAGCCACAGAGAAAGTTCTAGAATGTCACCTCCTTTCACGGTAGTGGAACTGGTAGTGGGTTTAAGAGTGGTAGGGGTGTCCCTCAAGTTTCAGCACTTCATACTGCGATTCCAAACCCACCGTGTAGATAAAAGGTCAGACTTTCTCCCCAGAGAATGGTCCTGAATAGACTCCGCATCAGAAAAATCCACCAACCCTCTTCATAATCCAGGGCCACCCGGAGCTTCGTGGGCTTCTGCCTCAAGGTCAAAACAGTGGGCTCAATGGAAGTGAAAGCTGAGACTTGACAAGGTGAGGAGAAATCACAGTGCGTGACTTCCATCACAACAGTTAAAGCTGCAGGAGCTATACTGGAGTGACAGTTTTAACTTTTGTGATGAAGAGATAATTTCACCAGGTGCTGCATGCATGCAAATGATACCTGCTGAAATCCCCCTTTCAGTACTACTGTTTAAGATACAGGAGCCCTGTCCTCCTTTCCATATGGTCACCCTAGTTCAAACAATTCTTACTACAATTTATGTCACTTATTCAATAATTCCAAAGACAGCATTTCTACCTTTAAGTCATGTGTCTAAGGGCTTCTCTATACCAGGCTTTTATCTTGCACCCTTACTGGGTCTTCTACTTCCTTATGAGATTAAGATCAGCTCATTTACATGTGCTTTCTTTTCAGGAATTTCCTTTTTTTTTGCAAATTCTGTATCTTTCATTATTCAGCCACTAGGTGGCAATGTAGTTTATACAAAAATTGTGTATAATTTTATGTTGTATTATCAAAAAAACTACAAAAAGTTTTATACGTTGTATGTTAGACTAGTCATTTTATTAAAGTTTCTTTTATTGTAGCTGTATTTTGTCCTTAATTACCTGTAAGTTTCCTTAAACCTATTTGGTTTTCATTGTTGTTGAATTTGGTTTAAGATAGGGCCTTCATTGATGGTTGCTATTACAGTACCATCAACAACTAAGGTCCTCCTCTGGGTGCCTGTGCCAAGGGAAGCTCAGAGGACAGCAACAAGAGAGAGGGCCTTCTCTGTGGTGGCCCATCAACTGTGGAACGATCTCCCTGACGAGGCCTGCCTGGCACCAACATTGTTATCTTTTCGGCGCCAGGTCACAACTTTGCTCTTCTCCCAGGCACTTAGCAATATGTGGGGAGTCCAATGGATTCAGAGGCCTCAGGTATGTCCTGGGGGTTGGCGAGTGCGGGGGGTGAGAGTGGGTGGTGGTGGTGGTGGTAGCGTCTGGGAGAGAGTAGAGGTGAGTTTCTGGGAGGGGGGAGTCCGATGGACTCTCGGTTGGTCTTGCGCCTGGCTTTCCTGAGTGCCCCCAAACTGCAGCAGCTGCCCCTGTGTATATAAAGAATTTTACGATACTGAGAAATAAAGTACTAGCATGCAGATGCTTTGCATGTGCAAAGCTAATAAAAATATAATGTCAAGGGTACTAGAGGGGATCTACACAGAGTCGTCGGGGCGCCCTGAAGGCACTTGCGTGCGCCTCCAGGGAGCCCCGAAACTCCTAGTGTAGATACCTGTAGATACCTGTCCAGAAGAGGCGGAGGAGGCTTCTTCCGCCGAGCTCTCCAACCTGGGTGGCTCTTTCGCCGGCAGCAGGAGGCCGGCGGGGAGGTGAGCGGCAGCGGCAAGGATGCTCTTGGCACCCTCGCATCTGACAGGAGCCCTGGGAACTTTTCGCCGCCGCCACCTCCTCCTCTTCCTCCTCCTCTTCCTCTTCTGGACAGGTATCTACAGGTACCTACACTAGGAGTTTCGGGGCGCCCTGGAGGCGCACGCAAGCGCCTTCAGGGCGCCCCGACAACTCTGTGTAGATCCGCTCCTAGTCCTGAAATATTGTTTTGAAGTACATATGTCATTGTTCTGGGCATTTATTTATTTTAAATAAAGGGGCTGTCCTGGCTCATTTCATTTTGGCTTTTACACTATCCCAAAATAACTTGGCTTTCCAGCCCTGGAAACTGGGCGCCTAGATTTGGTGAAGGGGTACGATGTGCTGTTCCATCTCAGGCTGCAAAATGTCTTGGGCGTGGTCCTGAGAGCAGGGGAAGGGAGCAGAAGGAACTGAACAGAAGCACAAAGAATAAAAGTGGAACTTCTATTTCCTCATAGCCAATCCATTATACATAAAAAGCTCAAGAGGTTTTTTCTGTTTATTTCTTTGTTCCACAGCTGATACTCCCCTTGAGACCGAGAGTAAACACCCTGACAGTATTGGAAATCAGAAAATGAAACTAAGGTCGTCATTCTTGTGTAGAAGCCATGGCAGCAGGGAGTCCTCATCAGGAGCTCTTCGATGAAGCCACCTGTTCCATCTGCCTGGAATATTTCAGGGACCCCGTGACTACGAACTGCGGGCACAATTTCTGCCGGGCCTGCTTGAAGCAGTGCTGGGGGAGACCCAACAGACCTGCTTCGTGCCCACAGTGCAGAGCCATGATTAAATGGGGGAACATAAGGCCAAACAGAAAACTGGGAAACCTTGCAGCAATCATCAGGAAAATAGAAGAGCAGAAAAGCAGAAAAGGGGAGAGGGGTGTGTGTCAGATGCTCTTCTGTAAAGATGATCAAGCCCTCATCTGCATGGTGTGTGATACATCCAAGGAGCACAGAGGACACCATCTGGTGCCCATGGAGGAAGCTGCCCAGGAGTATAAGGTGTGTGTGTGCGTGTGCGCGATGTTGTCAGTGGAGGCTGGCGGCTCCCATGTCAGTGGAGTGGTGAATCCACTCCGGGTTTCAGTCAGAACCAGTTGGAACTCTAAAGGAGCTCTCCAGAGTCTCAGAACAACATCCACTGCGTGTTGTTTATCTCTGCATGGGAAACACAGAAGGGAAGGGTGGTGGTGAAAGAAGGATGAAAGAGTACATAGAATGGGACTGTGTTGGGCTACCAAGGTTTGGGGCCACAATCAATTGAGCTTCATTTGGAATGGTGCGGAGGCTACAGGGACTGACAAACCCCACCCCGGGGATCAGAGTACAGGAAGAGTGACTTCTATTGTTCCCTTGTTCCCATTTCCTGGAAGGAAGGGTATAGAGAGCAAGGAAAGGGCAGCTCTTGCCAGGAATCATCAGGGTATTGACTGGTCTTCTCCAACCTCGTACCAACTGGCTGAGGATGATGGGAGTTGTGATCCAACACGTCAGGAAGTATGCCCAGTTAGAGAAAGGCTGATACAGACCCACAGGAGAGGAGTGTTGTCATGTCTCACAGTTGGTTTTTCTGAGATGCTTGGCAGGGCTAATTTGCTTATTTAATTTATTGACAACCTTCGTCACGTTTTGTTCCAAGGCTATTCACCAAGCAAACTCTAGCTTCTACAGCATTTGGGAGGTGGCTGTAAAGGCCACAGTGACACAAGAGTAAAGGTGTGAAGTGTGTGTGTGTGTGTGATGGCTGCCAAGTGCTCATCAGGCCAGGTCAAGCCTCAGAAGAAGTTTGTGCAGGTGATGAGCTGGGGTGGGGTGTGGCAGCAATGGGGCGAGCGTTTGATAGGGCGAGGATTTGACAGGGTGGTGGGCTTGCCCACCCCTAACTGCCATTTCATACTTTGCAACTGCTTTTACATTCCTACTATATTAGAACAACAAGAAAACACCAATTAATAATAATAATAATAATAATAATAATAATAATAAATGTGCTCTGTTCCATTTTAAAAGCACTTAAAGCATAGCGCCATCAGGGCTACAGGAATAGAATGGACTTTGCTTCTGCTGCTCTCTCTCTATCAGAGCAGTGTACAACCCAATTTCTCACAGGTAGGCACCCCCATTGGCAAGAGTTAAAGAATAGCTTTTTTTCTGAAGGCCTTTTTGGTTTTTCTGCCCTGCCACTGCAAGTACCAACAGTATCAACTGTGTTGGCAGCCTGGCCCCCATTTTGCATCCTCCACAATGCCCCATATACCTAGCATCACTCCAGAGCATTGAGGGGAGAGAATGCAGCCACCACCACACACACACACACATACACACGCGGAAGTAAATGTAGAGAAAATTCTGAAAAGTGTCCTTTAATTTCTAGGAGGTAAGAAAAGAAAAAAATGTCATGGATTTCTTGAAAGTTTTCTTTCCCCATGAAAGAGGCTTCCATTTTTCTGCCTCATTCTCAGGGCATTTTAAAATTATTTTGAATGTGTGTTGATGGTGTTTTTGAGCTTATCTTATTACTGTAAGTTGGTAGAGGGGACTTTCTGTATTTTTCTCTCTATTACTCATCTCTGCATTGTGGCTAAAGTGTTGGACTGGGAGTCGGGAGATCCAGGTTCTAGTCCTCACTTGGTCATGGAAGCCCACTGGGTGACTTTGGGCCAGTCACAGCCTCTCAGCCCAATCTACCTCACAGGGTTGTTGTTGTGAGGATAAAAATGGAGAGGAGGAGGAGGAGGATTCTGTATGCCACCTTGGGTTCCTTAGAGGAAAAAAGGTGGGATATAAATGTAATAAATAAATACAGTCTCCTAGGCTGCCTGCACTTCTTGATCCAAAAGCGTGATGTAAATTCAAGATGTCTTCCTCTGGGTGGGAAGTGTGGGAAGCCAAGGAGGCTACAAGCTGTCAGAGAGATGATTGTATGATGAAAGTCAGGATGATCATACACCTACCTCAGCCATCTCATAAGTAAGGCAAGCACAAGAACACTGAACGAAACCCATGAGAATTTGTCTGAAATTTCTTCTCCTTTGAATTTCTTTTCAAAAACAATTTCTTTTCTATCAGATTGAGTGAGAATGGTTGAAATACTCATGGGAGAAATTTTTGGCACAGCACCTATATATATATATATATATATATATATATATATATATATTAGCTGTACCCTGCCACGCGTTGCTGTGGCATTATTTGGATGAAGTAAAGCATTTTGTTTGGTTTTTTAAAAAGGATGTTTTTACGGTGAGGAGGTTAGTGGAAACTCCTGGCAGTTACCTTTCTTCAGAACGTGTAACTGTCACAGGTGTGACATCTATATTCACTCAGCCAATTGTGAGAGAACATGCAAATAGGAGAGGAGGCAGAGGCAGTGGATTGGCCTACTGTTTGGTTTTTAAAAAAGGATGTTTTTACGGTGAGGTTAGTGGAAACTCCTGGCAGTTACCTTTCTTCAGAACGTGTAACTGTCACAGGTGTGACATCTATATTCACTCAGCCAGTTGTGAGAGAACATGCAAATAGGAGAGGAGGCAGAGGCAGTGGATTGGCCTACTGGTTGGCGATGTCACAATGACCTATAAGAGCAAATAGGAGAGAACATGCAAATAGGAGAGAAGGCAGAGGCAGTGGATTGGCCTACTGGTTGGCAATGTCACAATGACCTATAAGAGCAAATAAGAGAGAACATGCAAATAGGAGAGGAGCCGCGTTGCTGTGGCTCAGTCTGGTTAAATTGAAAAGAAAGAAAAGACAAAGCGGATGTTTCTAATATGTTTAATTTCACAATGCTTGTGGATATACAATATTTTTAGTTGTTCCATTGTCTGTGTAGATATAGAGATTGTCTGGTTTGCCGACTCTAGAACACGCAACATATAATTGTCCATGTGAGAAGCAATCTGTGTCTAGATCTAAACTGCACAATTCTAAAGATTGGCCCTGAGCTTTGTTGATGGTGATTGCAAACGCCAATCGAATTGGGAATTACAATCTCTTAAATTGAAATGGCATATCTGTTGGAATCATAGGAATGCGAGGAATGAGGACATTATTTTTATTCATTTCTTTATTAAACGCCATAGACACTGATGCCCTACCCCGTGTTCAGCTTGCCTGACCATGGGAGGGCCATTGCAAATGTGTGTGTGAGAGAGAATGGGGAGATGCTCCTCAAGTCCTAGCATTGGTGAGGCTTTGTGGTGACACTGGCCGGAGGTCAGTGAGGTGATATTGGCCTCCTGGCCTCTTTGAAGTGTGGCTCCCAGCAGAGTGATTCCTTTTTGCTACTGCTGCCAGGAGCAACAGTGCATTGTTGAGGTCAGTGGAGCAGCCGAAGGGCTACTCCTGCCATGAGGGTGACATTTTGGCATGGCATGTACCCGGTATCATTTTCATGCACCTCTGTTGACCCGAGGTCAGTCCCACAGAGGCCTAGTAGCTTGGCAGAGAGGCTCCTAGCAGAGCAATTCCTTTTCTCTCATGCTGCTGGGAACAACGATACTCTCTCAGAATCAGTGGTTCTTCAGCATGACGGTGGAACAGCCAGAGGACCATTCTTGCTGTGTCTGGATCCCTACTCAATGCCCCCTTCAATTCAGTACTTATTGTTTGAGACATTAGGGTATGCCTGGGCACATCTGGCACACCCTTTGAGCACGCCTATGTCCACTAATCAAATCAGGCATAGCTTCCTAAGGAAATCCTGGCAGTTATCAGAAGGGCTGGCTTCCCCTCAAAAGAAAACATTCTTTCTGTTTATGTAGGAAACGATTGAGGCACAACAGCAGTCTCTGAAAAAAAAGAGAGAGAAAATCATAGAGAAGAAACTTGCTGAAGACCAGAGGAATCAGAAGTGCCTGGTAGGTATTTGTTGTTCTAGTTCACATGATGGGAATGAGAATGAATTGGGAGGTTCCTCATGGCCTCAGTGATAGAGAACAGACACCTCATTGCTTAACATGACTATGACCTGTTTTTAGGGACAAAGGAGTAATCCAAGATGGAATGGAATGAGGTTGGATTTCTAAGAATTCAACCTGCAGAATCCTTGGACTTTCAGATCTATTTATTTTTTATTTATTTCCTGAAATACTGGGAATATCTAAAACATATAAATAAGAGAAGCATTAACTACGACACTTCCAACAATTATCCATGTTACACAAACCTTTGTTAAAGAGATGTTGTGGCATACAATAGACTTGAAACAAGAGTTTTTGCTGAATAAAACGTAACTGGAGGTCCATACACATATCAGATACAGATGCCAAAACAGTGGTCCATTGATTAGACAAAATAGGACATTCCAATTCTCTGTTCCATAAGAACATAAGAAGGGCCATGCTGGATCGGACCAAGGGCCCATCTAGTCCAGCATTCTGTTCAGAGTAGCCATCCAGCTGTCAACCAGGAACCCGCAAGCAGGGCACGAGTGCAACAGCACCCTCCCGCCCATGTTCCCCAGCAACAGGTGTGCAAAGGCTTACTGCCTCTGATACTGGTTTCAGCTGGGTATTGATCAGGATTTACCCAGTTCCGATGCAATCTGTGATGGTAGTCTGCTCATTTTGAAGCCTAAAAAATGATTCACGGACCCAATCAATCGTGATCAACAGTATGCATTCCTTTGAAAAATGTGCATGGAAAAAAAAATGCATACTGTAGGGTGACCATATGAAAAGGAGGACAGGGCTCCTGTATCTTTAACTGTTGCATAGAAAAGGGAATTTCAGCAGGTGTCATTTGTATATATGGAGAACCTGGTGAAATTCCCTCTTCATTACCACAGTTAAAGCTGCAGGAGCTATACCAGAGTGACCAGATTTAAAAGAGGGCAGGGCACCTGCAGTTTTAACTGTTGTGATGAAGACGAAATTTCACCAGGTTCCCCATATATACAAATGACACCTGCTGAAATTTCCTTTTCAGTACAACTGTTAAAGATACAAGAACCCTGTCCTCATTTTCATAGGGTCACCCTAGCATACTGTTAAAAAGACACACAAATACACTCTAACTAATGGATGCAGAATGCCCTTCCCCACATTTTTTATGTTCCCCCCACTACAGATTCAGATTGGAAAGGAGAAGCAGAAGATCAAGTTTGCATTTCAGAAAATGCAGTCACTTCTTCAGGTAAAAGAGTCCCATTGGATGGCCCAGCTGGGAGATCTGGAGAAAGAGGCGGAGAAGAGGTGGAAAGAAAACACCACCAGCTTCTCAGAGGAGATTTCCCGTCTCAGTCAGCTGATCTCAGAAATGGAGAAAAAGTGCCAGCAGCCAGCAAGTGAATTCCTGAAGGTGAGACGACTTAACACAAGGACACCTCCAACTACCTGGGGGATAAAGATTACATGAGCTTGGGAACAGCAATCTGTTTCCCCAGACAATGAAGGAAGAAATAATCCCTCATTTGAACAAGAAGTAGCCCAGTGTGGGCCTGTTCAGACAACATGCTAAGCCATGATTAGACTGCTAATCCTTTTGCAGCAAATGGTTAGGGAGTGGGTTTAAAACCGTGGTTATGTTGTCACCATGGTTAGGAAAGATTCACACGACACACTAAGCCATAATGTTTAAAACTAGGGTGACCATATGAAAAGGAGGACAAGGCTCCTGTATCTTTAACAGTTGTATTAGAAAGGGAATTTCAGCAGGTGTCATTTGTATATATGGGGAACCTGGTGAAATTTCATCTTCATCACAACAGTTAAAGCTGCAGGTGCCCTGCCCTCTTTTAAATCTGGTCACCCTAGTATAGCTCCTGCAGCTTTAACTGTTGTGATGAAGAGGGAGTTTCATCAGGTTCTCCATATATACAAATGACACCTGCTGAAATTTCCTTTTCTACGCAACTGTTAAAGATACAGGAGCCCTGTCCTCCTTTTCATATGGTCACCCTAGTTTAGCTCAAAATGCTTAACCACAGTGTCATCTAAACAGGGTCAGCTGAAACCAATTTCTCTCTTTCTTTCAGGACATCAGAAGTACCCTGAGCAGGTATGTTTCCTGTCTAGTTCTTCTGCTCTTCCTATGGAAGTGCTTCAGTCCAAGGCCAGTCCAAGACATTTTGCTGCCTGAGGCAAATGACAAGATGTCACCCCCCCCACCATTCCAAGTACAAAAGTTGACCAGATTGGAAGTTGAATCTTATTTCAACAGCTGGCAACTGGACAGCACATATGAAGGCAGCGAGCACTCATAGGCCTGCCCAGCACATTTCATTAGGGGGTGCACCCAGGGATATTTTTTCCAAAGGTGATCATTTATTGAATACTCTGCTTTTAAACATGCTACAGTCTCTCCCATTCTCAAAAAACCCACTCTTGATCGACTATCCCTGTCTAACTACCGACCTGTCTCCCTCTTGCCCTTTGTCTCAAAGATCCTGGAACGTCTGGTCTACTCTCGTTGTCTTGACTTTCTCTCTAATAACTCTGCTCTGGATCCCTTTCAATCTGGCTTCCGTCCTTTGCATTCCACTGAAACAGCCCTTACCAAGATCACCAATGATCTTCTTACTGCCAAGTCTAAAGGCCATTATTCTGTTCTTATTCTCCTTGATCTAACCGCAGCCTTTGACACGGTTGATCACGATCTTCTCTTAGATTCCCTCCACGACCTTGGACTCTGTGGCTCTGTCTATAACTGGTTCGCCTCCTATCTAGAGGGTCGCTCTTTCAGCGTGTCGGCTAACGGCAGCTCGTCCTCCTCTTTTCCCCTTTCAGTTGGGGTTCCGCAAGGCTCGGTGCTTGGCCCGTTGTTGTTCTCTCTATACATGCTGCCCTTGGGCAAGCTCATTCAATCTCACGGCCTCCAATATCACCTGTATGCCGATGATACACAATTATATCTTTCATCTCCGGAACTTTCTCCAGATGTTCACGATCGTATCTCGGCATGTCTTTCAGATATCTCAGCCTGGCTGCTTCATCGTCGTTTGAAACTTAACATGGCAAAGACTGAACTGCTAGTTTTTCCTCCTAAACCTTCTCCTCACCTCTCATTCTCCCTTACTGTCAACGATGTCACGCTTACTCCGGTCAAGGAAGCTCGTAGTCTTGGCTTTATATTTGACTCCTCGCTCTCCTTTACTCCTCACATCGAGGCAGTAGCTAAATCCTGTCGTTTCTTCCTGTATAATATTGCCAGGATTCGACCATTTTTGTCTGTCTCTTCTGCCAAGACTCTCGTTCACGCACTGGTTATCTCTCGGTTGGACTACTGCAACCTTCTTCTCTCTGGCCTTCCTTCGTCTCACATCAGTCCGCTGGTCTCTGTCCACCACTCTGCCGCTAAGATCATCTTCTTGGCCCGCCGCTCTGACCATGTCACTCCACTTCTGAAATCTCTTCATTGGCTTCCAATTCACTTCAGAATCCAATATAAACTTCTCCTACTGACCTTCAAAGCTCTTCACTGCCTAGCTCCTGCCTATCTCTCCTCTCTCATCTCACACTATCGCCCCGCTCGGGCTCTCCGCTCCTCTGATGCCATGCTTCTCGCCTGCCCAAGGACCTCCACTTCCCTTACTCGGCTTCGTCCTTTTTCTTCTGCTGCCCCTTACGCCTGGAACGCTCTTCCAGAACACTTGAGAACTACAAACTCAATCACTGCTTTTAAGACTCAGCTCAAAACTTTTCTTTTCCCTATAGCCTTCAAATATTGAGTTTGTTCTGACTTTACACTGTTGGTTTTGCCCTACCCTGTGCCTGTTTACACTTCCCTGTGCCTGTTTGCATTCTCCTTCCCTCTTTATTGTTTACTACAACTTATTAGATTGTAAGCCTATGCGGCAGGGTCTTGTTATTTACTGTGTTATCTGTACAGCACCATGTACATTGATGGTGCTATATAAATAAATAATAATAATAATAATAATAATAATAAACACTGTAGACACCTTTGCCCTGCTCTGCGTTCGGCTTGCCTGACCATGGAAGGGCCATTGCAGCTGGGGGAAGGGGGGAATGAGGAGACCACTCCACAAGCCCCAGCACTGGTGGGCCTTTGTGGTGACAATGGCTGGGGGAGGAGCTTACGAGGTGGCTACTAGGAGGAGGGCTTTCTCCGCTGTGGCACCCCGGTTGTGGAACGAGCTCCCCAGAGAGGTCCGCCTGGTGCCTACACTGTACTGCTTTCGTCGCCAGCTGAAGACCTTTTTATTTACTCAGTATTTTAACACTTAATTTTAACTTAAATTTAAATTTTACTGTTTTAACTCTGTATTTTAATCTTATAATCAACTTTGCTGTGTGGTTTTATCCTGGTTGCGCTTTTTATACTGTATTTCGAAATTGTGTTTTAAACTGTTGGGTGTTTTTTGTGGTTTTAATTTTTGTGAACCGCCCAGAGAGCTTCGGCTATTGGGCGGTATAGAAATGTAATAAATAAATAAATAAATAAATAAATAAATAAATAAATATTAGCCTTTGGGGCCCCTCCTCCTGGCCCCTTTGAAGTGTAGCTCATGGCAGAGAGGCTCCCAGCAGAGGGATTCCTTTTCGCTCCTGCTGCCTGGAGCAATGGTGCGCTGTAGGGGGCGGCAGCAGTGGAGCAGCCGGAGGGCAGCTGGAGGACCATTCCCACTGCATCTGGATCCTCCTCTGGATCCCTACAAAATGCCCCCTCAATCTGGTGCTTATTGCTTGAGACACTAGGGTGTGCCTGGGCACAACCAGCACTCCCCTTGCACACACCTATGCAGCTACTTTAGGGGACACAGGGTAGGCAGCACCTTATTGCTGCACATCCCCAGCACCTGCAGCCTGAGGCAAGTGCTCCACACTGCCAAACGGTAGGGCCAGAACCTGCTTCAGTCCCATTCATTTAAATGGCCCTTCTCATCTCCCTCAGTACAGCCTGCTGGAATGACTGCTGCTGGTGACAACTGATGGAGGAGAAGCCTTCATGTGGGCATCATAAATTTTAGTACCATCATCCATTAGAAACTGTTTTATACTCTGTAGACAGCCTGATGAAGCCTGAAATCATATTTCCAATTGCCTATCTCCTTAAGCGCTGATATCCTTCAGCTTCTTGGGGAGAGTTAGAGGCCTTTTACCCCCAGAACCTTGACAAAGTTGTGTCTTCAGAGGTTAAATGGTTGCTTTTATGAAGGCTGGGAACAGAGGAAGCTCCCTACCATAGTGTAAGACCGTTGGTCTATCTAGCCTTGTGCTACTCCCTCCAGCTGACAGCTACAGAAGCATAGAATAGCAGAGTTGGAAGGGACCCACAAGGCCATCGAGTCCAACCCCCTGCTCAGTGCAGGAATCTACCTTAAAGCATCCCTGACAGATGGCTGTCCAGCTGCCTCTTGGATGTCTCTAGTGTGAGAGAGCCCACGACCTCCCTAGGCAATTGGTTCCATTGTCATACTGCTCTAACAGTCAGGAAGTTTTTCCTGATGTCCAGCCGGAATCCGGCTGCCTGTAACTTGAGCCCATTATTTCATGTCTTGCACTCTGGGATGATCCAGAAGAAATCCTGGCCCTCCTCTGTGTGACAACCTTTCAAGTACTTGAAGAGTGCTATCATGTCTCCCTTCAATCTTCTCTTCTCCCGACTAAACATGCCCAATTCTTTCAGTCTCTCCTCATAGGGCTTTGTTTCCATGGTTTCCCAGTGCAGTTGCCCAAGTTTCCTTGAACTAAAGATGTTGTGGATTTAATCTGCAGTTTTCACTATGGCAGTGGAGGCTGTCAAAGGGGCAGTGAATCTGCCCTGTGTATCAGTCAGAACTAGTCAGAATTCTAAAGGAGCATCCAAAATGCTGAACCCTTTCCCCAAAATAAGTTGTACGACTTATTTCTGTCTAAACATGCATAGGATTTCTCCTTTCCACAAGCGATCTCCTCTTGTGGGAAAGTTGCTCTGGTGCTTGACATAGAATGCCAGGGTTCTGCCTCATCGTAGTTAATTTAATTCCATTCCAAGGGTGAAAATATAGACAAGGGGTGGTTTTTATCATTGTTGTTGTTTTAATCCCTGTATGAATAAAATTTGACTTGAAAGCAAACCATATTACATGAAAGAGCTTCAGTTATGAAATGGTTGTTTGAGGAAACTTCCCACGAGTAAACCTACTCTCAAGAAAGTGGCCAAACTGCCCATTCATGCTACAAGCTTGCAGGGGGACAATGTTCTTTAACCACTCTTTAACCCGATCCATCTTCCTTCCAGGTGTCAGGATGGGCAATTGAGGCAGGTGGTGGAACTTTCTCCAGGGCCTGAAGAGAGTCTCAGAAGTTACTCTGAGAAAATCCCAGTTCTTAAAAAGGCCATGGAAAACTTTGAAGGTATTGTGGGGTAGGAGAGGAACAACCACTTCTAGGTTGGTTGCATGGAAAATAAGTTCCTTGATAAATTCCCTGGAACCAGGCTATCAGGATTGCCTTCTCCCATTTTAACCTCCCTGTAAGCAACAGACATTTATGGAGGCCTTCATCCATATTCCAAACACAAAATGGTTTTTTGGGGTTTGGACCCCCCGGGGCCCTTCTTTGAGTTCTCCCCACAACCCAGGGACCCGGTAGTCCCCACTTTTTTCGTCAGGGCCCTAAAATGGGGACCCCCCCTGTGGCCCCCAAATAGGGGCCACTAGTGTACCCAACTAACCTGTCACTTTTCGTTTGATGACTAAAAGTGTCCCCTTATGCTACTCACAACCACCAGAGGTTAGGTGGGTCATAGCTGGAGACAGGCACTTTGTCCCCAAAGCGTTGGAGTTCCCTCTCAAAGAAGTTTGCATTGCACAATTTTTCCAACGTTTTGGGCTGCCAAGGAATTTAATTTTATTTGGGAAGGGAGGGGGATGGATTTCACTGGTTTGTAATGTTGTGACGTTAGATTTTGTTTTAGGACGGGCTAAGCAATCCTTGTATTCTCTTATGGATCATCTGTTAGCCGCATTTCAGCACTGGGTTTGACTGAAGCCAGTGGTGGGCAGGACCTGAGCCAAAGTGGTGGATCATAGCTTTTCTCCTTCTCTTTCTGCCGCCGCCTTTTCTCCCCACTGCCCTTCTTCCATCCTGGCCAGCCGACTGCCAGGCGAGGAACGCACTGCTCTTGCCAGATTTCTGATTGTGTTCAAGACTTCTGATATGAAATTGGGCCAGAGTTGTCTACCTTTGTTTTAAGGATTATGGATAGAGCTCCAGGGTCAGAAAGTCTTCCACTTCCTTCCCTCCCTTAATGGGGTAGGGAGGAGAGTGTCCCCATCCAATGCACCACTTTATGTATACTTGCCTGGATTGTTTCTCTTGGTGAACGTGGAAATGAGGAACAGTCTTTAGCCAATATCCATTGTCTTGGCAATTAATGCATCCCTGATAAGTAGCAGCACTTGAAATGCAACAGCCCAGTTGGGAGGTGCTTCCTCTTTCTGCTCCCAAGTCCTTCGTCAACTCTTCCTCCCTGTCATCTTGTTGCCCTTTACATTCTCTTCCCCTCCATATTGCTTTACTATGATTTTAATAGAATGTAAGCCTATGCGGCAGGGTCTTGCTTTTTACTGTTTTACTCTGTACAGCACCATGTACATTGATGGTGCTATATAAATAAATAAATAAATAAATAAATAAATAAATAAATAAATAATCCTCAGGCAGGTTCTAGATTTCAGAAAGGAGCCTTAATTCACTGAATATTGTTTTAGGATATAATTCTATTGGGATGGTTATGAGCCTCCAAATTAGGAGGCTTACAGTCAGTCTATGCAGGGTGGGAGGAGCGACAGGTGATCTTTGCCTACCGGTCCTCCTCCCACCCTGCATAGACTGACTGTAAGCCTCTTAATTTGGAGGCTCATAACCATCCCAATGGAATATTCCAAGACAATATTCAGTGAATTAAGGCTCCTTTCTGAAATCTAGAACCTGCCTGAGGAGTAAAGGGCAACAAGATGCTAGCATTTGTGCTAGGTGGTCTTTTTTGTCCATCTAGCTGGGATTGTTGGGTACCAACTGAAGCAGAGTTTAATCACCCAGCATTCAAAGTAGCTTCCTTTGAAGAATTAATACTCACAGAGTTCTCTTCAGTAACGCTTTACTGAGGTCTATTCATAGGTACATAACATCTTCCTTATTTACAGCAATAGTGCAGTCCAGAGACATACAGTATCACAACAAGTCCATTTTGTAATGACATACACACACACACACACACACACACACATTGTTGTCCAGAACTGGATGACTCATACTTTCTTCAATTAACGGTTGATGAGGAAATCTTCCTTATCGTTTTGACCTTTCAGTTCTATGAGTCATTTGCACCTAGCATTGACAAAATATTAAGTCCCGCTCTCACCCAGGGCTAGAACAAATATGTGGAAGAAATTCCCAGCCCTGGCAGGGATGTCTCAGAGGGAGAGGGAAGGAGGCTGGAGAGGCCTTGGGATAGTTCATTTCCTGGCCTGTCCACTCCCCTCCCCTCCCCACCCACTAAAATGCCCCCTTTCCCCCCTGTCTGAGGTTGTGTTCCTGACCTCCGGGAGGCAGCCGGCACGGTTCTTTTCCCTTCAGCTACCGTGTGTGTGTGTGTGTGTGTGTGTGTGTGTGTGTGTGTGTGTGTCAGAGCTTCAATTTCTAGCTCTGAAGCTAGAGTGCTGTCTCTGGGGGATCTCGGATCTGGGAATCTGACGTATCCCAAAGCCCCTCACATACTGTGTAAGGGCCAAAGGATCATTTCCTTTTTATTTTTTTAATTGCTCTCACCCCCGCCCCATTTTGAGCACCCAAAATTGCCCGTCCCTGATGTAAAGCATTCAGGGCAGCTTTTTAACCGAAACTGCTTGATCTGCACAGAATACAACAACTCCTTCCGAGAGCGAATGGAGGAATGGAAAGTCATGGCACAGTGAGTGAAACATCAAGCCATGGCCCTGTGAGATGGGTGCCATCGTAGACCCACCATGAACCAGGGCAGGATGGTACTGTCCTACTTGTGGGCTTCCTAGAGGCAGCTGGGTGGCCATTGTGTGAACAGAATGCTGGTCAGATCCAGCACAGGTCATCTTGTGTTCTAACAATTACTTTGTGTTCTAGCAATTACTTTGTGTTCTGAAGGCCACATTGCTAAGTGTACAGTCTGAGAGCTCCTCTAAACTAGCAATCTCAAGCAGGTTCATGACTGGCCACTCACAGAAGTTTCCCAGTCAGTTTCATGACGCAGCAATCCTCCTGTGCCTTTCTCATGATTTCTGGGCAATAATTGATAACAGAAAAATGTGATAACAAACAGATCCCCTTTCCCGGGATTTGTAAAGAGGAAATCTGTCATAAGAAGGATAAGAACGAGGCGGACCAGCACCATCTTGTGGCTGTATAAATGAAACATATAGAACTTCTGGTTGGGAGGGAGGAGGGAGGGAAGTGTGTGTAAAGGAAGAACGTTATGATTGTGGGACGAAAACTGAAGCAAGAACACTGCAGTAAAGTTGCAGGATTTTGTCTTGGTGTAGAAATACTCTGAGTAAATTTATCACTCTTTCCTCCCCACAACAGAATCACTGGATGAAGCATTGAAGAAAGGTAATTCTGTGTCTCCAGATGGGAAGAGAAACTTTGATGGGAGATGGTGCTGTGGGAGCTGAATCAGGGTCAAGAAGAGGGCTCTTTGCTAACCCTTGCAGAGATCACATCCAGCAAAAATTAATTAATTCAAAATTAATTCATTCAGTAATACTGCTACTTAAAAGGCTCATCTCAAACAACCTAATATTGTAATCTTTGTTAACATCAAATGACTTATTTTCTGTACTTGTGATGGTCTGACTCTAAATTTCTCACACGTTCTTCCCCATGAACAGGGTCGCTGAAGGAAAAGCAGAGTGAAGGTAACGATTTGAAAGAAACTAAAAGAGATAGGAATGCCCTTAACAGGGGGTGATGGAGGTTCAAGTGTCTAGCCAGGCTGTATCTGGGAGATTCAGAGAAGTTTGCTGTTTTTTTCTGGTTGAGCTTTTATATTGTATTTTATATTATGGTTTTATACTGTTATTTTATACTTTGAATGTTTTTAATTTTTGTGAACCGCTCAGAGACCTCCGGTTATTGGGCGGTATAGAAATGTAATAGATAAATAAATAAATAGGGGCTGGGAGATGGGTCATCCTCGTTCCCCTCCTCTGAACACGCTCCAGTTGGGAGGGTGCTGTTGCACCATGTCCTGCCTGTGGTTTTCCCGTCAACAGCTGGTTGGCCACTGTGCGAACAGAATGCTGGACTAGATGCACCTTGCTCTGATCCAGCAGGGCAGTTCTTAGGTTCTTATATAGAAATTAAAAACCTGCACAGTATTTTGTGACCTAAGAGTTGGTCTAATAAAAGGTATAACGCAGACTTCTACTGTTACTTTCTACTGTTAGTTTTTCCCTACCCTGTGCCTGCTTACCCTACCCTTACCTGTTTGCATTCTCTTCCCCTCCTTATTGTTTTACTATGATTTTATTAGATTGTAAGCCTATGCGGCAGGGTCTTGCTATTTACTGTTTTACTCTGTACAACACCATGTACATTGATGGTGCTATATAAATAAATAAATAAATTAATAAATTAATAATAATAATAATAATAATAATAATAATAATATTTGGCATTTTCCTTTTGCAATGTTTCTTTTGGCCAAAATGGCTAGCTTTGATTTTTATTTTATTCTGACTGTTCCTGTCTTTAGGTGAGGAATGTAACTATGGTTGGCTTTCACCACATTCAGTTCTAGGATTAAATTTCATGCCTGCTTTATTAGGGATGTGGGATGTTAAAGACACCCCCAAACAGTGCCCCAACAGCCTCCATCATCCAATGCTTCCCCTGCCTCTGCTTGAGGAAATGACTTTCCAAGCTCTTTGCTGGACCTCCTGACCAGATTCAGGTGAAGCTTGGAGAAAGGAGGTGGCTTTGTGAGACCCTCTCAAGAACCTGATGATGATCCTTTCCCTGACATCATCCAAACCCTACTTTTCCTTTTTGTGTCCTGCAGTGAATGTGATTCTGGATCCTGACACGGCCCATCCTTTCCTCATCCTGGGTGAGGACCTGACACGCGTGAGGTGGGAAGAAAGATACCAGGACCTGCCCTACAAACCTGGGAGATTCGACAGGGAATTCTGTGTGTTGGGCTGTGAGAGATTCACTTCAGGAAGACACTGGTGGGAGGTGGAGGTGGACGAGGAGGACGGAGCAATGTGGGCCGTGGGGGTTGCACGAGAGTCTGTCAGGAGGAAGGGGATTTTCAAGCTCACTCCTCAAGAGGGGGTCTGGGCTGTGGGGAAGAGACCACATGACTCACACACCCCTTGCCGACTCTCTGCTTTAACTTCCCCTGAGTGGACCCCTTTGACCTTGAGAAATAACCCCAGGAAGATCCGGGTGTCACTAGACAATGACGGGGGATGTGTGGAATTTTTTGATGCTGATACAGATGAAATGATCTTCACTTTTTCTTCAGCCTCTTTCTCTGGAGAGAAGATCCAGCCCTTTTTCTGGGTAGTGTCAGGTGTCAGAATAAGCTGCTGAATCTTGAGGAGAACTCAATCTGTGTCACCTGAACAGGCACGACACTGACTAACATATTGCCTCTTAGCTTTCTCAGAGCAAAACAAGAGGCTTCAAACTGAATTTCTGTGGGGCTATGAATCCATTCCAAGTTTCAGTCAGAACTCTAAAGGAGCTACGCAAAGTGCTGCACCTATTTTGAAGATAGGGTTGAGCACCTTGAATAGGTCCTTTAGAGTTCTGGCTTGGTTCTGACCGAAGCCCAGAGTGGATTCAGTGCCTCACTGAAATAGAGCCCCCAGAAAAACAGGACGCTTCAAACCAAATAACCTTCAGGCAGGAATTTCTGATTGAATCTCCAACCTGTGGGAAACGATGGTGGAAAATCAATGATGCAGCGTAAAAAGCTAAAAATAGGCAAGGTTCAAGTTTCCTTTTAAATTCAGTTCTTGGAAATAGTTATATCTTCTGCCATCCCAAAAAGGTTAGATGCGGGGGGTAAATAATGTACACAGGTGTGAACATTTTTAAAGGCTGTTGTGCCTATTTATTTGGGCATTTTTATGACATTTATAAACTGCAGTAGATCTAAAAAGATGGACAAAGCATCATTTGTGCCTGACTGACATCCACTGGCAGGGGGTTCCACAGAGAGGGAGCCAGGACACTAATAGCTCTACTCTCAGCTCCAAACGGACATCAGGTCCATGAGGAACCACCAGGAGGCCCCCCAGTGAGCTCAGCAACCAGGCACGCTGGTAAGGGAGATGGTGCTTTTTCAAACATTTTAATATTTTAAAACAGCCTTCCTCAACCTGGGGCGCTCCAGATGTGTTGGACTACAACTCCCAGAATGCCCCAGCCAGCTGGGAGATGCAGTCCAACACATCTGGAGCGCCCCAGGTTGAGGAAGGCTGTTTTAAAAGCTTCATCCCTGGTGGTCATTTAACAGGTAAAGGCTTTCCCATCACTGTTATCTCATTTGATGACCTTGATGTGGGCTTTTTAGATGCACAGGAGTCCTGTGGGGGCAGGGAGGTGGCAAGAAAAAACAATTCCTAGATTTTGGGGCAGAGGTGACTTTCTAGCAATTTTTCTACAGCTTTCTCAGAGCAAAAGGATAAAGGCGCAACCCTATGCACGTTTAGACAGACAAAAGGTCTACAACTCCCAGCATGCCCCACCCACCATGATTTGCTGGGGGATGTTGGGAGTTGAAGGCTTTTTCCTATCTAAACATGCATTGGGTTGCGCTTTTAATTTTCTCAAAAGCAATTAGCTATGTTAGCTAAGCACAACACCGAGATTAGCATTTGATTGGCCAATGTGGGAAGCAAGATGGTGGAGTTTCGGTCTGATCCAGCAGGGTACTTCTATAATTGCATGTTCTTAATCACTTTGTGGCAGGGGAGTTGAGAAGTACATGTGCTATATAGCTGGAAAATTTGGACGAAGAGAGACTTTACTGATGGGTTCTGCCCTTTCACCAAAGGGCTCCACCCTGGATCCTGCCCAGATGCTTTTATTTTTGTCTTTTAAATCTTGGCAGTTCAGTTCCATCCACTTAGGACATCACTAGGCCCTCACTCATGAATCTCAGGCTTTGCGATATTGCAGGAGACGCGGCACTCTTAGCTACTGGATAAAAGCTGTGTGGAACTCTCTCTGTCTTAAAATCTGTTTAGAGGCAAGTGTTGTTCCAGACCAAGTATTTCTTTGCTCCAGGAGGCCTTGATTGCAACTGAGGCTGGAGCTTCCTGGGCAAGTGGAATAAGGGAGTGGGGAGATCTGAACAACCAAGGCTGTGCATAGGAAGGCTAGAGTGAAGTGGGGCTTAGACAGGACAGGAGGTGAACCCATCCAAGTGGAGCCATAGCATTAAAGGGGGGAGAAATTGCCATGTGTAAAATCAGAACAGTTCTTGCTTTATCTTTGAAGTGTTCTCTAATAAGAAAATATACACATTAAGCCTTTGTCTTTGCAGATTATGTTGAGTTTCTTTTGTTCATGCTTGGATATCATGAATATTATTTGCTTGCTGTTAACAATACCATATTCTCTAATGGAATAATAAATCTGGTTCTGAAATGCCCTTCTTTTCATATTGTCTCCTGTTTTATCGCCTTACTTCCATGGGGATGCAGCATTGCTAGCTGATATATCAGTATCACAATGTATGCAATTTCCTGTTGGTATCTGGGATTCCCTTGTTCATGAATGGCGACCTTAAGGTCATTCACAGTGACCCTGTTCAGACAACACACTAAGGCATGGTGGTTAAGCATTTTCAGCTAAGCATTATGGCTTAGTAGTGTGTCATGTGAACCATGACTTAGCATGCCATGTGAACCATTACTAACCATGGTGGCTACATAACCACAGTTTAAACAAAAAGGTTAGCAGCTTAACCAAGGCTTAGAGTGTTGTCTGAACAGGTCCATAGTGTTATTTCCTGTTTTTGTAATGATTTGACACAAGGTGTAGATCTGATCCTAGTCAGAGTCTACCCCCACTACAGTGAGATGTACTGTAGTTCTATATAAATTTTAGTTCTTATTTCTAACTTTGCATCAATACATATAAATTAGCAGTTGCAAATTGCATACAAATTGGTGTCCTTGTTTTGGTGACCCCATTTTGGCCTACGTACAAGTAGAGAAGTTGGAGAAATCCTCAACAGAATCAAATGAGTTTGGATTTCTATGAACTTTTTCCGAATTGCACAGATTCTGTAAAATTTCATAAAATTTCCATAATTTGACACAAATTTAGCTCTCTATATATAGCCAAAATTGCACATTTGGGGGGATTTCTCCTGCTCCCTCCCCAATTTTCTGAATCTGGGAAATTGGAAAAAATCCGATTCCACAAATGAGTGGGCGATGGAATGAAAGGCACCTGACAATCCATTAAATGCAGATGGAACAGATTTTACAAAATCTCTACAACCCTACATAGAAGTGGCCACCCTAGCTCTTTTCCTGAACTGCTTTTCACACACGCACGCACACACACGCATGCACACACACACACACACACACACACACTTATAGAGGTGGGAAAAGTGCAGAAAAGGGCAACTGAAATGATCAAGGGGCTGGAGCATCTCCCCTATGAGGGAAGGTTACAACAGCTGGGATAGTTTAGCCTGGGGAAAAAGAAGGCTAAGGGTGTGTGTGTGTACTGGACTAGATGGACCCTCATTCTGATCCAGCAGGGCTCTTCTTATGTTCTTATATACACTGGGCTGATGGCAGGGGGTCCTTCTGACAGGAGAAACATCACATGTTCTTTACTAACTATGTGCAAGCAAGCCAGTATTCCCAAGATGGTCACTTAAGAACAGTTGCTACAGGGGAAACATAGGAAAGTGATGAGGGTGCTCCGGTGCTGGAGAGTAGTAACATGAAGCTTCTGAAATCACTTCTTTTTAAAAGCTGGGGAGAAGGGAAACATTTTGTGACAATGACGCACAACAGCTGGAAGCAGAAGGGCTGTGGTGAGACACAAGGCACAAAACCCTTTCAGAATGATCTACACCAGCATCCCCATGTTAGTGCCCTCTGTAAGGGAAAGTAGGTAGACTATGCTGGGTAGAGGCACATGGGTGATGTAGTGTGGAAAGAGTTCTTTTAATTAACTTTTATGGCACCGTAAATGTCAGGGACAAAGGGCTGAGGGCAGCACCTGGCGAAGGGAGGGAAGCCTGGCGGAGGCAGGCGCTAAACACCGGACGTTGTCTGTCAAGCGGCCTTGAGCGATCGGGCAGGCCAAGGGAGGCGTGAAACTAGAGAGAAGAACAAAGCTGAGAAGTGGGGTGGGGGGGGGAAGAGCCAGAGAGTGGTATGGGAGGGGGTGCCTTCCCCTGTCCCAGGTTGTTGCTGGCTGGCAGGACGAATGTAAGATCAAGAGAGGTGCGCTTGGCCCGGCGTAAGTTAAGCACGTTAATTTTTTATTATTTTAGCCTGTTACTGGGTTCTTATGCTATGCATGCTTTTATGACGTTTTATTAGCTATATTCCCATATATCAACCCTACCCTTAGTCTAAATAAAAGTCTTATACCTCACTTTGGTGAGCCTCTGGCGTCTTTGTCCTGGGCTCGTGCTAAATCCGGCGAGAGCTGGTCAGGGAACACTGCATACCTCATCTTTACACCCTCCACATGTGTTGGACTAAGCTGCCAGCATCTCCTACCCAGCATGGGTGGCTTGGGGATGCTGGGAGTTATAGTCCAACACATCTGGAGGGCATTGGTTTGGGGAAGGATGATCTACGCAGAATCCTCCAGAAAGAAAACCAAATCAATTTCCTATCCACTTTCTACTGTGAAGATTTCCTACTTTTCATTCTTGAACACCATCTTTCACAGGAACCATATTGGCCCCATTCAGAAGACACCTTAAACCACGGCTTTAACTATGGTGAATAAAGCAAAAAGCCTTATTCACTGTGGTTAAAGCCGTGGTTTAAGGTGTCTTCTGAACACAACCCGGCTTTCTGGCTTAACCACTGTGGTTAAAGCCATGATTTAAGGTGCCTTCTGAACGGGGCCATTATGATCTGTTTGCTCCTTGGAGCTGTCACCAAAAAAGCTGCATCCTTCATCCTTGCAGGAGAATTCCAAGGGCTCCTGGTGCCTCTCACTTATCCACAACTTCTCTCCTGCTCCATTTGTCTCCTGACACTTCTTTGCAAGTACTGCATTTGCCAGTTGATGGTTTGGCCCAGCTCTGTTGTTGTTTGCTGAAGAATTTCCCCGCCTCGATTCAAGTGGAGAGGCGGGTAAGAATTATTATTATTATTATTATTATTATTATTATTATTATTATTATTATTATTATTATTATTATTATTTCGAGGGCATGAAGCATTTGTATTTGACTCTCTCCAGTGTTGGGTGAGGCAGGCTGGGCAGAAATTGTACCCACAGTCCAGAATCACACGATCATAGAAATTTTCCTGACAGACAGAGCAAGTTGTTTCATCACAAGAGCTTTTTGGTGGGATCTTCAGATGCCGTGGCTGTCCCTCCCCCAGACATAACAACAGTCTTGGTGCTGTTTTTCTGGTTTTGGTTTGAAGTGCTGATTTGGCATTTCCTTTTCTAGAACTGTCTCATGATGGGGACAGATTCTTGCCAAGTAAATTTAAGGAAGTGTGCAAAAGGGCAACAAGGGAGAGGGCCTTCTCAGTGGTTGCCCCCTGACTGTGGAATGATCTTCCCGATGAGGCTCGCCTGGCGCCAACGTTGTTATCTTTTCGGCGCCAGGTCAAGACTTTTCTCTTCTCCCAGGCATTTTAACAGCATTTAACAACATTAAGTTTGTTTTTAATGGATCCCAGAATTGTTGTTCTTAAATGGATACTGTTGTTTTTATACTGTTTTTATGTTTTTTAATTTTTGTATACTTTTAATGTTTACTATTTTTAATTCTTGTAAACCGCCCAGAGCGCTTCAGCTGTGGGGCGGTATATAAATGTAATAAAATAAATAAATAAATAAAAAGCCAAAACAGTTTATCAGAAAGACTCTGGGGGTTTGTACAGAACCCTCACTCCTTTTGTTTTCATAATGCATTGGTAATTTGTGGGACTGGGTAAACGCCCAGCCTAATACAATCTATCTATACTGTTCCTTCTGAACTTGTATCAATTGAACTTGTAAGCAGATCATCAACAACAAGAAAATCATATTGCAGCATTGTGGGTCCAGTAGTCAGGGGTGGGTTGAGGAGGGCTGCCCCCTCCAATTTGCCCTCTATCTCCCTATTTATTTATTTTTACAAACAAATAATTAAAAAAAAATCATTTTACAATTTTGTTTGCAAACCAGATGAACTGCCCCCTCCTACTTTTTGGGTGCCCCTCCCTGAACTTTTGGGTGCAGGCCTGCTTCCAATGCTTTCCGGTGCCACACAAGTGCAAAGATCACCAGTTCACATGTCAGATTGTGGGTTAACTAAGCAATAATTTGCTGAGATGTGCACAGCATGCAAGCCACTTCCACTTTCTGTAAACAACCACTGCTTGGCCCATTTGGAGATTGTAACTGTGATGTGAAAACCTAGACCGGTGGGTTAAGGGCTAAGCTTACTTCCCAAGTTAACATGGTTATAACTCAGGCAGTAAATCCTATCTATTTCAGCTGAGAATGCCTGATCGAAGACATTTTCTACACACGGCATGTTTTGCGTGTTTGCCATTCTCCACTCACTGTTATTTATAGGTTCTTTAGATGAGGATCCTCCAGTTTCACTTCCGATCGAAAGAACACTTACCGTTAGGTTATTTAGAGGAGGGAAGCTGCAGTATTTCATTGTAAAACTGAAAGGAAATTGCTGGGGTGCAGACAGGGCACTCCCCAGCTTTCCAGGTCAAGCAGGGAGAGCGTCTCCACTTGGTCCAGAGGCAGACTTCCATCAGCCACCCACCATCAAAGGCTCCGTCCGTCAAACATGCATCTAGAAAACAGCCTTTGAGGCCTCTCCATCAGGGCTTTGGGAGGAAGGAAGGGAGCATTGCTAGACCAGAGCCCTGGCTCTATTTCTCAAGGGCCTGGATCTATTCCCAGGAACCCCAAGACTTACGGTGACCATATGAAAAGGAGGACAGGGTGTGGATCCATGGTAGAACACATGGTTTGCCTGCAGGAGGTTCAGCCCCTGGCATCTCCAGGTAGGAGTTTCAGCAGGTGTCATTTATATGCATGCATAAAATTCCCTCTTCATCACAACAGTTAAAGCTGCAGGGGCCCTGCCCACTTGTGTATCTAGTCACTCTAGTATAGCTCCTGCAGCTTTAACTGTTGTGATGAAGAGGGAATTTCACCAGGTGCTGCATGCATACAAACGACACCTGCTGAAATTCCCTTTTCAATACAACTGCTAAAGATACAGAAGCCCTGTCCTCCTTTCCATAGGGTCACGCTACCTAAGTGGCAATGGAAGGATTTGTATTCTCATCGTAATTGAGATTAAATTTAGGCAGAATTAAATTTAGGAGGAATCATCTTTCCATTTATGCCAATTGGGGGGGGGGAATGGCCTTTCCCCCCTTATGCTTAATTTCAATGTGGAGTGTAGGGGGAAATTTCATGGGAAAAGCAATTAGGGAGGGAAAGTTTTGTGGCTCCCCAAAAATCCCTCTATGTGGCAATTAAAGTTAGAATAAAACCTCCCAAGACCTTGGCCAAGCTCTTAAATGTTGCCCACTATCAATGAAAGCCCCATCTCTTTCCAGCACAGTTTCCATATATTTCCCATTGTGCTCCAGCCTCCAGGAGCACCATGCCCAAGAGAAGGTCCGTTACCTCACTGCAAAGCCTGTGCCTGGAGAAAGTGGCAATGACTATGAAGCACGTCTGGGACAAGGGCAAGACAGACCTTGAGATGCAGCAGCACCATGTTCATCACACTGAGGGGCCACTCAGCGAACTGGGTGAGAGGTGGAAGGAGGGGATGGGCCAAAAGAAATGGGCATCGGTCACAGTGGGTGTGCACTATAGTGGAACAGCCATCTTTTTACTGCATCGTACATTGAAAGTAGGGTGACCCTATGGAAAGGAGGACTGGGCTCCTGTATCATTAACAGTGGTGTTGAAAAGGGAATTTCAGCAGGTCTCATTTGTATGCATGCAGCACCTGGTGGAATTCCCTCTTCATCACTACAGTTAATGCTGCAGGAGCCCTGTCCTCTTTTCTATCTGGTCATTCTAGTATAGCTCCTGCAGTGTTAACTGTAGTGATGAATTGAAAACTTTCTCAACAATGTTTTATTTAGTTTCATTATACAGCACCATTACAACATCCAGGCCCTTGTATAAAGCATTTGGGTTAAGACGGGTGCAGTGAAAGGACAACATATCATAGTTTCATTAAGGCCAGAGCTAGACCTAAGGTTTATCCTGGGATCATCCAGGGTTCGCCCCTGCCTGAGCACTGGATCCCCTGTGTGTCACCTAGATGAACAGGTTTGACCCCTGGATGATCCAGGGATAAACCTTAGGTCTAGCTATGGCCCAAGCCTGCTGGCTGGGACAGTGCCTTCCATGGCAAAACGTTCTAGATGGGGAGCTGTCTTAGACCCCCACTGCAAAAACAACAAAGGGTGGGGATGTGGCCCTCTCGACGTTTTAGGACCACAACTCCCATAACCCCTTACCATTGATGATGCCAGCTAGGGCCCATGGGAGTTGCAGTTCAACAACACCTGGGCAAAGAGACCTGTGGCTTGTTAGTAATTAACTGATTAGTTGTTGGCTGAAGAGTGAGGATCCATGGAATTTCCTTCCCATGGCCCCGTCAAGCAGCATTGAGAGGGCACATCTTTTCCATGCATGTTTGTGTAAATCACGTGCTGGCTGTAAACCTTGCATTTGCTCGCTGACTGCCTTTTCGCGCCTGACACAGATTCTCTCCTCGCTAGATCTCCAGGAATGCAGATCCCGGCAGAGACTCTGGTTGAATTGGTGAAAGGTTTGCCAGATCTTGCCAAACTCGACCTCTCAGAAACCCAGTGTGACACGCAAGTGCTGGATGCTGTGGGCTCCTGCTGCCGGCGCCTTCGTGATCTGGACGTCTTTGGCTGCCACAGCCTAACTCCAGCTTCCCTCCTCCATCTGACCTATGGGTTCCTGTGGGTTCCTATGGGAACTGTGGGTTCCTTCCGCTGCCTGACATTACAGAGGCTTGTGATCTGTGAGCAGAAACCCACCCCTCCCAGCCTTGAGCGGTTTTGGTCTTTGGCCCTGGCTTTTATACTCCTGGCAATGCCCAGCCTGAAGGTTTTGGGCCATGACTACGTTGAAGAGGCTCTCTGTCTGATCCACCATCAGCAGCTTGACAGCACCCGGATTGCCCCTGGGTTTCTCTCCCTAGAAGAAGTGGCACACTGCAGGGTGCCCAGCTACGTGAATGAGGAGATCTCCAGACTCACGCTGCCCCTGAAGGAAATACATCTGAAGAATGAGGCCCTTTTGCCTGTGGTCTGTGTTGTGTGCCCCAAACTGACACATATGACTGTGTGGATGCACTCTAGCCCAGGCCAAACCTTCTTCGAGTGGTGTTACCTAACCGACCTGACTGTTGTTTGTAAGGGAAGCAGGGACTTGAGGGAGCTGATTAGGGGTCTGGAAACAAAGCCCTATGAAGAGAGACTGAAAGAACTGGGCATGTTTAGCCTGGAGAAGAGAAGAACGAGGGAAGACATGATAGCACTCTTCAAATACTTTAAAGGTTGTCACACAGAGGAGGGCCAGGATCTCTTCTTGATCCTCCCAGAGTGCAGGACACGGAACAAGGGGCTCAAGTTACAGGAAGCCAGATTCCGGCTTGACAACGCCCGCTTTCCCTAAAAGGCTGGTGACCCTAACCCCACCCCGGCTCCAGCAAGAGAGTGCAGATGGAGGCTGTGTAGCACCGCCGCCACCAGCCCAAGCTCTGTTGCTGCTTTCCTGAAGGCAGAACAGTCCTGTCCCCCCTCCCTTTGGCAGGCCTTTACCTCTGTATTTGGAAGTAAATCCTGCTGTTTTCAATGTAATCAACTAATTGAATAGGTAATTGACGCGTGTGGGTTGAGGAAACCTCTTTCCCGGAAGTAATTAAAGCGTAGAGCTAATGTACCAGAGGAAATTACTTATGGTACAGATCATGAAACGGCTCTGAAACTAGAAATGCACCACAGTCAAGGGAGAGAGAGAGAGAGAAGAGGAGGAGCCCAACCACTTTTCCCAAGAATAACTCTTCTCACTGTGCATCAACTGTGAGTTTCAGTAGCTGCACCTGCAAAGAGATTGCACTGCCATTCTGACTTTTCATTTCTTGATGGCTTTTCCATAAGAGTGAGAGAGTGAGAGTGAAGCAGCAGCAGCGAGGACAATGTAATACTTCTGGGGAAACACAGGAGGACTACATGATCTGGAACCGTCATAAAATGGTGTGCCTGCAGCATAGCAATTCCACACTGAAAACCTCACCTGGAAGCAGCTACTGTCCTAGTTTGTGCATCAAACTGGCAAATTGTGAGTTCCCACAATTCACAGAAACTTTTGCTTTTCGTATAAATGCCCCCCCACCACCCCAAAAACCGCCCCTCTGATCGGTTTCTTTGGAGGTTGTTAGGGTGATGGGCAAACCAGGACCAATGGGTTGTTTGGAGGCTGAATAACCCAGCAATTAACTCATGACATTGTTGGGTTTACTGCTAGGTTGTTTAAAGCCACAGGCAGGTGTTGGCCACTGTGTGACCAGAATGCTATACTAGGTAGGGTGACCATATGGAAAGGAGGACAGGGCTCCTGTATCTTTAACAGTTGTATTGAAAAGGGAATTTCAGCAGGTGTCCTTTGTATATATGGAGAACCTGGGGAAATTTCCTCTTCATTACACCTGTTAAAGCTGCAGGTGCCCTGCCCTTTTTAAAATCATGTCACTCTAGTATAGCTCCTGCACCTTTAACTGTTGTGATGATGAGGGAATTTCACCAGGTTCTCCATATATACAAATGACCCCTGCTGAAATTCCCTTTTCTATGCAACTGCTAAAGATACAGGAGCCCTGTCCTCCTTTTCATAGGGTCTCCCTAATACTAGGTGGACCTTTGGACTGCTTCAGGATGGCTCGTATAATGAGTTCATTCTCCCCTGGACAGAGTGCCGTAGACTTCCACCATGCCATTGGTCCTCCTGATGTTGCAGATGTTCCACAGGCCGGCACTGCTGTGGACAAGCCCTGAGCAAGGGTCCTTCATTGCCAGCTTTGGCAGTCGTGTGCAGGTGTGGCAGGGCCAGCAAAGCCAAAGGGAAAGAACCTACGCAGGAACATATTTTCTGTTTGTGGCCTAGATTCTAACCAGTGTACGATTCATGGACGAAGGGGAAAAATAGATAATACCCTCGGGGCTTGCGTGGCTTGCAGTGCAGAGCAGGAGTCCTTTCTTTCTGAGCTGTAGGATTTGGGAACTGCAACTTTTAATTTAGAGGCTGCTCTTCAGCATAAAAGGGCTTTGGTGTGCAGTTTCGAAGGCGTTGTGGAATTTTTCTCCAAGCCACAAATCATTGGTGACCAGGAGGTGGCGGACACGGGGCCTGTTTAAAGCCTTGCTACAGCAATAATTTTCAGCACTCAGAAAAGGAGCCAGAGAGGTAAGGAAGGGCCCCACCTCTTTGGTAGCTGCAGGAGTGGTTGGGTTTCTTCTCTCCAGGTGCACTTAGTGGTGGTTGCTCTCTCTGCTGGTGTGCTTGCTTCCCAGTGGAATAAGAGCAGCAAATCCCCAACCTTGAGAGAGGGTTGGGGCAGTTCTGCCTCTAATTCAGCATGGCAGAAGAGAATGGGCCGGTGTTCTCAGTACTGCACAGCCTCCATCCCCACTGTCTTGCTGGGGTGCAGACAGGGCACTCCCCAGCTTTCCAGGTCAAGCAGGGAGAGTGTCTCCACTTGGTCCAGAGGCAGACTTCCATCTGCCACCCACCATCAAAGGCTCAGTCCATTAAACATGCATCTGGAAAACAGCCTTTCAGGCCTCTGTTAGGTCTTTGGTGACCACAACAGCAATGCTCTGGGAGGAAAGGAGAGGGCATTGCTAGACCAGAGCCCTGGCTCTATTTCTCAAGGGCCTGGATCTATTCCCTGGAGTCCTAAGACTTACGGTGACCATATGAAAAGGAGGACAGGGCGTGGATCCATAGTAGAACACATGGTTTGCCTGCAGGAGGTTCAGCCCCTGGCATCTCCAGGTAGGAGTTTCTGAAGGTGTCATTTGTATGCATGCAGCACCTGTAGAAATTCCCTCTTCATCACAACAGTTAAAGCTGCAGGGGCCCTGCCCTCTTTTATATCTGGTCACTCTAGTATAGCGCCTGCAGCTTTAATTGTTGTGATGAAGAGGAAGTTTCACCAGATGCTGCATGCATACAAACGACACCTGCTGAAATTCCCTTTTCAATACAGCTGCTAAAGGTACAGGCGCCCTGTCCTCCTTTCCATAGGGTCATGCTACCTAAGTGGCAATGGAAGGATTTTTATTCTCATCTTAATTGATGTGCAGTGGGCACTTTTCAAGGGGAATTGCAGCAGGGGGTTAGGAAGGGGCACCCTCCCATTCCCATTCGCTTCAACTCCCTCCATCCCTCCTCCATGGTAATTAAATTTAGGAGGAAACATCTTTCCATTTATGGCAGTGGGGGGGGGGAATGGCCTTTTTCCCCTTACGCTTAATTTCAACGTGGAGTGTAGGGGAAAATTTCATGGGAAAAGCAATTAGGAAGGGAAAGGTTTGTGGCTCCCTAAAAATCCCTCTATGTGGCAATTAAAGTTGGAATAAAACCTCCCAAGACCTTGGCCAAGCTCTTAAGAGTTGTCCGCTATCAATGAAAGCCCCATCTCTCTCCAGCACAGTTTCTGTATATTTCTCATTGTGCTCCAGCCTCCAGGAGCACCATGCCCAAGAGAAGATCCGCTAGCTCACTGGAAAGACTGTGCCTGGAGAAAGTGGCGATGACTATGAAGCACATCTGGGGCAAGACGGACCATGAGATGCAGCAGCACCATGTTCATCACACTGAGTGGCCATTCAGCGAACTGGGTGAGAGGAGAACCATTCAGAGGCGTGCATGAGGATGGAGCTAGTTCTCTCTCCCCCCCCCCCCCCCGCCCATTTGACTTGACCATGGCGAAGCTGCAGTCTGAGTAGAGTGGGAGCACCATTGGTACCAAGTGGGAGCCGGGCTCCAAACATGCTTCCCAGCTATGTGTGCACAGGGAAGAGTCCAGCCCTACCTGGAGATGCCAGGGACTGAACCTCCTGCATGCAAACCATATGTGTTCTACATGGATCCACACCCACCTCCAGCATTCCTGAGTGGTCCAGGATTAGCCCAGGAGCTTCCCCTTCTTGACCTCTAGCCTGTAGAACACAGGTGCTTCAGTGCGGTCTAGTGGTTAGATCAGACTCCACAACCTGGCACTCTACCAAATGTGCCAACTTACAATTCCCATCAGCACCAGACAGCCTGGCCAATGGGGATCCCAAACATCTGGAGGGCACCAGGTTGGGGAAGTCTGAGTTAGAGTATTGGACTAAGACTGGGGAGACCCAGTCTCAAACTCCCGCTCTGCCCTGAGGCTCCCTAGTTGACTGTGGGACCATGCAGCTGAACCTACCTCACAGAGTGGTTGTATGGGTAAAAAGTGGGCAGTAGGGAGAGAATTACATGGAATCATAGAATAGCAGAGTTGGAAGGGGCCTATAAGGTCACTGAGTCCAACCTCCCTGCTCAATGCAGGAATCCACCTTAAAGCATCCTTGACAGATGGTTGTCCAGCTACCTCTTGAAGGCCTCTAGTCAGGGAGAGCCCACCACCTCCCAATCTTTCAGTGCAGGGTACCTACCTAAGTTATTGCCTCCTCCTGCAGTTGGCATTCAAAGCTCTGAGTTATCATTTGGGTGTTTTCTCTCCACCCAGCTGGCTCCCTTGTCCATGACTTGCTCCAGTTAATGGGAGAGAAAGGGTACCTGAACTGGACCATACTGACCTTGCTGCTTGTGCCGCAGCTGAAGAAGCTGAGCTTGAGCATGTGCCCAGAGCTGGTCAACAAGGACATTGCCCAGATCATCATGGTGCGCTGCAAGGTAAGTCAAGTCAAGTTGATTGCAATATAGCAATCAGACATTCTACCCCAAACATTAATGCTAATGAAACACACGTAAGCAATGGCACTCCAGAAGAGGGAAAATCCTGAAGTTGTTTCATATTTATTTATTTATTATTTATTTATTACGTTTATATCCTGCCTTTTTTCCTCCAAGGAACCCATGGGAGTGTACATAAGCCTCCTCCTCCTCGCCATTTTATCCTGACAACAACAGCCCTGTGAGGTAGGTTGGGCTGAGAGTCTGTGACTGGCCCAAAGTCACCCAGTGGGTTTCCATGGCCGCGTGGGGACTAGAACCCGGATCTCCTGACTCCCAGTCCAGCACTTTAGCCACTACACCACACTGACTCATATTTGTCCCATTACCTTCTGCATGCATGGCATGAGGAATTCAGCTGTTCTAAATGCTACATGTTTTGGTAAATTAACAAATATATGGGGGATTACCAAAGTAAGCCCTGTCCTCCTTAAAGAGGACAGAAGGAAGGATACTTAGCTGTGCCCAAGAAACAGCTAGTCTCATTTTAGGCAAATCAACTAATTCTTTGGAACTATTAGAAAAGAGAAATACAACTTATTAGATGCACACTTTATAATCTCAGCCACTTGAGAGTCCACATCTCAGTTTTTCTTAGCCAGTGTAACCAGACAGATTTTGCTATAGCAATAGCAAGGGGCAGTAATAAGGATGTAGAAATCACGATGGGCAGAATAATCAAGAATATCTTTTGCTTGCAAGAAATGGGGCCTCTCCCCTCAACTGCTACAAGGTGTGTGTGTGCGTGTGAGAGAGAGAGAGAGAGAGAGAGAATGAACTGGAGATGGATCTCTGGACAAGGTTCTATTTTTAAGATAGGATTCGGTCATCACATGAGGCCAGAATCCCACATCCTTACCAGGGCTTTCTGCTTTCATTTTCTTTCTGAGATTACAATGGGTATCTTTACACAGCGGACATATGGTTTGAATTGAATTGAAAACTTTCTCAGCAATGTTTTATTTAGTTTCATTATACAGCACCATCTAGTGGCTGTATTATAGCGCAATTCTGTCATTACAAGCTGCTGATAGCTCACATTAACATTTGTTATCGGCTCATCTCCGATCTTTTAAAAAGTGGGATAAAGCTCAAAAAGTGCAAGAGTTGCTCCGGAGGTTGACAAAATCATGTAAAGTACCCACAAACTTCCATGAGTGACCAATCTTCCATGAGCGTACAGTAAAAGCCTGATATAGAAATGCTCCTATTCTCTCCTTGCCGGTATGAGGCTCTGCAGGCACCTTGCCCTTGCTTCCTGGAGCGGATCTACACAGCGCCGTGAAGGCGTCCTGAAAGCGCTGGCGTGTGCCTCCAGGGCGCCCTGAAAGTCTTTGTGTAGATCCTGCCATAGTACCTGGACAGAAGAGGCGGAGGAGGCGGCGGCGGCGGCCCCGCATCGCCCCTCGCGGGGACAGGGCAAAAAGTTCCCGGGCTCGGCGGCTTCGCTGGGGAGTCCTTGCCGCCGCCACCGTCGCCCACCTCCCCGCCGGCCTCCTGCTGCCGGCGAAAGAGCCACCTGGGTTGGAGAGCTCGGCGGAAGAAGCCGCCTCTTCCGCCGAGCTCTCCGACCCGGGTGGCTCTTTCGCCGGCAGCAGGAGGCCGGCGGGGAGGTGGGCAACGGCGGCGGCGGTGGTAAGGACTCCCCAGCGAAGCTGCCGAGCCCGGGAACTTTTTGCCCTGTCCCCGCAAGGGGCGATGCGGGGCCGCCGCCACCGCCTCCTCCTCCGCCTCTTCTGTCCAGGTACTATGGCAGGATCTACACAAAGACTTTCAGGGCGCCCTGGAGGCGCACGTTTCCCAGTTTGAGAAGGTACCATTGATAAGCACTCTTTGAGTCCGATTCTGTAGCCAACTGTGAAGCCACCTAATAGTTGTTTCATCTACCCCACTTTTAGATAGTTTGTTAATCAGAATATCATGGGGTACTTTGCCAAAAGCTGTTTTCAAGGCAAGATATATTATATATATCCACAGCATTCCCACAGTCCGCAAGGGAGGTTACCTGATCAAAAAATGAGATCAAATTAGTCTGACAGGATTTGTTCCTGACAAATCCATGTCGGCTTCTAGTAATCACTGCATTGTTTTCAAGGTGCTTACAGATTGACTTCTTTATATTTTATATTGTATTTTATATTATGGTTTTATACTGTTGTTTTATACTTCGAATGTTTTTAATTTTTGTGAACTGCCCAGAGAGCTCCGGCTATTGGGCAGTATAGAAATGTAATCAATAAATAATAAAAAATAATAATAATCTGCTCCAGAATTTTCCCAGGGATGGATGTCAGACTGACCGTTTTGTAGTTCCCAGGTTCCTCCTTTTTGCCCTTTTTGAAGATAGGGACAATGTTAGCCATCCTCCAGTCGTCTGGCACCTCACCCATCTTCCATGATTTTGCAAAGATAATCAACTGTGGTTCTGGGAGTTCTTCCGTTAGCTCCTTCATTACTCTAAGATGCAGTTCATCGGGCCCTGGAGATTTGAACTCATTCAAAGAAATTAGGTGTTCCTTGACCATTTATTTATCTATCTCAAACTGCAGTCCTGCCCCCTCAACTTGTGCTTCACTTTTTCCAGGGAGGGTCAAAGACTCACTTTTGGGAGAAGACCGAGCCAAAGTAGGAATTGAGCACTTCAGCCTTTTCTTTGTCATCTGTTATCAATTTGCCATCCTCATTAAGCAGTTGAACCACCATTTCTTTCCTCTGTCTTTTACTACTCACGTATCTGAAGAAAGCCTTTTTATTGCTTTTAGCATCCCTCGCTAATCTCAGCTCATTCTCATCTTTAGCCTTCCTGACGCCATTTCAGCACTTCTGTGCCACCTGTCTGTACTCTGGCATTCCTTCTACTTCCTATATGTATCCTTTTTTTGTTTTCTGGTCATCTCTATGCTTTTTGTGGAGCCACATTGGTTTCTTCTGTTGTCTTCTATCTTTTTTCATTGTTGGAATTGTTTTTGTCTTTCCTGACACAGATTCTGTCCTCGCTAGATCTCATGGAGTGCAGGCAGATCCCGGCAGAGACTCTGGCTGACCTGGTGAAAGGTTTGCCAGGTCTCACCAAACTTGACCTCTCAGAAACCCAGTGCAACACGCAAGTGCTGGATGCTGTGGGCTCCTGCTGCCGGCGTCTTTATGATTTGGACGTCTCTGGCTGCCACAGCCTATCTCCAGCTTCCCTCCTCCATCTGACCTATGATCCCACTGTGGGTTCCTTCCGCTGCCTGACATTACAGAGGCTTGTGATCTGTGAGCAGAAACCCATCCCTCCCAGCCTTGAGTGGTTTTGGACTTTGGCTCTGGCTTTTATTCTCCTGGGATTGCCCAACCTGAAGGTTTTGGTCCATGACTATGTTGCAGAGGCTCTCGTTCTGATCCACTATCAGCAGTTTGACAGCACCCGGATTGCCCCTGGGTTTCCCTCCCTAGAAGAAGTGGCACACTGCAGGGTGCCCACCTACATGAATGAGGAGATCTCCAGACTCAAGCTGCCCCTGAAGGAAATATTTCTGAAGAATAAGGCCTTTTTGCCTGTGGTCAGTACTGTGTGCCCAAAACTGACACATTTGACTGCTTGGATGCACTCTAGCCTGAGCCAAACCTTCTTCGGGTGGCGTTACCTCACCCACCTGACTGTCATTGGTAGGGGAAGCAGGGACTTGAGGGAGCTTTTGCCAGTGGCCACTAGCCTAGGGGCCCAGCTGGAATTCCTCTCGTTCAGTGGCTTTTCCTTTGAAGATAAGTGGTCCTTCCACACCCTACTGAGCTATTGCCTGAATCTCCAGAAATTGAGCGCTTCCCTCCTTCCCCCATTGACAGGTACTCTTGTCACGGAGCCAGGCCTTCAGGCCTTGTGCTGGGACTTCAGCCTCACTCCCCTCAAATTCTCTCACCTTTGTGATTTTTTCCTATTGCCCTCTGACCTGGATGACCCCCTACCTTCTGAGCATGCTGCAGCATTGAGAGCAAGCCTCGTATCCCTCCTCAAGCATTCTCCCTGCCTGCAAAGTTTGGCGTTGTACTGCTTGCCTTTTGCCCTGGATGAGTTATTTGAGGAGGTGCTGGAACCCCCTGGCACGGCTTTCGTACACCTCCGTGAGCTCTTCCTATTCCAAGACAAGGTGACCTTTCGTGCCCTCCAGCTGCTCTTGTCCTCAGACAATCAGCTGAGCTTCCTCAGCTTGGAGACATGCTTGGACATCTCTGCGTTGGACTATAATGAGCTCCTTGCGATAGTCCACAGGGAGGGCTTTGAGCTAAATATTGTGTGGCGATGAAAAGCCCTCGCCCTGTAGCATGGACTAGCCATTCCACTTGTGTTGGGACCAAGACAGAGACTGTGTTATTAAAGTTGGTTTGTTTTTATATAATGCAAGTTTTGCCTCTGGATTACATTAAGAGTGCTAAAAGAGTAGGATCTTTCCAAGTGTATGTGTATGAGTACGTTGGGTCGAGAGAGGCTACTGCATACTGGCCTGGCTATCTTCCTTTAAATCCTTCTCCACCTTCCAGTTCCAAAGCCTAAGAATTACCCTGCTGGATCAGACTGATAGCTTCATCCAACGAGCGTTTTAATGCACGCTCACTATTGGGCACTCCCTAAATACTTACATGACGTCGTCCACCTCTCGCACGTCTTGCGCCCCTTCTGGCGGAAGACACGCAGCAAAAAGAACCAGTAAAGTCCGGTTGGAGCTCTCCCCTACCTGGCTCTATGGTGCTAAATACTTCCTGTTTTCAGGAAGCGATGTTGCAGCGGCAGCAGAAGAAATGATGAAGCCGCTCGTTGAATGAAGCTTTAAGGCTCCTTCTTATCCAGAATCCAGTTTCCCACAGTGGCCAATGAAGTGTCTCCGGGAAACATGAGGGCAACAGCCCTTTTTTGCTATTATTCCTAAATGATTGGTATTCAGAGGCATGCTGCCTCCAATCTTGAAGGTAACGTATGGTTCTAACCCTGGAGGTAACATATAGCCATCATGCCAATTATTTATTTATTTATTGCATTTCTATACCGCCCAATAGCCGAAGCTCTCTAGGCGGTTCACAAAAAGTAGTAGCTACTAAAAGCCATATCTTCCATGAATTTGATTAACCCCCTCTTAAAACCATGAAGCCAATAACCATTACTATATCCTTGTGCACGAGCTCTATCTCAGAATTATGAGTTATGTGAGTGAGAAAGAATGGTGGGGAGTAAAGGTGTAATCCTATGCATGCTTAGACATAAAAAAAAGTCCTACAACTCATTGCATTTCCTAGTAAGCTATGTTGGCCAGAGAATGCTGAGACTTGTAGGACACTTTTCTGTCTTAAGCATACACACAATTGCACTCTAAAAGGCACTGCTCAGCCAAACCAATGATCTGTGGGGGTCAAAGAAATAGAAAAAATACTGGATCCAGTTCTTGCAAATGGTGCCTGGGTAATCTTTATGGCCCTGGGCCTCATAAGGCACCTACGGCTTGTTATTTCCCCCCCAGTGAAGATGTAACAATGAAGAAAAAGTCCGCAGGTGCCATTTGCCACCTCTCTGACCATGTAAACACTTTCTGTCTCAAAAAAGGTTTGATTACGCCAGTTCAATATAAACCTTGTGGCAAAGGGTTGTGGCATGGACTAACACATCACAAGGCAGTAGCTGAGCAAGCAGAGTTCCAACCCTCACCCTTTCCCTGAGCGAAGATGGCTAAAAGAAAAATCAAGATAATCCTTTAACATTCACACCTTTCTCCCATGTCAATATTGGTGCTCAGGATCTTGCTAAAATAGAGAATCCAAAATGTTCCCCAGCTTCTAGATGAGTAGTTGCAGTATCAAACGAATTAACTCGGGGTATAATCCAATGTACGTTTAGACAGAAAGTCTTACAATGCTGGGAATTGTAGGACTTCTGTCTAAACATGCATAGGATTGCATTCAAACTTCTTGCATATAAGCGACCCAGAGCCTCTTGACTACGAAGAGCCATCTTAACTGTAGTAGTGAGAAACCATAAGGGGCTCTCCCCCAGCCTTGAAGAGGCAGATGCCCCCTTACAAATATTAACCCTTCATTAGCCAGTCATTTCATGCACTTTACGACACGACAAGTCTTTACAAGTATTAGCAGTGGCAAAAAAATGATACAATAGCCCTGTAGTATCTCCAACTTACAGAACCATTCTGAGGCGCACACATACATCATTAAGTACATCTCTGTAAATCCTTAGATATGTGTCTTTATGTTCACATAGGCTTACTTCTGAGTACCGTATTCCTTCGATTCTAAGACACACTTTTTTCCCCATACAAACATCTCTAAAAATGGGGTGCGTCTTAGAATCGCGGGTGTATTTATTATTTCTTAGAATCAAAGCTTTTTTTCTGTTGGTGGTACTGAAATTAGTGTGCGTCTTACAATCGATGGCGTCTTACAATAACTGTGCACAAGATTCCAGCATACCCTTTCCCCATCACATCCTCTCTCTTCATTAGTGATCAATCAATCAGTGACAGTGATTCCTTTGGCTTTCAAAATCACCTCACTCTTATCTCAATTTCCCTGCTAATTCCTTCTCCAGTTTCAGAATGCTGTCAGGAACAGGGGAATTCCTCTCAAAATAGCATTCTAACTTCAGATGGAAATTGAGGATACCTTTCCTATGCTGCCATAGGCTTTCATGGGAAAGAGAGATGTGAATAACTTCTGAGCCACTTCTCAGAATTCCAACGAACCAAGGAAGGTACATCTCCTCCTCAACAAATCTGAATAAAGAACAGCAGTAGTTCTCACCAAATTTTGAAAAGGAAGCTTGGAGTAAAAAAATATAGTGACAATTTTCAGCACATTTTAAGTTGCTGTACCCATGGCAATTTTTAAAAATCATTTCACTTTCACATTTTCCACAACTGTAGATCACATGGGATACATTGCCATTTTTAAAATTGTGCATCATGGTGTGGAAAAGCTAGATGGAGAAATGTTTTTCTCCCTGTTTCATATTACCAAAACCTAGAGGCATTCAAATGAATTTGAATGGAATCATACCCAAGACAGAGAAAAGGAAATATTTTATCACATACAGTGCTGGCCAAAATTATGGACACTTTTTGAAATTTTCATGTTTTGCAACTTTACATGCTTATAGAAAATGTTCTGTTTCACGAAATTCAAATATTATATATCAATTGAAAGACCTGATTCACGTAATAAAACAATCCTGCTTCTTTTCCTGGGTGTCCAATCAACTCTTTTCTTTGGTGCCATTGCTTTATTTATGATGTACACTTTTAATTTGAGAAATACTTCAAATATTCACACAATCTCCAATTGCACTTCAATTACAGAACATACAGCAAAACTGACTTTCCCCAACTTGAAACATGATGTATCACAGCTACTGCCATGCGGTTGGTCCCCAGAACAAGGACTGTGATTGGCCAGTAGGTTTTGTAATTCCAATCCGCTTCTTAACTCAATCACAACCGTGTTTGTTTTTAGACTAAAGTAAGCATAACTTTTTTTGTACTGCAGATATTTGCATTCTTTTTTTGTATTGAATTCAGCATTAAATTCTCTTTCAATTGATATATAAACATTTGAATTTCATGAAACAGAACATTTTCTATGAGCATGCAAAGTTGCAAAACATGAAAATTTCAAAAAGTGTCCACAATTTTGGCCACCACTGTAACTCTTAAATATTATCCAGTTATAACTCAAAATGGAATCATGGCCACTAACTTAGGCAGTTTTTAAAGGGGATAAGACAAATTAATGATGGATAAGGCTTTCAGTGTCTACTAGACATGGTAGCTATGTGCTACTTCCAGAATTGGAGGCAGCATGACTCTGAACAGTGGTTGCTTAGGAACAGCAGTGGGAGGGGCTGTTGCTCTCATTTACTGATGGCCTGTTTCACAGAGGCATGTGGGATTAGATCAGTGGTTCTCAACCTTCCTAATGCCGCGACCCTTTAATACAGTTCCTCATGTTGTGGTGACCCCCAACCATAAAATTATTTTCGTTCTTCTCTACACGATCCATTGTCATGGGATGGTTTGCTAATGAAAATAATACATAACAATAGCTTTAATAATACAAAAGATGATACATGACATAGTTCAGTCAATACAGTTTCCTAAGACCATTGGAAATATGTGTTTTCCGATGGTCTTAGGCGACCCCTGTGAAAGGGTCGTTCGACCCCCAAAGGGGTCCTGACCCACAGGTTGAGAACTGCTGGATTAGATGGACCCTTGGTCTGATCGAGCAGGGCTTTTTAGCCTATGGGACTGGAAGATGTAACAATTCTGGCCTGCTTGCATTGGCTGCCTGTATGTTTCTGAGCCCAATTCAAGGTACTGGTTTTAACCTATAAAGCCTTACACGGCTTGGGACCACAATACTTGACGGAATGCCTCTCCTGACATGAACCTACCCGTACACTGCGCTCAACATCTAAGGTCCTCCTCTGGGTGCCTGCTCCCAGGGAAGCTCAGAGAATGGCAACAATGGCCTCTTCATTGGTGGCCCCTCAGTTATGGAATGATCTCCCTGACGAAGCGAGATTGCTATCTTTTCAGCGCCAGGTCAAGACTTTTCTCTTCTCCCAGGCATTTAACAGCACAGGCTGAGTTTCTTAACTGGCCCCAAAATCGTTGTTTTAAATGGATAGTGTCTGTTTTTGTTTGTATTTTATGCTTTTTATGGTTTCAAATTTTGTAGATTTCTTTTTAACGTTCACTGTTTTTAACTTTTTTAAACCGCCCAGAGAGCTTTTGCTGTGGGGTAGTGTATAAATGTAATAAATAATAATGGGGAAGAATAACAACCCCAATACGCAATGGCATCCCTCTTCCCCCTCCGCCCCCAAAATGCACTTGAAAGATCTTACTCTTCAGCACTCTTAATGTAGTTCAGAGGCAAAACATGCATGATAAAAACCAAACTTTATTAGCAAAGTCTTTGTCTCAGCCCCAGGTAAGGAACTGCCACTCCGTGCTGTGGGGGCATCTCACTTCCACACAACATTCAGCTCAAAGCCCTCCCTGTCGATTCTCTGAAGGACCTCAGCGTAGCCCGTCCTCTGGAGGTTTGGGCATCCTTCAATGGCAAGGAAGCTCAGCTGATTGTCTGAGGACAAAAGCCGGTGGATGCTGTGAATGGACACCTTGTCTTGGACTAGCAAGAGATTGCAGAGGTGTACCAGGGTAGTGCCAGACGGTTCCAGCACCTCCTCAAACACCTCATCCAGGGAAAACGGGAGGCCGACCAGCTCCACAGTTTCCAGGCAGGGGGAATACTTGAGCAGGGATACAAGGCTTGCTCTCAACACGGCTGCATGCTGGGAAAATACGGGGTCGTCCATGCCAGAGGCCACGAGTAAAAAGTCACAAAGCTGAGGGAATTTGTAGGCAGTGAGGTCGACAACCCTGCCCAAGGCCTCAGCACCTGGGTGCCTGCTGGAGTTATGCCTCAGCGGGGGGCTGAGGGAAGCAGCGAATGTCTGGAGGTTCAGGCAGTGGCTCAGTAGAGTGTGGAAGGACAGCTCATCTTCGAAGAAGAAGCCACTGAATGAGAGGGATTGGAGCTGTGCCCTAAGGCTCGGCATCACTGGCAAAAGCTCCTTCAGGTCCCTGTTTCCCCAGCAGCGGAGATTCAGGTGGGTGAGGTGGTGCCATGACAAGAAGATTTGGTCCAAGGCAGAACTGCCTGTCAGCAGCACAGTTAATATTTGCAAGTGTGGGCATACAGCACAGACCGCAGTTAACGAGGACTCATTTATCAGATGCATTTCCCTAAGGGGCAGCGTGAGTCTGGGGCTCTCCTCATTTATGTGGGTGGACATCCTGCTCTGTGCCAGCTCCCCCAGGATGGGAAATGGAGGGGAAATCAGGGTATTGTCAAATTGCTGATGGAAGATAAGATACACAGCCTTGGGAATGGTTTTATGGACCACAGCCTTCAAGCTGGGCAATGCCAGTAGCAGAAAGACCAGGGCCCAAATTATATCATGGCTCTGAGTTTGGGGCATCGACCCATGCATTATGATCTTCTGTAAGTGTGAGCAGCAGAGGGAATGCGCATTAAGGTCATAGGCCAGATGGAGGAGGGAGACTGGACTCAGCCTCTGGCAGCCTGAGATGTCCAATTCACGAAGGTGCTGGCAGCAGGAGCCCACGGCGGACAATACCTGTGTGTTGCACCTGGTCCCTGAGAGGTTTAGTTTTGTGAGACGTGGCAAACTTTTTACTAGATCAGCCAGAGCCTTTGCTGCGATCCTTTTGCAGTCCTGGAGATCCAGCGAGGACAGATTCTGCCTTCGGGAACAGAGAGTTAGTGAGTAAATGCAAAGCTTACAAACAGCTGGTCATTTACACAAACAGCTGCTCATCCATGGATGAGATGTGCTCTCAAAACCACCCGGCAGGAACGAGCGAATGAAGATCTATGGATCCTCAACCCTTCCGTATTAAAGGCCAAGCCACAATTACTCACATAGCTATGGATCTGCCATAAGGCTCTTTGTCAAGAGGTGCCCAATGTACAGTATGGTCCCCCAAATATTGTTGAACTGCAGTTACATGGCCCTAGACAGCATCACCAATGGTGGGAGGGTTATAGGAGTTGCAGTTCAAAAACATCTAGGGGGCCACATGTTTGACATCCTAAGACTTCGTTAATTTACTATATGGGACTAAGACAGCTCCCTGTCTGGAATATTTCACTGTGAAAGGCACCTTTCCAACCAAAGGAAGCAATGAACCTTGAGATGCCAAGGCCAGGTATACACAGAGGTGCCTTAGTTGCTCCCAACCTCACTCTGCTCAGCTATAGGCCCACCATATACCCCCTTCCCCTCCAAGGCTGACTTTGAAGTGTCTGCTCTAGCCCACTTCCTTCTCTGCATTTACGTGTAGAGTGGGTAACCCAACAAGAAAAGCGACCACAAAATTCAAATAATAAAATTGTAAAAGTTTACTAAAAATGATTAGAAAAAAGGTTTTCACTTCTGAATGTGTAAAACACACACACGAGCAAAAGGTTACGGAAATAACAGACGTAAAATTCATCCAGATAATCGTAGTCTGCTCCCTAATTTACCAAAGTGCTTTCCAGCAATAGGATACTGTCAGATTTCTCAGCTTTGCCAGTTTACTTGTTTGATCTTATTTCTTCCCTCCTTCCAGACTCTTAACTTTCTTTTTCTCTTCTCCTTGTTAACTTCAGTTTTTATATGTAAAAGCTTACAGGTGCTCTAATAAGTCTGACCAATGAACAGGGCTCACCTTTAATCCAAATTTGTTCCGTACGCATTTTTGCAAAAGGGAATCTAGTTTTTGCATAATTACAGGCTCTTTGGTGCCACAATGTAAAAACAAAAAAAAGCCCCTTTTGCAACTCTCTATCTGTCTGGCCATTTGTTCAACAACTCTCACCCACACCTTATACCCACTCTACATTTGTAGACTTGAAAGCACCAACGCCTAGTAAAATCCCATTTGGCCTTTTGTGTTTGTCTATCATAAACAAATAATAAGTTAGCCCTAGAACATCCCAAACGAACTATGTACAAAATTAGAAGGCCGTTCTGTTACTTCACAGTCTTCCTTTGCAGGATGATTGGAAGATAAGGCTGTGCATTCATCTCAGTCAATGCCACTGTCTACTAAGCAAGAGGGAGGCCACACCATTATAAAGCTACCAGTGGGATCCAGAAAGTACAGGAGTCCCACATAGGCAAGGGGAGGACAGGAGAGGACCTCCATCTTAGACACAGGTGCTCCCCAAGCGATCTTCCCAATATAAAACCCTGCCCAGTTCACACACCCTCACTTTACCTTGCAGCGCACTGTGATGATCTGGGCAATGTCCTTGCTGATGAGCTCTGGGCAAGTACTCAAGTTCAGCTCTGTCAGCTGTGGCACAAGGAACAAGAGCAACTTGGTACAGGTCATGTCCATGGTCCTTCCCATTAACTGGAGCAACTCACTAACGAGGGAACCAGCTGGATGGAGAGAAAACACCCAAATGGTAAATCAAAATCTTTCAGTGAGGGTGGGGGTGGTCTGCTCTCAACATTTCGAGCCAAGTGCCAACAATGGAGAGTAAAACTGGAGAGTCACCTGGACATTTGGACCACCAATTGACCATGCTGGTTGGTACTGATGGAAGCTGCAGTCCAAACGTATTCGTAGGCCGCTAAGTTGTAGAAGCTCTGACCACTACACCACACTGGAACAGCTGCACTTTGCAGACTGGAGGTCAACCACAGGCATCTTCTAGACTAATTCTAAACCCCAGAGGAATGCTGTGGCTTGGCATTGCTAAGTGGTACAGCACATGGTTTACAGGTAGAAGGTCCCAGGTTCAATCATCTCCATGTAGGGCTGGTCTCTCCAACCCGACCCCCACATGTAGCTGACAGCTCTTTATTTCTTGAAAGGATGGAGATTAACAGGATGCACGAGGAATCAAAATCTCTCCCCACTCTGGTCTTTACTGCTGGACAGCTGGCATGGGTGGAGATGGGGGCATACAAGCAACAAAACTCCCCCCTTTCAAACACACCCTTTCTATGTACTCTGGCTTTGAAATACCCAGAGATGGCAGCATGTACATGTGACGAATGAGACCCTACTTTCTCTGGCTTGTCAGCCCATCCCTTTCCAACCCAGATGTTGCCTGTAGCATAGGCAGGAACAGAGGGAAGAGCAGTGACAGTCCACAGGGGAGGGGCCGGCTTAGTCCACTAGTCACCATGCAAAAAGAACCTGCTGGTATACACAGGTGCTGATCAGTCATTCCCCACTGTTCCCATTTCCCACTAAAAGAAAACTAGATACTTTAGTCAGCATACTTTGGTCAGCATGGCCAATGGTCAGGATGTTTTGGACTTCAACTCCCATCAGCTGCAGCCAGCATGGGCAATGGACAGGAATGCTAGAGATTCTTTCGCCTCCCGATCTGCCTGCATTAGGGAACTGCACAGAATAAGTCCTTTAGAGAAGCAGACTCTCTTACCTCCTGCCTTACCTAGTAAGACTGCAAACGTGGATTGGCCCTGAACATGCAAATTTATTTTTTGTGACATCACCCTGAGAGATTCGGCCATTGAACTGTAGAGAAATGCAATAAATAGCTTGGGGGTGGGGGGTGGGGATCCAAATGTTTGTGCAGCTCTCTGTTGCACTTCCTCCAGTTTTCCCAGCATGTAGAGGCCAGAGACTCCTGCAGTCTTTCCCCATTGGCAGAGTTGCATACTGACCTCCCACCTTGAGTGCCCACTTGCTAAACGCATCACAAAGATCCCATTGCTACATTTAGCCCCTTTCAGCTCCTCCCAGGTGACTGAGCTCCAGTTCGAAGGAGCGTCTGCACCTGCTGCTAGGAGGGCTGAAAGATGCACGCTGCAACTGGGCCACATGGCAAAGGGGCTGCCTGATTGCTCCAGCACTTGCCCAGATTGCCTCGCAGCATGAGATGAAGTAATCAAGACGGCTGCTTCACCACATGCCTGGCTGCAGCTGTAATGTTTCAGATTTCTATCATCAGGAAGAGGAAAGGCAGATTAAAGTCACTCCAGAGATCAACGAAATATGCATTTAACTAGGGTGACCATATGACAAGGAGCACAGGGCTCCTGTAACAGTTGTATAGAGAAGGGAATTTCAGCAGGTGTCATTTGTATGAATGGAGAACCTGGTGAAATGTCTTCTTCATTACAACAGTTACAGCTGCAGGTGCCCTGCCTTCTTTTAAATCTGGTCACAGTATAGCCCAGCCCTCTTTTAAATCTGGTCACTCTAGTATAGCTCCTGCAGCTTTAACTGCTGTGATGAAGGGGGAATTTCACCAGGTTCTCCATGCATACAAATGACACCTGCTGAATTTCCCTTCTCTATACAGATACAGGAGCCCTGTGCTCTTTGTCATATGGTCACCCTAATTTAACAGAACTTACTTTGATTAAGAAGGTTTAAGAAATACTAACATGAACAAAACAATTAACAACTATGAATCAACTCTATTCGACTCCTTTCTTCCACCCACAGTTCTCTTTCAGATGCTAGTGTCAGGTTTACCGGACCAGCAACAGATGTGTGTCTCTAGTCCTCGGTCACTTGTCTCTCTTGTGGAGGTGCCCTCCACTGTACACTCCTTCCCACGACGTTATTGATTTCTCCTTCTTTGCTCTCCCTTCACTCCGTTCTATGCCCCTTCCACTTTACTCAGCCATCATTCCAAGGCACTCAGAGACAGGCATTAGACAGCACACACACACACACACCACCGTGACAAGAGGGCTTTTCTATCACCCCCCCCACACACACACACTTTGCACATGCCTCTCACCCAGCTCCCTGAAGGGCCCCTCGGTGCAAGGAACATGGCGCCCATCCAGGTCATTGCCCATGCCATCCGGGACCCAGATGTGATCCAAATTCAGAACCACATTCTCCAGGCATAGTCTTTGCAGTGAGGGGACCGTCCTTCTCTTGGGCATGGTGTTCCTGGAGACAGAAAGGGAGGTGAATGGAGCTGGAAACACATGGAACTAAGAGCATCATCACATGGGGAGGGGAAAATCACATTTGCTTACCGGCGCTTCTCTGCCCTTGTGTTTGTCCCTCATTACTTCCTCTTTTGAAAGAGGAAGTAACCAACGTGCCCATGGCCCATTCAATGGACCGTTTTCATCGTGCTGCTTCTCCTGCACACAGCAGGACATAGCAGCAACTTCCATTTTAAAAAATATATCAGACTTACTGGGGTGTTTTTTTGTGGCACAAGGGCTAGAAGGAGTGGGAGACGTGCAGGAGGCAGACTTTGTTGTGAAGGGGACCCGTGAAAATCCGTGAGTGCCCAGTAATGAGAGTGAAATAAAACGCTTGTCTGATGAAGCTCTAAAGTTTCTTTTATGGGGGGAAAATGCAAGCACTTGGCCAAGACAAAAGAAGCATATCTGCTGGGAATTAGGGCCCTATCTGCTCCCAGGAAGAACTCTTTGCAAGCTTCCCACATAAGCAATGGGGAAGCTGGGAAGGAGAAACCCTGCTGATGCCATCTTGGCTGGGAAGGAGCATGTGCCGACAGAACAGACAAGGCTCCGGAAAATCCCAGGCAGGTTGGCCAGGAACTAGTTGCAGCTCTCAGAGCTCCTCCTTGAATATGTTTTGGAAACCCTCTCTGAACCCTTGCTTACTCCCAGGTGTACCAGCCACCAGCTTTCACTGATTTATTTATTTATTTATCACATTTTTATACTGCCCAATAGCCAAAGCTCTCTGGGTGGTTCACAAAAATTAAAACCACAATAAAACAACGAACAGGTTAAAAGCACAATTACAAAATACAGCATAAAAAGCACAACCAGGATAAAACCACGCAGCAAAATTGATATCAGATTAAAATACAGAGTTAAAACAGTAAAATTTAAATTTAAGTTAAAATTAAGTGTTAAAATACTCAGAGAATAAAAAGGTCGGTCTTCAGCTGGCTGATATCCCGAGGCAAGTGAAAAAACGTTTTTAGGGGCATTAGGGGGAGAGATGGTGGGGGTGGGGGCATGCAGGACACGGCGGCGTCCCGGTAAGAACCGGAACAGCTCAGCAGTAGCCCCCCTGGCTTTGCTCAGACTCCTCTGGGAAAGCTTGGCAGCACACAAAGGGTTTGCCCCGGCCTGGAGTGGGCTACCTTCCCATGTTCACCAGAGTCCAGGGCAGCGACAGTGGCCTGGAAGCCCTCCCATGGCAGTCAGCTGCCTCCGCCCTGCTCCACCTACGGACACCAGGCTGCACCTCCCGTCCTTCGCCTCTACCAGCCCTCAGGCGGACGAGGGGAGGCGCAGCGCCGAAGAAGCTGGCAACGCCGCTTGCCCTAAAAGCCTGGGGGCCCCGACCCCACCCCGGCTCCAGCAAGAGCGCGCGGATGGAGGCTGTGCAGCGCCGACTCTGCCGCCGCTTTCCTGAAGGCAGAGCAGTCCTAGCCCCCCCCAAACCCTTTACCGCTGTAGTGCTCCTGAGAAGCGCCTTGCACCAGCGGGGCTTGCAGCCTTGGCCCAACGCACGTGGAGGAGCGAGAGAACCAAAACGCTCCCTCCGCTGCCAAGGGACGCGAGTCCTTTCTCTGCGCGCCGCGCAATCCCCGCCCCTCTCCTGTGGCGCCTCTTCTTAAAATTATTTTTGTAAAGCGCTGGGAATGATTGGCGCAGCAAAGTCTTAAAAGGCCTTGTGTCCGGCCACTTACTGGTCACAATTAAAGTAAGTTCTGTTAAATTATGGTGCCCATATGAAAAGGAGCACAGGGCTCCTGTATCTTTAACAGTTGTATAGAGAAGGGAATTTCAGCAGGTGTCATTTGTAAGCATGGAGAACCTGGTGAAATTCCGTCTTCATCACAACAGTGAAAGCTGCAGGAGCTATAGTAGAGTGACCAGATACAAAAGAGGGCAGGGCTCCTGCATCTTTAACTGTTGTAATGAAGAGGTGCTGCATGCATGCAAGTGACACATGCTGAAATTCCCTTTTCAGTACAACTGGTAAAGATATAAGAGCCCCGTCCTCCTTTTCATATGGTCACCCACTTTTAAACTGAAAGCTCTCAGGGCCAGGAGCAACCTTTTTGTACATAAGTTACTCTGAAAAACATGATGTATGTTGATATGGTGTATATAAATGAACAATAATTTGTAAAATGCATGTTGATTAAATACTTGATGATTTTTGAAACTTACCTTTATCCGTTGCTTCTCCAGAGACTGGTTTGCATGTATCAACAAGCTAGAGTACGGGCCGAGTATGGGTTGTTGGAGCCAGAGTATGGGTCAAGTATTGGTTGTCGTTACGTGCAAACCCAGAACTATGGATTAATTGTAGGTTGTTAACAATCAACAATTCAGGAAGAGAACTTCTTTTTTTGTTGCATTGTGAATTTTGGGGGTTTAACAATGGGTTCTCATTATATGTTAAATTGTTCATGGGTTCTTTCATCAGACTACAAAGGTGGTGAACAAGAATGGTTAAAAATCCTGGTTGCTCTAGGTGCCAGTAGTACAGCACCACAAAGGCATTTGGGATACAGGGGGGGGGGGCAGGGGGAGGAAACAATGGAGGTAGGGTTGAAGCAACCCCAAAACTGGGCGGGGGACCCAACCTGTGCCTTGTGGGATCATCTAACAGGCAAATCATGGGTATACTCTGGGTAGAGCAACAACCCATACTCTGAGTTGTTGATACGTGTAAACCAGGTCTCTGTTATAAAGGGTGTGTGGAAAATAAAAGTATAATAAAATTGAAGATAATACCATCACACATATTATGTGAAAAATATTATTTATTTATCATATATCTATACCACCCAAAAGCTGAAGCTCTGTTTCATAAAATAAGAAGCACTTTGCTGGATTGCAGCAAAGTCCCATTAACCCCAGCATCATGTTCCTTATAGTAGCCAAACATATGTCATAGACTTCCCCAATGCAGCGCCATCCAGATGAATTGTAATACAGCTCCTGTCATCCCCAGCCAGCATAGCCAATGGAAGATGGGGGTTGTAGTCCAACACATCCAGAAGGCACCAGGTTGGGAAAGGCTAGCCTGAGGGATGGGCACAAATTGGACTTGAAGGCAATACCTTTCTCCCATACTTACTCCATGGAAATTGGTGTCCAATGGCATACTGTCTTTTGCATGTGGAAGCTGTGGCACTTGCTAAACCTGTCTTCCATGGATCCAACTATAAAGCTGAGCTGTTTCTCAGCATCTGTTGCACCTTAGTGTGGGGTACTTGGGGGTCAGGGCAGCTGCCCCCAGTTGGGTTTCTGGAAAGATTATGTATTTCTAAAACTCTTGAGAGATATTTTGTCTGGAAGAGTCATAGAATCATAGAATAGTAGAGGTGGAAGGACCCTATAAGGCCATCTAGTCCAACCCCCAGCTAATTGCAGGAAGCCTTTACCACTATTCTTGTATCCCAGGGAGTGTTGAACATTAGAATTAATTTCTACTTACAAGTTTTCAAATAAATCCGTAAGAAATTATTACTAGAAACATTAGCCTGAATCCAAAGAGTTACTGAGGTTCACGTGAGAGCATGCATAGCCCCACCTGCCACATCAGCAACCACTTACGAAATTGCCATTAGTTTGGGGATACCTGGAGCACAAAGCTTTAAATTCCTTCAGGCAGCAGCCATGACTTCAGACTGTTCTTTCTATCTAGTACCGTTGTTTGTCCTTTCCCTCACATGCAGACTTCAGGTGCGCTGTACAGAGGTAAGGGAGAGGAGTGGGCAGCAGGGTGGTGGTGGTGGGGGAACAGGGAGGAGAAACAAAAAAGAAAAGAAAAGATTTGGCCCTTGATGCTTTGTAGAGCTGCTGTAGCTAAAATGAACAAACCCCCCCCCGACAACCCCCCCCCCACACACCTAATGGCAGTCAAGAAAATGTGACAAATGCACATCAACCTCCAGATAAGGTAATTCACCTTTAAGCAGCCATCTTACAGTCATACCTAAGGAGTAGTAATTGGCATCATGTGCTTATGTGCTTTGCACTTTTTTGACGGGCTAATTAGGTAGGCCTGTTAGTCTCCCTCATCCCCACCTTGTTTAAGACAGGACTCTGCATTAGAGGTGAAGGTAAAGCAATGGCAGAGAAGCCACAACACCACAGCAACTTATTTTATGATATGTTTCCTGGCTCTGCGTACATCCTAATTTTTGCTCCTTTTTGTTGTTCTGTTTTAATTTTGGTTTATTGTTCCCTCAATCTGTGTCTTTTTGTGTGTGTGTCACTTTAGGTTTTTTTTATCCTGCTATAGCTCAGGCATCATTCATAGAAGTGTACCAGGGGTCAGGCGTTTTGGATGACAATATTTTCATCCATATTTCCCCACTAGTTTCTCCCAAAATCCATTAAGGAGGGAGTGATGGAAGAGGTGAATGTCACCATTTGATTGTTAATGCTAGGAATCCTCCATTTGGAAGTACCTTTAGAGTCTGGCTTTAGTTACACTCTCCAGATGAGGCAGCCAGAGATCTGATATGAAAATCTCAACAGTCAAGTCCAAGAAAGATGGAGGACTTTTCTTGAAGTCCTGCTAGGAGAGAAAGAGATGTTATTGGGTTTCCTTCTCTCGTTATCTCTAGTTATCTGGCTGATTTTCCCTAGCAGAGGGGCAGATGAAGTTAGTAGCAAAAAATAAGCAGGGAAAACACAATGGAAATTCCCATCAGCCTACAGCATCTGTAGAAGGTCCATAGCTCAGTTGTAAGGTATGTGCTTTGCCTGCAAAATGTCTGGTGTATACCCTTAAAAGGATCTGATGTAGCAGGGTTGATAAAGGGCTCTGCTTGAGACCTTGAAGAGCTTTTGCTAGTCAAGAGAAGACAACCTCAGCTAGATGAGTGAACTGCAGGGCTGGTATCAAGGGGTAGGTATGAAGGGCTCCTGCAAAAGTCTCACTTCCCAGCAGCCAGCCCCCCCCCCCCCGACAACAGCTCATCCTTTTCACCATTGCAGCTTGATTGTTCACCCTTCTTTCACTCTGGCCCAGCTAGTAAAGATGGGAAAGTGAAGGAGGAGTGCCAGCAGCTGGTGACAATGGCAATAGGAAAGCAGATGTGCTGAAGCCACTATCAGAATAGTCTAACCAGTGTGGTGTAGTGGCTAAGGTGTTGGACTGGGAGTCGGGAGGTCCGGGTTCTAGTTCCCTCTTGGCCATGGAAACCCACTGGGTGACTTTGGGCCAGTCACAGACTCTCAGCTCAACCCACCGCACAGGGTTGCTGTTGTGAGGATAAAAAAAAATGGAGAGGAGGAGGAGGAACCCAAGGAACACCGTCTTGGGTTCCTTGGAGGAAAAAAGGTGGGATATCAATGTAATAAATAAATAAATAACTCCATCCAAGCAAGCTTTGTCTGTTCATAATAGCATCTGGGCCTGACTAATAAAAAGAAAGTCCTATGCTTTGGCTTGTTTAGATTAAAATGTGCCACTCGAAAATATTCTATTTCTGGGTAAACCGGGAAGAAAATCTACAAGATAGGGTGAGTATTGCACCACAGGACATATTGGCTGTAGATTTTTCCCAACTGGATCGGATTAGCCCAAACCAAGTGCTCCCTAAGAGGTCGCTTATCCAGGTGGACAACCGGATCGTGTGGCAAGTGAGATGCTTTCTTTGCATGAAATGAGTGGAGGTTGAGGATTCTACCTTTTCTTAGAGGGAATCTGACATCTTAATCCAGGTTCAATATAGTAAATACCCAAACCCTATTTGAACCAGTCCTCAATACTTTTAAATTATTCCCAAGTTTATTTTTTATTTTGGAGCAGTTTCATGACCAGAACAGCCGTTGTATGGGAATAAGTCCTGAGTTTCTTTTCTAGTTCAGGAAATGAGTTGGCAGGCTGTGTTAATTTCATTTTCTTTTACCCGGAGAGCATTATTAGTTATCTTCAGAGCTCATGGGATGCGAGTGGCGTCTGGCAGTGACTGGCTCTTCTGTTCTGATATCCCAGTGAACCCAGGCAGGCAGAAGCATAAATATTAATCTGGCTGCCATTGGCTTACTTGCTCTGATGTCACAGAGCCTAAGACCAATCCAACTCATTCTCCAATTCTTATGTAGCCAGAACAGCACCCCCCATGGCCAAGAGATCTTGGAGGAATCCCAAATTTGCAGAAGTAGAGAAAGTAAAACCGTAAGTGGTGGAACCCCCAAAACAAATCACTGAGGAATAAACATGCTCAGTGGTTGCAGAACGTTGAGTTGCCAGGGGTGGGACGGTCAGGGCAGGTTATACCATTACTCAGAGTAAGACTGCTGCCTCAAGTAGCAGATTCTGGGGTGGGCGGGGCAGGAAGCAGTAGCAAAGTGTTGAGTAGCAAAGTGCTGAGGGGCAGATTTATGTATGCCACCCCCTAAGCTGGTTTCCTGTCCTCAGGTGCAGTGAAGGACTCTATCCCCTCATCAGTATTGGAGTAAGATTCAGTTGCCAGACTGGTAAGCTTTTGTACAGGGAATGTACATTGTTTCGGCCTTTGCCACAGGCAGCAAATACCTTTCGTCAACCTTGGGGACAGTGAAGCAGGGAAAGAGAAATTTATTTATTTTATTTTATTTATTTATTTATTTATTACACTTATATACCGCTCCCATAGCCAGGGCTCTCTGGGCGGTTTACAGAAATTCTAAAATTGAGATAAAAACAAGTATACAAAATTTAAAACTCTAAAACACAGGACATACACACATAAAGCATTAAAAACCAATTAAAAACTAAACATGTGAGTGATTAAGATGTGCCGTATTTATTTATTTGTTTATTTATTTATTATAATGAAATGGAGTGTCCTGGAAGAAGGCATGGCCGGCTAGAAATCTGAAAAATGAGCACTCCGTTTTGTTCCAAGTTCCAATTCTATAAAAGCTAAGGGGGACTGAGGAGGATTTGTTGTCTAAGGCCAATGAGCAACTTTTGGCAAATTACAATGAATTCTTATTCAATAGAACTCTTCCCTCTGCTTTCTGATGCTCTTTCTCTGTGTTGCTGTTCTATGTTAAATGTATTTTATGTATTTTACATTGCTTTTATGAAATGCTTTACAGAGGTGTATTAGTTTGGTTGGACGGTAAGCTGCTTTGTGGTAGCCATTTGTCTAGAAAAGTGGGAAATAAATTTATTTTATTATTTATTTATTAATTACATTTCTATACCGCCCAATAGCCGGAGCTCTCTGGGCAGTTCACAAATAAATACTTAAAGAAATGTAAATGTGGAAGAGAAACAGGGGTCAGGAGAGTTTGGATGGTTCCTAGCAACCGTTGCTAAGGGGATTCAAATGAGGAGAGAGAGGCAGTTAAACTGGAGAAACTGGGCGGTATGGCATGTAAGAGATCCCACAGGCAGCTGGTTGGCCACTGTGTGAGAGGGACTCTTGGTCTGATCCAGCAGGGATCTTATATTTCCTCCTCGGTGCAGCAAGATTACTATCACTGGAGAGCCAGTGCGGCATACTGGTTAGAGTGTTGCACTGGGAGTCGGGAGATCTGGGTTCTAGTCCCTGTTCGCCCCTAGAAGCTCACTGGGTGACTTTGGGTCAATCACAGACTCTCAGCCCAACCTACCTCACAGAGTTGTTGTTGTGAGGATAAGATTGAGAGGAGGAGGATTATGTATGCTGCCTTGTGTTCTTTGGAGGAAAAAAGATGGGATATAAATGTAATAATAAATAAAACAAATTCCTGATCCCAAGCCTTGGCACTGGGCTCCAGATTTACCCCAGGCACTGCTATAGACAAGCCCTGAGTGAGGGTCCTTCAGTGTCAGTTCCAGCGGTCATGTGCACATGTGACAGGACCGGCAAAGCCAAACATCAAAGTGAATGAGGGAAAGGACCCGCACACATTGTGCGCTACATAGGAAGGTATATTCTGTCGGAGGCCTTGATTCTGACCAATGTACAATTTGTGGGTTAAGGGGAACAGAAGATCATGCTCTTTGGGAGGTTCATCAGATGAGTGTTTTATTGCACATTCGCTACTGCCCCCTGATGGATGTGTGTGCATACTTTAGATGACGTCATTCACCTCCTGCACGCCTTTCCGTCACAAAATAGACCCCTTTTAATCTGACTTAAAGAAAGAAAAGGGAATGTGCTGCGATCTCCTGCTGTGTGCAGGAAAAGTGGCATGATTAAAAGGTCCCCTGAATGGGTCAAGTGGTCTTTGTTTATTTCCTCTTTCCCCGCCGGGCAGAAGAGAAAGCAATGAGGCACAAACGTGGGGGCGGAGAAGCGACGGTAAGGAAACACAATTTTTCCGTGTGTGTGATGATCTGGGAATTGGGACTTTAAATTTAAAAGCTGTTTTTCACAATAAAGGGCTTTGGGGCGGAATTTTGAAGGCTTTCTGGAATTTTCCTCCAAGGTACAACATTTATTTATCACTATTAGGTGATAGACACTGGGCCTTAGAGCAGTACGACAATGGAACCAGTTACCTAGGGAGGTTGTGGGCTCTAGAGGCATTCAGGAGGCAGCTGGACAACCACCTGTCAGGGATGCTTTAAGGTTGATTCCTGCATTGAGCAGGGGGTTGGACTTGATGGCCTTATAGGCCCCTTCCAACTCTACTTTTCTATGATTCTGTGATAAAAGCCTTGCTATGCCAATTATTTCCAGCAGTAGAAAAAGCAGCCATGCAAGAAGGGTGGAAGAGTTGGAAGAGGCCCCTGAGGCCATCAAGTCCAACCCCCCCGAATCCCCCTCAAAGCATCTTTCCACAGGAAGAGGCAGGAAGGCCCCCCCGCCTCCTTGGCGGCCCCAGCAATGTTTCCAGTTCTCTCCCACCGCATGTGTTTTCTCGTGGTTGCAGTCCCTGTTGGAGCAAGCCGCCCTCTATCCCTGCCTTCTTGGTGGAGCATGGGTGGGACGCTCCCCAGCTTTCCAGCGCAAGCATGGCAGAGCACCCATTCAGGCTAGAGGTAGATCCTTGTCTGCCTCCAAGCATTTGCAGAGGGACATGGGCCAAGATGGAGGGGCTCCAGACCACGGCCTCCGCGCCCCATCAAAGTCTTGATCCTTCAGGCAGATACAACTAGAAAACAGCTGTCAGTCCCCCCTCCCCACATCCGTGGGGCGAGGGACCAGACCAGTGATGCCCCTTGGGAAAAGGGAGGGGGGCATTGCTATACCTGGGCCCAGCCCCAACTCCATTCCTTAGGGCACTAAGTGTCCACTGGTGCAAATGCAAGTTGTCCCCCCGCCCCTACTCAGCTTAATTGACATGCTTCAGGCAATTTTCAAGGGGGATTGAGGACAGAGACATACCAGCTACTTTCTATTTGGCGTTTTTTAAAGGACTATTGTAAATTAATTTTAATTGAAGAGAAACTACTTATTCGAGATGAACTGTAAAGGGTGCGAATTAATGGATTTTATTTTTACTCTGAGGTGATTTGAATGAGAAATGAATTGGCTGGTTTTGCCTTCTGTGAGTTTTTTTTTTTTTAAATACTAGTAATTATTTCTAAATCTACATATTTAGATATGTAGGCCTTGAAAGCATATTTTACCATGGCCTTCTTGTGATATGAGTACTGTTGTTGCTGGTTTTATTGTTCTTAATTGCTATTTTATTGTGTTTTATGGTTTTTTTTATAGCTTTTGATATTTTAATTGTTTTTATGTATTCTATTGTTTTAAGCCACCTTGCAAAGGCTTCTGCTCTGAAGGGCGGCCAAGAAATGATTTAAATAAAACAAGCAAATAAATTAATATAAATTACCATATGCTAGGCTGACCATATGAAAAGGAGGACAGGGCTCCTGTATCTTTAACAGTTGCATAGAAAAGGGAATTTCAGCAGGTGTCATTTGTGTATATGGAGAACCTGGTGAAATTCCCTCTTCATCACAACAGTTAAAGCTGCAGGAGCTATACTAGAGTGACCAGATTTAAAAGAGGGCAGGGCACCTGCAGCTTTAACTGTTGTGATGAAGGGGGAATTTCACCAGGTTCTTCATATATACAAATGACACCTCCTGAAATTCCCTTTTCTATGAAACTGTTAAAGATACAGGAGCCCTGTCCTCCTTTTCATATGGTCACCCTATCATATGCAATGTTTTCGCAGACCTGGATCCTATAGGCCTGGGCCCTGAATCTTTTAAGTGCCTAGCATCGCCTCACAACATCTCCCAGGAGGGGACAGAACTGATTGTGGAACTAATTCCTGGTCTGGCTGGCATGGGGGCGTCTGGAGCCTGACCCAGTCTGTTGGTGCTGCCGCCTCCTTGGCTCTCCTGAGCCAGGATCCATTGGGGCTCTCTTTCTGAGTTTCCCCTTCAGTCATGTGGAAAGCTCCCAACAAATTCTTCATGGGGGTGGGCAGGGCCCTGATTTCCAGGTGACAGGTTTTTATTGGCTCGCTGGCCTTGACCAAGCTCTTATTCTGTCCACCATAAAAGAGACTTTGTCCATCTATGTTGAGTCCTGTTCTCCTACTTTTCTCATCACACCTCTGTCTCCAGGAGCACCATGCCCAAGAGAAAGACAGTCCGCTCACTGCAAAGGCTGTGCCTGGAGAATGTGGCTACGAATATGAAGGACATCTGGGTCAAGGATGACATGGGCAACAACCTGGACCGTGGCCACGTCCCCTGCACCGAGGGGCCCTTCAGTGAACTGGGTGAGAGGCAGGTGACAGGGGGCGAATGTGCCTACCGAAAAGCCTTCCAGTCGAGTATGTGGTGAAGCAGCCATTTGATTCTTGCATCACACCCTGAAAGGCCATCTTGGCAAGTACGGAAGCAGTCAGATGGCCAGTTCACTATGGTGTTCTCTACATTAGAAACTCCGCCCTCCCTGCACTTTCTTACCACAAGTCCTTGTCTTGGACTGTTGTTGTTTAAATGGATACTGTTGTTTTATAGTGTTGTTTTTATATTTTTGATTTTTTAAAATTTTGTATACTTTTTAATGTTCACTGTTTTTAACTTTTGTAAACCGCCCAGAGAGCTTCGGCTATGGGGTGGTATATAAATTTAATAAATAAATAAATAAATAAATAAATAAATACATCTTTTCACGTTAAAAACAGGCTCCTTCAGACAGCAATGAACACCGATTTTTAATTGAAAAAGGGAATGTGATTGAAAAGAATAGGGCAGGATCTACACTACTGCTTTAAAGCGCTTTATAACAGTTTTGACAACTGTTGGAGCCCAGGACACACTCCAGATACCGTTTTTCAAAACTGTTATAAAGCGCTTTAAAGCAGTAGTGTAGATCTGGTTGCTGCAGTAAAACAGTGCCTTCAAGTGGCAGTATAAAAACCCAACATAAATAAATAGCGGATTTAATCAGTTTAAAGTTTAACAGGATTTCTGGGGGAAAGGGCGGGAGATGTCCTGTTTGCTTGCGACGTTGTGAAATTGACCCCAAAACTCCCGGTAGTGGCCAGTCAGGAGCATGCTATAAATTGCTTGTTTAGAGATCCCCTGTGTAGCCTGTGAGCCCTCCTAGCAGCACAGGAAGATGTTCCTTTGAGCTGAAAAAAACACAGCAAGTAACTCAACGTAGCAAGGTGATCTTTGCAATGAATTTTAGCAAGGGAGTGCTGGTGGTGGGTGGGTTGACAGTATGCAGTACTGCCAGTGGCAGGGAAAGGCTGCATGTTGGAAAAGCTGGAGGTAGTGCGGCAGAGAGCTGCAGAAACATTTTGGACCCTCAAAGAGAGTTGCATGCATGAAGCTGGACCTGGTTGCTCCTTTCCTTTTTGACTTGAGAGTGATGCAGTTGCAGTCCGAATAGGGGGGGAGCCGGGCTTCAAACAAGTGATCCTTCGAGAGATTCTGGCAGTGGAGGCTGATGGCTCCAATGAAAGTGGGTCACTGAATCTGCTCCGGGTTTCATTCAGAACGCAAACGGAGCTATCCAAAGTGCAGAAGTCACCAGCCTCTACTGCTACCACCAATACTGGACCCCTGACACACCGCCCATTGCCACTTGTGGCTTGCTTTTATTATTTATTTATTTATTTATTACATTTATATCCCACCTTTTTTCTTCTAAGGAACCCAAGGCGGCATACATAACCCCCCTCCTTTCCATTTTATCCTCACAACAACAACTACCCTGTGAGGTAGGTTAGGCTGAGAGTCTGTGACTGGCCCAAAGTCACCCAGTGGGTTTCCATGGCCCAGTGGGGATTAGAACCCAGATTTCCCAACTCCCAGTCCAACACTTTAGCCACTACACCACACTGGCTCCCAGTGCTTTTCCTAAAGAACATGAGAAGAGTCATGCTAGATCAGACCAAGGATTCATTTAGCCCAGCATTCTGTGGGCTAAATGCTAAAGAATGCTAAAGAATTCCTGAGCATTGGCCATGCTTTGCTGCAGCTGATGGGAGTTGAAGTCCAAAACATCAGGAGAGTGCCAGGTTGAAGAAGGGTATTCCTAAGGTATCTAGATTTTTAAAAGTTTAAAAATCCAAATTCAAAATGGAGAATGACAGGTCAGGAACTGTGTGTACTCGTTCCTTTTGCATGCTGATTGGTGGGCTAAGCCAGGTTAAATGTCCTATTCCGCCCCGAGGTTCCCTAGATGATTGTGGCCAGTCATTTTCTTGCAGCTGAACCTACCTCACAGGCTGGTTGTGAAAATAAAAGAGGGTGGGTAACGAGAATTATGTGCACTGACTTGAGTTCCTTGAAGGAAAGTTGGGTATAAATGTACAAAAGAGAATGGCCTGGAGAATGGCCCCGTCTCTCCTCCACAGTTGGCTTTTGGCTCCCAACTTTCACAGCCAAGGTTGCGCCCATGCTGCCCCTGACATTCAAAGCTTTTAGTTAACATTTTGACATGTGATGCTGTGCTGTCTCTCAGAATCTATCACCTACGGTATTTCCCCTTCTTTGGGGATATTCTTCGGCTAAGATATCTGCTTTCTCTTAGGGTCTTTAAGGATGTACAAAATTGTTGAGGTATTTCATCTGACTGAGGATAATATAGGATAATAATAACATAATTTTGTACATGGCTCGGTAGCCAATAAGCAGCCAGCGTTGTTTCTCTTCTAACGTGGTGTTGTTTGTAATGTACGTTGCTCTTAAAAGTGGGCTTTGGGCTTTGTTTTCAGGCCAAATGCAAGGAACAGTGTGTGTTTACTAGTCAGTCTCCCATAACCTATCTGCCCTGTACACTACCACAGGAGAGAAGGAAGGAGTTCATCCCATGTACCTGTTTCCATCAAATTATCCCCATAGCATAAAGCTGTCGTTGTTGTTGTTAGCTAAATCACACCCCTGGCGGCAGCGCTCCTAAGATCCTTTGCATACCAGGAAAAGGAATTAAGGGGGAGTAAAGTAAAAAATCATAAAAAAACCAATGGATGACCCAATCTGATTCAAATTTGGTATGCTTAAAGCCCTCTTTAATATCTATTACTGTGCCAATTTTGATGTCTTTATCTTTAAAACTTACGCAGACGTAAGCATTTGTTTAATTTGTACTTTAAACTCATCAAATCGTCCTCCTGCGCCCCCAGTGGCCGCTCGGAGAACAACAAATGATTCGCTCCTATAGAGGTAGCAAAATAGGTCGGGTCTTTTGGCTTTAAAGCACAATTAAAGCAGGATGCATGGGAGTACTTCACAGTCAAAGCAGATTATAAGCTGGAAAACTTTGGAGTTCTTTGCACGCAATTTGCAGTGATTGCACAGTATAACACTGGTGTGATGAAGCTCTTACACAGTGGTCCATCTCCTCCCAAAGGGCCTAATAAGCCCTAAAATCATCACAAGTTGTTTTCTTTTCTCTCCGCCCAGTCGGCTTCCTTGTCCATGAGCTACTCCAATTAATGGGGGACTGCAAGTACCTGACCTGTGCTGTTTTGCGCCTGCTGCTCGTCCCGCAGCTGACGGAGCTGAACTTGAGCATGTGCCCATGGCTGGTCAGCCAGAACATTGCCCAGATCATCATGGTGCGCTGCAAGGTAAATGAAGTTTATTGAAACACACCAATTAGCCATTGTGCATCAAACATCAATGATGGAGCTCCAGAAGAAGGAAGACCCTAATGACTTTTAACCTTTGTCCCCTTAGCCCTCGCATGCAACTGCAGGCATAGCACAAGGAATCTAGCTGTTCTAAATGTCACATATTTCTTAGTTGACATTTAGAACAGCAGGAAACACTGTTCTGCAAGAGGTGACCTTCCCTTCATCAGATTCAACGAAGGGAGGATATGTTTTATTCTAATATCATGATAGGTATCACATAATGCCCTCAATACATGGGGGATTAGAAAAGTAAATTCTGTCCTCCTTAGGGATGCCCTTAAGATGCTCTTCCCAATCTGCCAGGGGAAGGACATTTAGCTGTGCCCACGGGGGAAAAAACTATTCTCATTTTAGTAACCATCAAATACTTTGGAAGTATTAGAAAAGTACATCTTATCAGATGCATGATTTGCAATATCAGCCATTTGAGAGTCTGCATCTAAATATTCCTGAGCCATCATAATGAGACAGACTCTGCTCTATCACTACCTAAGGACAGTAAAAAGGATATAGAAAAGTCCATATTCGGAATAATCAAAAGGATCTTCAGCCTCCAAGAAATTTGGCTTGTGTTTATGTGTATGTAGTGCTGTGCCAAATCCTGCCCTGTATTTTCTGGAACTTTTTCTCTCCCTTCAAAAGAGGCGTTGTTTTTTCTGCCTCTTTCACAGGGAGGAGGAGAATTTCAGAGAATTTTCTCCTTGGGGAGGGGTACAGCATTTCCACATACCTTTTTAAAGTGTAGTCAGTTGTTGAGGGGTCTTCTTTCTATTTTTTTTTAAAAAAAGCACTACTGGCATTTGGAGGAGCTCAGCAGTTCTTCCTGAATGCCTTTTGGAGACCATGTGACTTTGTCCTCTCCAATAGGCATTCAGAAAGAACTTCTGGGCTCCTGTAAGTGCTGGGGGTGTTTTTTTAAAAATAATAATAATGACTTATCAACAACTCCCTACATTTAAAAAGGTATGAGGAAACCCTGACCCCAAGGAAAAAAAATCTCTGAATTTCTCACCTCTGCCAGCCTCTTTTGCCAGAGTTTTTGTTTTTCTCCCACCCCTCCACAAAATGCCCAAAATTGAATAATCTAATTTTTCAGCACAGCACTATATGTTGGTGCGTGTGAACAGGATAGTGTTCTCTTGGGAAGATATTTTGGAGAGGTCCTGTCTCTTAGATGGAGTTCCCATCCTGCCCTCTCCTTCCCTCTGTGGGCTCCTGTTCTTTCTGGCTCCCATTGATAAATTTACAGTGGTCTGGCCTGTCTCTTGCTTTGCAACATGTGGTGTAGCTCATGTGCCTGATATGCCTGGATCTGCTCTGCAGGCACATTGCCCATATCTGCAGTGGTGCCATTAGACAGCAGTTGTAATGGTCATAGGAATATAAGAAACTACCTTATACTGAATCAGACCATTGGTCCATTAGTCCAGTATTTTCTTCACTGATTGGTAGATGCTCTCCAGGTAGGAATTTTCCCAGCAATAGCTGGAGATACTGGAGATTGAACCTCTGAAGTTCTGCATGCAAAGCTGATGTCCTACCATTGGCAGTGTTTTGAAGGCAACAGGATCTAGCTGGGGACTTTGCTTCCACTTGCCCTCTTTGTTGTTTTGAAGAGTTTTGTTGGTACAGCTCTTTGGTACAGCTCTTTGTTTCTGTACTAACAAAACTCTTCAAAACAACAAAGAGGGCAAGTGGAAGCAAAGCCCTCCAGACCCATTGATAGTCCTGGTGAAAATGGGATTCATGCCTAGTCAATAGCATGTGGACTAGCCTGAGAAAGGAGTGGGCAAGAAAGGCTGCAACTAGGGTACCTTTGGGTATACCTAACCCTAGACCCATATACCTCATTCCGCCACACACACCCGCCTCTCTCTTTTTGTCCCTTGATTCCCTTTTTTCTCTTTCTTGTGTTGTTTTGTTGTATGTCACAAGAATATAACACCATGGGTCTTGTGTAGAGCATTTGGAGTAAGATGGGCATAGTGAAAGCATGGGCTTTCATAGGTTCATTCTGCCTGTTGGTTGGGAGGGTGCCTTCCAACATGAAACACTCCAGGTGGGGAGCTGTCTTAGTCCCCTGTTGCAAAACAACAAAGAGTGGGGATGTCAAATATGTGCCCATCTAGATGTTTCTGAACTGCAACTCCCATAATCCCTCAGCATTGAAAATGCTGGCTAGGGCCCATGGGAAGTGCAGTGCTGGTGGGCCATACCTTGAACACCCCATGGCAAAAAGCCTTGTGTCACCTCAATAATCAAGTGATTTTAAAGTATTTTAATCTTCCTGTAAACAACGCATGCATGCACACACACACATATTGGAAGAGGTATGTAAGTTATTAAATAAATAAATAATTCTGGCATTAGCTTTAAAACAGAAGGGTGTGGATCCGTAGATGTTTGTGTAAATGTATTTTGCATTTTACTTACTCACTGACTCCCTTTCTGTTTCCTGAGGCAGAATCTGTCCTTGTTGAATCTTCAGGACTGCAAACAGATCCCCGCAGAGACTCTGGCTGACCTGGTGAAAGGTTTACCAGGTCTCACAAAACTTGACCTCTCAAAGACACAGAGCAACACACAGGTATTGTCCGCCGTGGGCTCCTGCTGCCGGCGCCTTCGTGAACTGGACATCTCAGGTTGTGAAAGGCTGTCTCCAAATTCCCTCCTCCATCTGGCCTATGACCGGAGTGCATCCTCTCTCTGCTGCCCAAACTTACAAAGGCTCAATGTTCATGGACTGGAGCTCAGCCCTCACAGCCATGACCTGGTTTGGGCCCTGGCCTTTGTGCTGTTGGCATTGCCAAATCTGAAGATGTTTTTCCATGACAACCTTGCGGAGGCCGTGTCTCTGATCCACCATCAGGAGTTTCACAATGCCCTGATTTCCCTTGGGTTTCCTTCCCTGGAGGAACTGTTGCAGTGCAGGGTGTCCACCCACACGAATGAGGAAAGGTCCAGATTTATGCTGCCCCTTAGGGAAATATATCTGAAGAGCGAGACCTTTTTGCCTGTGGTCAGTGCTGTGTGCCCACACTTGTCAACAGTAACTGTGATAGTAGAAGATAGCTCTAGCTTGGCCCAAAGCTTCTTCTCATGGCACCACCTCACCCATCTGACTATCCTCTGCAGAGGAAGCAGGGACTTGAGGGAACTGTTGCCAGTGATGATGAGCCTTGGAGCTCAACTTCAGTCTCTCTCCTTCAGTGGCTTCTGCTTCGAAGATGAGCTGTCCTTCCATGCCCTGCTGAACCTCTGCCTGAATCTTCAGAAATTGAGTGTTTCCCTCCTTCCCCCAGTAAGTCATAACACGGAGGCAGAAATGGAGGACTTAGGCTGGGACTTCAGCCTAACTCCACTTGAATTCCCTCAACTCTGTGATTTCTTCTTCATGCCCTCTGACCTGGATGACCCCCTCCCTTCCCAGCATGCCGCAGTGTTGAGACCAAGCCTAGTTTCTCTGCTCAAACATTCTCCCTGCTTGCAAAACCTGGAGCTGTTCTGCCTGCCTTTCTCCTTGGATGAGGTGTTTGCCGAGGTGCTAGAACCCCCTGGCACGGCCCTCGTGCACCTCCGTGAGCTCTTCTTACTCCAGGACGAGGTGTCCATTCACACCATCCACCGGCTATTGTCCTCAGACAATCAGCTGTGTTTCCTCACCTTGGAGGGCTGCCCGGACATCTACGAACCAGATTATGATGAACTCCTAAGGAGAGTCCACAGGGAGGGCTTTGAGCTGCAAATTGTGTGGCGGTAAAAGCCATCACCCTGCAGCATGGAATGTGCTGCAGCCAAGGCAGAGACTGTGTTAATAAAGTTTGGTGTTTATCATGAAAGTTTTATTTATTTACTTATTACATTAGCCAGAGCTCTCTGGGCGGTTCACAAAAATTAAAACCATTCAAAGTATAAAACAACAGTATAAAACCATAATATAAAATACAATATAAAAGCTCAACCAGATAAAAACAGCAGCAATGCAAAATTACGAATTTAAAACACCAGGTTTAAATTTGTTTATAGACTGTTAAAATGCTGGGAGAATAAAAAGGTCTTCACCCAGCGTCTAAAAGTATATAATGTAGGTGCCAAGCGAACCTCCTTAGGGAGCTCATTCCTCAGCCGGGGTGCCACAGCAGAGAAGGCCCTCCTCCTGGTAGCCACCTGCCTCACTTCCTTTGGCAGGGGCTCACGGAGAAGGACCCCTGAGGATGACCTTAGGGTCTGGGCAGGTACATATGGGAAGAGGCGTTCCTTCAGATAGCCTGGCCCCAAGCCGTTTAGAGCTTTAAATGTTAATACCAGCACTTTGAATCGGGCCCGGACGTGGACTGGCAGCCAATGAAGCTGGAAAAGGACTGGCATGATGTGGTCTCATCGGCCAGTCCCTGTTAGTAACTGTGCTGCCCTGTTTGGTACCAGTTGAAGTTTCCGGACCGTTTTCAAAGGCAGCCCCACGTATAACGCATTGCAGTAATCCAAACGAGAGATTATCAGAGCATGGATAACTGTAGCTAGGCTATCTCTGTCCAGATAAGGGCGTAGTTGGTATATCAACCTAAGCTGATAAAAGGTGCTTTTGTCACTGAGTTCACCTGTGCCTCAAGTGACAGTTCTGGATCCAAGAGCACCCCCAAACTATGGACCTGATCCTTTAGGGAGAGTGCAACCCCGTCCAGGACAGGGCAAACATCCCCTCGCCGGACAGATGAGCCACCCGCTAACAGTACCTCCATCTTGTCTGGATTGAATCTCAGTTTGTTAGCCCTCATCCAGTCCATTACCGTGCCCAGGCACTGGTTCAGAACAGTCACTGCCTCACCTGAGTTTGATGAAAAGGAAAGGTAGAGCTGGGTATCATCCACATATTGATGACACCTCAGTCCACATCTCCGGATAACATCCCCCAGAGGCTTCATGTATATGTTAAACAGCATAGGGGATAAGATAGAGCCCTGTGGAACCCCATGGCTTAGGAGCCACGGCACAGAGCAATAATCCCCCAGCACCACCTTCTGGAATCGGCCATCCAATAGGAGCAGAACCACTGCAACGCAGTACCTCCAACTCCCAGCTCAGACAACCTATCCAGAAGGATACCATGGTCGATGGTATCGAAGGCCGCTGAGAGGTCCAGGAGAACCAACAGGGTCGCACTCCCCCTGTCTCTCTCCCGACAGAGGTCATCCCACAGGGCGAGCAAGGCAGTTTCCGTTCCAAAACCAGGCCTGAAACCCGATTGAAATGGATCTAGATAATCCGTTTCATTCAAGAGTGCCTGGAGTTGTCCTGCAACCACCCGCTCAAGCACCTTGCCCAGGAAAGGGATGTTTGCCACCGGCCTATAGTTTTTAGCATCTTCCTGGTCCAGGTTTGGCTTTTTTAGGAGTGGTCTGATTACCGCCTCTTTTAAAGAGGCCGGCACCACTCCCTCCCTCAAGGAGGCATTTACAACCTCCTGGACCCAGCCGGCAATCCCCTCCTTATTTGATGTAATGATCCATGAGGGTCAAGGGTCAAGCACACAGGTGGTTGACCGGACTAGGCCAAGCACCTTGTCCACATCCTTGGGCCTCAATAACTGAAACTCATCCAATAAAACAACTGGACGGCGCTCTGAACACCTCTACTAGTGGAGCTGCATCCAATTCATGACGAATCTGAGCAACTTTATCTTCAAAATGCCATGCAAATTTGTCACAGCATGCTACCGAGGGTTCCACCATCTCTCGCCCAGGCCCAGAGTGTAACAGGCCACGAACCACACGGAAAAGCTCCGCCAGACGACACTGAGAAGACGCAATGCTGCTGGAAATGAACTGTCTCTTTGCCCCCCTCACCGCCACAGAGTAGGTGCGATAGTGAGCTCTAACCCGTGTTCGGTCAGACTCAGCACGAGTTTTCCTCCACCTGGGTTCTAGCCGTCTCCCCTCTTGCTTCATTGCCCTCCAGTTTTGCCTCTGGATTACATTAAGAGGGCTGGAAGAGTTAGGACTTTCCAAGTGGAGCTTGTGTGTCAGTCCAGAGGGAGCCTGTTGCATTCTGGGCTTGCTACTCTTCCCTAAATCCTCCCCCATGTTCCAGTACCATAGCCTAAAAAGAACCCCATGGGATCAGGCCAAGGGTTCGACTAATGCAGCATCCTGTTTCCCATGGTGGCTAATTAGATGCCCCTGGGACACGTACAAGCAGTACATGAAGGCACTAGCCCTCTTCCCCTGTGTGGTCCTAAGTGACTGGCATTCAGTGACTGAGGACAACACATGGCCATCATGACCTGTAGCCACTGAAATCATTATTCTCTGTGGTATGGCATTCTGGTATTATGAAAGTGGAAGAAAAACCCTTCCTATCTTCTACTGGTTGCCCTTTTTTCTAAATTAAAAAGCCTCAAATATTGATGGTAGTCTCTATCATGGATCCAGCTATGCCCTAAACCATATGCGGAAGGAAGACCCGTCCGACCGTCCAATGAATTTCCCACAACCACCAGATGGCTGCCTCTAATAAATAGCCTTAAACCCTTTGGTTCTCTTATGAATACCTTTAGGTATTGTTGGGTTTGATAGAGACCACAAAGTTTAAATAACAAGATTATAAAGTTTATTGGAAAAAACATTTTGTTATATTTACAACATTGATATTCTGTTCCACATCTAGACAGATTCTTAAGAGGAAAAAGTTTTCATCAATAAACAATAAAATCATAATGCTAAGAAAATAAGCAGGGTTTAATGTTTGCAGCTAAATCTGACTAGATTGCCATGTTTTACCCAGATTCTTGCCAACAATATCTTAAGGTCAACAGTCTCAGCTTTCCCAAGTAGCTTTCTTGCTTGTTCTTTGTCTTCTCTCATTCCAGCCTTCTTTTTCTCTTCTCTTGTAAAAAGCTATTTTTGGTCTCCATTTTTTAATGTTTTAGAGCTAGTATGTTCCCTTATGACTCTGACCAATCAAGAGGGCTCGCTTTTAACCCAAATGCCTTCTACACACATTTTCGCAAAACCGAAATGACTTTTTGCAAAACTGCAGAGTGCAGACCCTTTGGTGTTGCAGTGTAAATAAAAACCATTCTGCAACTGTTTTACTCTCTGGTCATGTTTGGCCTCCTGTCCACTCCCTTTAACTTCTCAACTTTTATAGACTTGGCAGCACCAAAGCTTAGTAATATCTTAACTGAACTTTTGTCCCTTTGGTTACACTAAGGAAAAATACACAGAGAACAGCCAAATGAAATTATAAACAAAATTAGAAGACAGTTTTCTTCCATTGCAGTCTGATCCTCCTTAGATACAGGTATACTGGAAAAAGATCTGCTGAGTAATGGGATAGAACGGAGAAAACTCTGGACTGGGGTTGGATTCACAAGCAGCAACGAAAAAGCAGTAAAAGCAGCAGTTTCTGCAGCTGAAACTCTCCCCATGGCCTGAGTTCGATCCCAGTGGAAGCTGGTTTCAGGCAGCCGGCTCGGGTCGACTCAGCCTTCCATCTTCCCGAGGTCGGTAAAATGAGTACCCAGTTAGCTGGGGGAAAGGTAATCACAGCCGGGGAAGGCAACGGCAAACCATCCCGCTATAAGGCCTGCCAAGAAAACATCAGGGAAAGCTGGCGTCCCTCCAAGAGTCAGTAATGACTCAGTGCTTGCACGAGAGGTTCCTTTCCTTTCCATACCAACCATCTGGTAGTGTTAAAGAAAGACAAAAGCTGGATTCTCTTCCTGTGAATGGGACCTGTGTAATCTTTATAGCCCTGCGCCATAGGCGTGCGCAGCACATTTCATTAGGGGGTTCAGCCAGAGATTTTTTTTAAGGTAAACATTGATTAAATATACAGTAATAAAGGACTTTTTTTCATTCATCAAACAAACAAAATAAATGAAAACTGAAGTAAACTGTATTTTTTTAATTAACAAGTAATCTGTACTTTAAAAATACACATTTTAAAATGGAGACTCTGAATACTATTTTTTTGCTGTAGTGATAACCAGGCATATATAAAGATACAGTCAATTTTCACCATCTTTAAATTTAATCAGATAATGACCTAATCCAAACTTACTAAAACAGATTCACATTTAAAACAGATTCTATCACATTAACAACAATGAGTGTCATCTTAAGTTCCAGCACCATACAGAGAATACACCATACATAAAATGCCCTAATAATGATTTTAAAAGATTTCCCTGTGTGCTGCTGAGCAAAGAATTTGGAATGAGGTCCAGGAGAGAGACTTCTGGGGTGAATATAGTGAGGACGAGGGGTAGCTGCGAGTCTAGCATAAGAAAGGGCTGGCTGGCAAGATTTGGAGAACTTGGGGGAGTGTAGGAGATCTGGAAGTAGGGACATCTCTGGAAGGCCGCGAAGGGGCTATTGGCAGAAGACAGGAGATGAAGGAGAAAAGAGAGGATGGGAAACCGTCACAAGGGCACATCAGTCTTCTTTACTGATCAATTGTAAGCCGCTCCGGGAGCCTTTTAGGATGAGGTGCGGGATAAAAATACTCTAAATAAAAATACTCTAAATAAAATAAGGGCAGAAGAAGAGGATTGGCGTAGGGGGAGCCCTGGGGAAAGAAGAGAGAGAAATGCCCCTATGTGTGGTGGTAGAAGAGGGAGAGAGGGTGCAGACAGGAGAGGTATGAGTGTCCCGGAGGGGAGAGGAAACAGAGGTAATGTTTAGCCTTGAGGAGAAGCCTGAGGGGAGACATGATAACATTCCTCAAATACTTGAAAGATTGACACACACAGGAGGGCCAGGATCTCTTCTCAATCATCCCAGAGTGCAGGACACGGAATAATGGGCTCAAGTTACAGGAAGTCAGATTCCGGCTGGACATCAGGAAAAACTTCCTGACTGTTAGAGTATGACAATAGAACCAGTTACCTAGGAAGGTTGTGGGCTCTCCCACACTAGAGGCATTCAAGAAGCAGCTAGACAACCACCTGTCAGAGATGCTTTAAGCTGGATTCCTGCATTGAGCGGGGGGTTGGACTTGATGGGCTTATAGACCTCTCCCAACTCTATTATTCTATGATTCTATGAAAACAGTAGTGTAGATCCTGCTTGAGACACCTGGGCCCTGTACACCTAGGAAACCCAATGCATGTTGTTCAGTATCTAAATTATAGCCAGCTCTTGCCAGGGCTGGCCCAAGACATTTTGCTGCCCAAAGTGGAATAGCAAATGACATGACCCCCCACCCCACCCCCAAACTCACAGTGCAAAGCCAGTAAAGTCATTTTGGCACTTGAGGCCAGTGGACAACAGCTTATTATGCCATAATAAAGTTGTGAGTCTTCCAGATCTCACAGGATACTTTACGGCTTTTGAACACAAAAGAAGAAGAGGACTATACCACAACCTGGCCTTGTGGGTCATGTAACAGCAAGTCCAGTCCAGAAAGGAAATCCAGACACAAGCAATTCAAGCCAAACCACACCATATACTGTATTATTTTGCCCCAGTCCAAACATTGGTGCTCATATCCCTTTTTGCTGCAGTGCCACTTCTGCCCCCTTGACCCAGATAAGGGGCCTGGGCAGCTTGGAAGAAGCAACAAGAAGTAACAAGTAAATGTGAGGAGTTTCACATTTTAAACTCATTTAAGGTGCAAGCCTGTGCATATTTAGAAAGAAAAGAAGTCCTACAATTCTCAGCATACCCCAGCCAGCCATGCCAGCTAGGGGATTCTAGGAGTTGAAGGACTGAAGTAGAGGGGCACTAATTTTGCTGTACTTATTGTCTTTAAATATGGTTAAATATCCCAGTGTGGGATGTACTTAATATGGTTAAATATCCCACAGTTACCTTGCTATTCTATTTCTACAATTCTTTTTCTCCTGTCCTTTCTTCATCCTCTCTTCATTTTCAGGCTGCATCCGGTGAACATTTACCTCAGAGTAAGTTTGATTGATCTCAGTGGGGCTTACTTCTGAGTAGACATACATAGGATTGTCCTGCAGCTCTGTTTTAAAGTGACACAAGATGCACACATCCAATGTTTACCAAAAGAATGGCTTGAAAAAAGGGGGATGGACACCCTAAAATAAGCAAGGGCAGATAGGAATTGTTTTTGCATGCATTCTGAAAAAGGAGTTGGAAGAAGAGTATCAAAACACAGGAGAGTCAGAAATGTAAGACAATATTGCTTGGAACTAACCCTCCCACCCCCCACAAAATTCTGTGAATGAAGCAGGACAACTTGCAGAATAAAAGTCTGTCTGGAAGCAACCATGTCCTGCCAAACTCAATGGATCTCGTAAGTAAAAATGTGCAAGTTCTAATCAAACTGCAATTATCATTGAACTCAGAAAGCCTTACTTCTGAGTAAGCCAGTTTAGGGACTGCCCAGCACAGCTGAAATCTTAAGCATACTTCCTTCAAAATGAGTCAACATTATTAAATGGGTTAAGGAGTTGCGTGTTATGGAGATAGATATGCACCGTTTATTCAGTGCCCTGTTATTGCTATGCACATTTATTCTGAGGTAGCATGGCTCAGAATAGGGTGGGGAAGAGAGATTTGTCTTTTGCACTTAGGTGCACAAGTGGTATAAAAAAAGAGAAAGGCAAATTCCATGCTACGGATCATCAGCAAATGAAATATAAAACTGCAAATACAATAATGCCTTTATAATGCATGGTACAGCTACATTCGTGATGTAGAAGTCTGATTGTCTAATCTCAAAAAGGCTATAGTAGAGCTGAGAACGATTCAGAAAAACATAAGCAAAATAATCAAAAGGTTGGAGCACCTTCTTCTCTGTAAGGAAAGTTTAAGGCAGGGGTGCAGAATGTCCCAATCTAGTCCCCTTGGTCTTCTAGTCTGGCCCTCTGGGTTTCCCCAGATGCCCAAATTCCTCCCCCAACCACCACCAATCATTTGCTGGTTTTCCAGCTCTTCTGCACCCCCATTCTAATGGGCTGAAATGCCTCCCCTAAGCCTTAGTTACTGTCAGCAAGACATTTAAGCTAAAACATGCTGCTATCTTTGGTCACATTGGGCTCACTCCCACTGCCTTTGGCCCACCCCTCCACTTGAATGGGGTCCCTGAGAGCTTCTCCGAAATTGAACTCTGCCCTTAAGCTGAAAGAGATTCTGCCTCTTCAGTTTAGGAGAAAGGACTTAAGGGGTGACATAATACAGAGTAGCCTTCCCCAACTTGGTGTCCTCCAGGTGGGTTGGATTCCAACTCCCATCATCCAATTCTCGTTCCGGGAAGAGCAAATCCCCCAAGAAATTGTGAGCAACCTCTCTTATCAGGGCAGGCCATCCCAATAGGGCAACTCTCTCCAAGTGGGTTGATTCCAACTCTCATCATCCCCAGCCCACTGGTTGGAGAGGTTGCTCTCAGTTTCTGGGGAGATTTAGAGGGGCGGGGAGAGAGACACCTCCTTCCCAATCCTTATCCAGATGTGAGCGGCCTCCGTTCCTGGCATCCCCTGCAGGACTTAGAAGCAGAAGCGCTCAACTTGCCCCGCTGATATCAACTCCCGAGTCCTGCCGACGCCTCTCCCAGCTCTCGGAATAGGCCAGCTCTCTCGTCAGCTTCCGGCCTCTCACTGGGCGTCCTTTTGTTACCTCGGCAACCAACCCTGAGCAAACCACAGCCAAGCGCAGGCTGCCGCTGCTTCAGGGAGGCGCCGCGCCAAGGGAAGGATTGTCACCAACTCATTCTGAGGTGGCGGAGAGGGGCGGGAGGAGAAAGAGAGAGAGACGGCGAGGTGAGGAAGAGGAGGAGGGAGGCTGTTGCTCGAGGTTTGCCTCTTCTTGTTCTCCGAGGCCTTCCGCCTGGCTCACGGCCCCTGCGAATGTCTGCCGCGCAGCCCTCATCCCACGCGCTGGAGCCTCGTTCCTCCTGGAGGCGGGAAAAGCCCTCGCACGAGTGACCTTGGGACGTTTCCTCGCGCGCCGGGGAAGCAGGGCCTGGGTGTGTGTGTGTGAGTGTGAGGAAGTGAAGGGGCAGCGGCGGCCCTGAAGTTGCTCGGCAGGGAGGCGGCAGCGCATTAGGGGGTTCAGCTGAACCCATTGAACCCCCTGTGTGCACGCCAGTGCCCTGAGCCTCATGAGGCACCTGGGATTTGCTTGTTTTCCCCTTAAGATAAAATACCCAAGGTGAAATGTGTAGTGAAGGGTTGATGCTAGGAAGTAAGTTGTGCCATTGATCAGTACTTGCCTGGTTTTTAAACAGGGTGGAGATGTCCAACGGAACGGGCATGGAAACACTCAATGGAATGCATAGAAAGTTGAGGTGGCATAAAGGGGAAAAGTTGTATCTGTGTACAGTCTTTTACACATTTTGTTCCTTGTACTTTCTTGGTGTTTGCACCCTGGCTCTCCTCGAGTTTTTGTACCTTTTCAGGAGTTCCTCTTGTTTGAAGTTTTCTGCAGTTTCTAATCCTCATTTCTTCTTCTTGTTATTATATCTCATTTAACATAGTTGCAACGATATTATTATTATTATTATTATTATTATTATTATTATTATCAAGAATAATAGTAGTAGCAGTAGTACTCCATTCATTTACACACATATGCCCAGGTAATGATGTTTGTGTGCATGCATGTGTGTCAGAATAATTCCAGTAGCTGATGCTAATGTCATGCCAGGTCACAAATTGTGCTTGCATACAACTTACCCTCCCTGCACCCACACTTTTCCTTGATCCCTGAGGCCCAAATCCAGATGTGGAGGATGCAGTGTCTGGGACTAGTAAAGATGCCCCATGTTGTCCTGGACCTGTCTACAAGTTTTATCAGATCACCTTGAAATTTTGCACAACTGTATACCTGATCTGGTACAGCACAGCTGACAAGCTTCATATCATTAGCTAAACAGATGTCATTTCTATAAGCAGTAGAAACTGGAAGCTTATAGGGGCAGACCCTTTTCTCTTTGAGACTTACCATAACTCCAGGGGTACCCTTGGGCCCACTTTAATATAGAGCTTGTGCCCATGAGGTAATTAAATGGCTTTTAAAAGGGGTTAGACAAATGCACAGAGGGTAAGGTTTTCAGGGGCTACTTGTGGAATGCCTCTCAAAATCTGTTCATACATGAGATATTTAATATTAAATGGTAGGCATGGTGTGGAGACTGAGGATAGGGAGACATTTTTATCCCCCTCTCAAAGTACTAGAACCCAGAGTCATCCCATGAAGCTGATGGGTGGGAGATTCAGGACAAATAAAAGGAAGGACTTCTTCACACAGCGCATACTTAAATTATGGAACTCACTACCATAAGATGTAGTGATGGCCACCAATTTGGATGGCTTTAAAGGGGGGTTGGATAAATTCCTGGAGAAGGCTATCAATGGCTATTAGCCCTGATGACTACGTCCTACCTCCAGTATCCGAGGCAGTAAGCCTGTGTGCACCAGTTGCTGGGGAACATGGGTGGGAAGGTGCTAATGCACCATGTCTTGCTTCATTGGCCCCTGGTCAACTGCTGGTTGGCCACTGTGCAAAGAGAGTGCTGGACTAGATGGACCCTTGGTCCGATCCAGCATGGCACTTCTTATTTTCTAATGTATCTAAATGGCATGAATAAATAAATGAGTAAGCAAGGAAATGAATAAATAAATTAAAGTTACTTAGAAGCAACACTGGGAAAGGTGTTGTGTGTTTGCCTGTTTCTCAGGCATTGGATTGGCCACCATGGGAAAGAAGATGCTAGGCTAGATGGACCCTTAGTCTGATTCTGCAAGGCTCTTTTTATGCTACAACTCTGGGAGTCATCCCAGGGTGCAGGACACGGAATAATGGGCTTAAGTTACAGGAAGCCAGATTCCGGCTGGACATCAGGAAAAACCTCCTGACTGTTAGAGCAGTATGACAAAGGAAACAATTGCCCAGGGAGGTTGTGGGCTCTCTTACACTAGAGGCCTTCAAGAGGCAGCTGGACAGCCATCTGCCAGGTATGCTTTAGGGTGGATTCCTGCATTGAGCAGGGGGATGGACTCGATGGCCTTGTAGGCCCCTTCCAACTCTACTATTGTATGATTCTATGAGTTGGGGAAGGACGTAGGGAAGTGTAGCAAGTGAGATCAGTGTGCAACGATCTCAGCCATCCCCAACAAACACAGCGACACACTTAACCTGCACCTGAAAAGATCTCACTTTTCCAGCCCTCTTCACAGACTTCAAAGACAAAACTTGCATTATAAAAACCCAAACTTTATTAACACAATCTCTGTCTTGGACCCTGGATAAAAGAACCGGCTCTCCATGCTGCTGGTGGGTGGGGTGTCGATGGGGGTTCACAACCACGTGATATTTAATTCAAAGCCCTCCCTGCTGACTCTGCCAACGAGCTCATCGTAGTCTGCCTGCTGAATGTCTGGGCAAGCCTCCAAGCTGAGGTCGCGCAGCTGATTGTCTGAGGACAAGAGCAGGTGGATGGTGCGAACGGACACTACGTTCTGGACTAGGAAGAGCATGCGGAGTTTTAACAAGGCAGTGCCAGGGGGCTCCAGCACCTCCTGAAACACGCTGTCCAGAGAGAAGGGCAGCCTGATCAGCTCCACGCTTTCCAGACACGGGGAATGCTTGAGCAGGGACACAAGGTTTGCTCTCAACATGATGGCATGTTGGGGAGGCAAGGGCATGTCCATGTCAGCATGCCTGAGGAAAAAGTGAGTAAGCTGAGGGAACTTGTAGACAGTGAGGCTGACGCCATAGCCCAAGGCTTCAACGTTTGGCTGTCTAGCACATCTAGGCCTCAATGGGGAGAGGAGGGAAGCCAGAAATACCTGGAGATCCTGGCAGTAGCTGAGCAGGGCATGGAAGGACAGGATATCTTCGAAGGAGCAGCCACGGAGTGCGAAGGACTGGAGCTGGGATCCCAAGTACATCACCACTGGCAAGAAATCCCTCAGGTCCCTGCTTATCCTGCAGGTGATGGAGAGGTGGGTGAGGTGACGCCAGGTCCAGAAGGTATGAAAGAAGCCAGGGCCATCTCCTAACAACACAGTCAGCATTGCCAAGTGAGGGCACACGGTGCAGAGCGCAGGGAGGGCAGACTCGCTTATCTCATGTATTTCTTTGAGGGACAGCTCCAGTTTGGAGCTCACCTCATTTGGGTGGGTGGAGACCCTGCACCGTACCAGCTCCTCCAAGGAGGGGAACCCACGGGCGAACCAGGCATTGGCAAACTGCTGATGGTAGATCAGAAGCACAGCCTCCATGAGCTTGGCATGGAACAGGAACTTGAGGTTGGGCAACGCGATCAGGACAAAGGCTACAGCTGAAACCATTTCAGGGCAGTGAGTTTTGAGCCCCAGCCCATGAGCTATGATCCCCTGTAACGCTGGGCAGCGGAACAAACCCACAGTGGGGTCATAGACCAGATGGAAGAAGGAAGTGGGAGACAGCCTCTTGCATCCGGAGACGTTCAGTTCACGAAGATGCTGGCAGTAGGAGCCCACGGCTGCCAAGACTTGCGTGTTGCACTTGGTGAAGGAGAGGTTGAGTTTGGTGAGACGTGGCAACCCTTTCACGAGATCTGTCAGAGTGATGGCGGTGAGCTGCTTGCAATACTGGAGACACAGAGAGGACACGTTCTGCCTCAGGAAGCAGAAATGGTGTCAGTGAGTAAATGCAAAGGTTGGCCAGCACTGAACATCTACACAAACAGCCGGTCATGTATGAATAACAACGGGCTCTCAACACGGCAAGGCTGGACCAAGGAAAGAAAGATCCATTTATCGTTATCCGCCTGCATGAAAGCTTATGCCGCAAATTACCAAGGCGTCACAAGGTCAAGGGGTTCCAACCTATGACCCTCCAGATGTTGTTGAGCTGCTCCTCTCCCAGGCCCTAGCCAGCATCGCCAATGGTGAGTGGTTACAGGAGCTGCAGTTCAACAACATTTGGCTCCATCCCAGGTACCCGTTTCCCTCAAATTATCCCCATAGCATAAAGCTGTTGTTGTTGTTGTTGTTATTAGCTAAATCACAACCCGGGCGGCAACGCTCCTAAGAACCTTTGCATACCAGGAAAGGGTTTAAGAGGGAGAAATGTAAAAAAATATTAAAAAATCAACGGATGACCCAATCCGTTTCAAATTTGGTCTGCTTAAAGCTCTCCTTAATATCTATTACTGTGCCAATTTTGATGACTTTATCTTTAAAACTTACGCAGACGTAAGCATTTGTTTAATTTGTACTTTAAACATATCAAATCCTCCTCCTGCGCCCCCAGTGGCCGCTTGGAGAACAACAAAAGATTCGCTCCTAAAGAGGTATTAAAATAGGTCGGTTCTTTTACATATGAAGCATAATTAAAGCAGGATGCCTGGGAGTACTTCACAGTCAAAGCAGATTATAAACGGGAAAACTTTGGAGTCCTTTGCATGCAATTCGCGGTGATTGCACAGTATAACCCTGGTGTGATGAAGCTCATAGAGAGGGCCACATGTTTGATATCCCCACACTTAGCAGTTTTGCAATGGAGGTCTAACACAACCACCGATCTGGAACGTTTCACTTTGTAAGGCACCCTTCCAACCATCAGACTTTGAGAATCCCATCATTAGGTGCTGTTTGCTGCACATTACAGCTACACAACCCAATGCTGCGAAGTTTTGGGGCAGAATATTACAGATTCTATCCTGACCATGTATCATGGTTGTTGTTGCTTTGCAACTGCGGGTTTTGGGTGGGGGTTCAATAGTGAAAGCGGTGCAGTGTAGATGATCCCTTAGGGACAGGACTGCCCCAAGATATCGTCCCAAGAGAACCCCGTCCAGTTCCCACAGAGACTCTCACCTTGCACCTCACAGTGATAATCTGGGCAATGTCCTTGTTGACGAATTCTGGGCAGCTGCTCAACTCCAATTCCCTCAGTTGCGGCACAAGCAACAAGTCCACCATGGCACAGTTCAGGTACTCTTTCGCTCCCATAAAGTCGAGCAGATCCTGGACAAGGAAACCAGCTGGGTGGAGAAAAAGAACATGTCACCCAATTCAAAGCTGTGAATGATCAGGGCATGGGGCTGGGCTAGGGGGCTCTAATGTGTGCAACACTGTTGGGTAAAGGGAGACATGCTAGAGGTGTACAAAATTCTGCATGGTATGGAGAAGGTGGATAGGGAGACATTTTACTCCCTTTCAAAATACTAGAACCTGGGATCATCCCATGAAGCTGCTTGGTGGGAGATCCAGGACAAATAAAAGGAAGGACTTCTTCACACAGCGCATAGTTAAATTATGGAACTCACTACCACAAGATGTAGTGATGGCCACCAATCTGGATGGCTTTAAAAGGGGGTTGGATAAATTCCTGGAGGCAAAGGCTATCAATGGCTACTACTAGCCCTGATGGGTGTGTGCTATCTCCAGTATTCGAGGCAGTAAGCCTGTGTGCACCAGTTGCTGGGGAACATGGGTGGGAGGGTGCTACTGCACCATGTTCTGCTTGTTCATCCCTGGCTGATGGCTCATTGGCCACTGTGTGAACAGAGTGCTGGACTAGATGGACCATTGGTGTGATCCAGCATGGCACGTCTCATGTTCTTACATTCTTAATGTTTGGGGATATTTACAAGGTGTCAGAGTTCCTTCTTGGACGGACCCCCTGAACAACTCCTTAAGGATCTCTGCCTCCTTAAGAGTCCCACCTTCTTTCTTTTAACCGTTCCGTTCCTAGTAGTGTGGGGTTTAGGCTGTAGTCATGGTGTGAGTGATACTCCAGACACTTGTGGCTTAACACAACTGTTTACTAGTGAATTAAGACAAGCAAGTTACAATAAAAGCTATTTAGTCAATAGAGCTGAGTGATAAAAAAAAGCCATTCAAAGAAAATAAAAATTGCAAAAAAATCAGTTCTTTTATCCTAAGTTGCGCCTAGAGTTCTTCAAGATGCTTCTTTCTGCTCCTTCCTCATGCTGTGGTCTTTTCTGGCTGGATCTCTCTCACTCTTTTATACCCTCTTCCTCCAAAACATAAAGTACTGTTTCATTCTTCAAGAAATGAAACTTAACTGGAGAAATGAAACTTAACCAGGGAATGAATCTTAAGCTGAGAAATGAAATTACTCCTCTCAGGGATATACCCTCCCAACAGAAAAACATCAGGCCTCTAAGCCTCACTCTATGACCTACCTTCTGTAGGGCTCAAACCCTCACACCAGGACATTCCCTTGTTTTGTTGAGCATATTCATTTCCTATCGTTCTTCCAAAGAGCTGAAGTAGGTGTACATGGTCTCCCCAACCCACTGCTTTTATCCTCACAACTTCTCTGTTCTGGCATCCCCCATTATAATTCAGGGAGCTTCATGGCAAACTGGGAGTTTGAACCTGGGTTGCTGGTCCACAATTGCTGACCAGCCATTCTCCAGTGTCCTCCCCTGTTTGGATTTTACCCTAGAGATCCTTTAGCATACAGATCTGCCAGCATAGGCAGCTGAATAGAAGAAGCTCCTTAGAGAAGTCACCTCTCCCACCCCCACCTAACCCAGTCAAATGTGCATGTGGCAAACCTGGGTTGGTCCTTCTCGGGCATCCTTGGGAGCTTGAAAAGGGAGGAATACCTGCACATGACTGATCAGAAGCAGCCCAAGATTCCTTGCAGTAATACACAGGATCCTGCCATGCTCTTTTGGATCATGCAGAGTTGGTGGTCCAAAGCCGATTTTGGGATTCTGGTCTATTTAACGCCCGGCTTGCTCTCTGGTCAGACTGCAGTTGCACCATGGTCAAATCAAAGAGGGAAAGAGGAACCAGCTGCAGCTCACGCCTGCCTCTGAACACCTTCTACAGTTCTGCTCTGCCCTTCTTCTGCACTTTAGGATGCTTTTAGGATGTTTTAACAATGTATCTTGTGTTCTTAATTCAGTTTTATGTATTTTACATTTACTGTTGTTATGTAAAATGTTATGTCGATCAAAAGGGAGAGGCGGGTATGAAATTATTATTATTATTATTATTATTATTATTATTATTATTATTATTATTATTATTCCAGTTTCCTCACATGGAGGCTGGAGTCTCCTGCAGCCCTTTACCCAGCAGTGTTGCACACTAACGCTACATCCACCCACCCAATAAACTTATCACAAAGACGACATTGTGACGTTTAGGTACCCGCTGGGTTTTCTTTTCATAGCATAGCAGAGTTGAAGGGGCCTACAAGGCCATCGAGTCCAACTCCCTGCTCAATGCAGGAATCCACCCTAAAGCATCCCTGACAGATGGTTGTCCAGCTGCCTCTTGAAGGCCTCTAGTGTGGGAGAGCCCACAGCCTCCCTAGGTAACTGGATCCATTGTCGTACTGCTCTAACAGTCAGGAAGTTTTTTCTGATGTCCAACCGGAATCTGGCTTCCTGTCACTTGAGCCTGTTATTCCGTGTCCTGCACTCTGGGGGTATCAAGAAGAGATCCTGGCCCTCCTCTGTGTGATAACCTTTTAAGTATTTGAAGAGTGCTATCATGTCTCCCCTCAATCTTTTCAGTCTTCCCAGGTGACGAGGTGCCATGTGCTGCCAGAGGGCTCAGGAGTGCATGTTGTAACTAGCCACGTGGCAATCCAGCCACCCGATTGCTTCAGCATTTGGCAAGATTGCCTTTCACCACAGCCCCGGCCGCAGTGCACATGCACTGGGATGGGCTTTTCTGTTAGCCACTCCCATGATCCCATGTGTCACGTGTCTCTCACCCAGTTCGCTGAAGGGCGCCTTCGCATTGGGAGAATGGTACTGGTCCTTGTAACTGTTTGCGTCATTCTCGTCCCAGATGTGCTCCATATTCATAGCCACAGTCTCCAGGCACATCCAGTACAAAGTGTAAGGAGACCTTCTCATGGGCATGGTGATCCTGTGGACACAAGCGTGATGAGAAATACGGGGAAAAGGAGAATAAATAGATGGGGCTTCCATTCATAATGGACACCATTGAAGAGCTTGGCCAAGGCTAACGAAGGAAGCCTTTATACTGTTAGTTTTACCCTACCCAGTGCCTGTTTGCATTCTCTTCCCCTCCTTATTGTTTTATTATGATTTTATTAGAATGTAAGCCTATGCGGCAGGTCTTGCTATTTATTGTTTTACTCTGTACAGCACCATGTACATTGATGGTGCTATATAAATAAATTAATAATAATAATAATAATAATGGAATAAGCCCAGCCAGTGGGGGAGGGGGGTTTACTCCTGAACTATTCCAGTGCTTTCTGGGACGTTGCCAGGCCCTCTGCCTCCTCAATCCCTTTGGCAGATAGGCCTGCCGGAATAGATCAGTCTTTATTGCTTTTTAAAACTCTAAAAGACTGTCAAGTTGACGAATCTCCTCCGGCAGGCCATTCCACAGTCTGGGAGCAGAAGAAGAAAAGGTCCTCTGGGTAACAGTTGTTAATCTAGTTTTTGCTAGCTGAAGTAGATTCTTCCCAGAGGACCTGAGTGTGTGGGGCAGATTGTATGGGAGAAGGCGATCCCGCAGGTAGCCTGGACCCAAACCATGTAGGGCTTTAAAGGTAATAACCAACACTTTGTACTTCGCCTGGAAACTAATCGGCAGCCACTGAAGAGATTTCAAAACTGGTATAATGTGGTCACCTCTAGGGGTACCAGTGACCAGCCTGGCTGCCATATTTTGGACTAATTGAAGTTTCCGGACTAGGCACAGAAGTAGCCCCATGTAGAGCGCATTGCAGAAGTCAAGCCTTGAAGTTACCAGTGCATGCACTACCATCTTTAGGTCTTCCAACTCCAGGAAGGGGCGCAGCTGGCGTATCAGCCGAAGTTGATACGCCAGCTGCGCTTTCCCCAGAAGGCCCTTTCCCCAGAAATCTGGGGAGCGCCAGGGATGGAGGCTGTGGAACATGAGGACACCAGCCCTGCGCTCCCCTAGCTCACTGTCTTGGAGACAGAGCAGCCCCAACCCGCTCCCTTCTGCATGGCTTTACTACTCAAACGCTCCTGCAAAGAAAGGGCCCCAGGGAGAAAAGCTGCCTTGACCAAATGCATGTGGGGCAAGAGAATCGAAACACCCCTCCCCCTGCCAAGGAAACGGAGTACTTTCCTGGCTGTGCGCATGCGAGCCCCGCCGCTCCCCTCCCGCATGGCTCCTTTTTCTAGCATGGCAGTTATTAGCCTAGCAGGACTTGAACCCCATGCTTGCCACTTACAGGTCACAAGGAGTTCTTTTTGGCTTGAAGCAAAATTCCATCAACTCTTCCAAACTCTACCCCGAAGCCATTTATGCTGAAGAACAGCCTCTAAATTTAAAGTCCCGGTTTGCAAACTCTGCAGCTTAGAAATGAAAGACTCCTGCTCTATGCTGTAGGCTGTGCTATCCCATTGTCTCCCAAAACCTACACTGGCCAAAATCATCACTGCCTACAGAATATACCTTACTATGTAGGGAGTAATACGCGTGGGTCCTTCCCGTCATTCACCTTGATTTTGTTTTCTCCAGCCCTGGGAAACCTGTATGCAACAGCCAGAGCCAACAGCATTTATTAAGCTCTTCAAGGTATTTCCCTCGGCCGAGCTGGACAATATCATTCCGCTTAAAGTGGCCTCCTTCCTTATCTTAGGACTGGTAATTGGCATCCTGTTCTTATGTGCTTTGCACCTGTTGGAAGAGCTAAGTGTGTAATCGCCTTGCTCCTCCCTTGGCCAGGGGGAAATTACGGCTTCTGTAAAGGGGATGTTGGGAACTTATGCTGTGGCTCTGGATAAATTCCAGTTGATGGGTGAGACCCCTGTATGGGATGATTGATTGTATGGAGACAACGGCTGAGTTCGGACGACACACTAATCAACTGGAGTGGGGGCTAAATCGGAACAGAATGGGAAACAACCGTTGATTAGCGTGTCGTCTGAACTCAGCCAATGTTGGCTTGTACGTTTTGTTTCTCTGTACCTGCTTTGTTTTCCTTACTTGATCTTTTGAATGCACCCTGGATGGTTGACCAGTGCTGCTGCCAGGGTGGATGGGGCCCTAGGCAAGATAGCTTTGTGTGCTTCCAGATAGAGGGCACCTAATGCAACAATTGGGGGTATTGTGTAGCTATTCTGTCTTTGATTTGTTTTTCCTGGTAAAAAAAAAGAGAGAATAGTGGCAAAACATGGGAGGGCTACAAATGAAAGATGACACTGTTTGGAGCCGCTGTAAAATTCCTCGAATGAGGCAGTGTGATGACGACACAAGAAAAACCTTGTCTAGGAGCCCCATTCCCCTGTGTCACCTCAGGTGCTTCCAAATGGGGCTCTTCTCCTGCAATAACCCTGCCTCATTTGCAGAATTTTATGGCTGCTCCAGAGCGTTTCTACAGTAAGGCAAAATTGTGCCCCTTACCTGAGGCTTTATGCTTACTGCTGCTTTGGCGCACTTGTGATGGGTTGCATTATATGGGCAGAGAGGAGAGACCGTGTGGTTTGAATTGAATATCCCCCCTCCGTTCAATTCAGTTGAGAAAGTGCCATCTAGTGGTGGAAGATCCTGCTTTTTTACCACACTAAAAGTGGTTCTTTTAATAGTGTGATTTCCAGGGGATACTGCAGGAGGCGTCCTGGAGTTTGATGTAATTTATTTATTACATGTATATACCGCCCCATAGCCAAAGCTCTCTGGGCGGTTATGTAATGTCATGTAATGGACCCACAAACTTCTGTGAGTGGCCAACCATGAGTGTGCAATAACTCCCTCATTTAGAGGAGCCTCCAGTCATCATCGCCTTTTTCATGTAACTCTCCCATGTGTCTTTTTTAAAAAAAATTATTGAGTTTTCAAAAAGAAATACAGTGAAAACAAAAACAAAACACATTAATACTAATTCATAATCCCTCCCCAAGCTTGGTGAATTTAAAAAAATAATCTTCCTTCTTTCATTTTCTTTTTCTATTCTAGGGTGGAATATTATTTTTTTTCTATTTCATTGATTTATAATCTTCTTTTCATGAGTCTCCTGCTGTCGGCGGAGTCGTGAACTGGACCTCTCTGGCTGTGAGAAGCTGTCCCCCGATTCCCTCCTGCATCTGGCCTGTGACCCCAGTGTGGGTTCCTTCTGCTGCCTGGCATTACAGAAGCTCACAGTTGATAGGATGGATCCCAGCACTCATGGCCCAGGATTGGTTTCAGGCCTGGCCTTTGTTTTGCTGGCTTTGCCCATCCTGAAGATGGCCATCCATGAACTCCTTGTGGAGGCTCTGTGCCTGATCCGTCAGCAGCAGTTTGACAATTCCCAGATTCCCCCTGGCTTTCCCTCCCTGGAGGAACTGGTGCGGTGCAGGGTGTCCACCCACACAGATGAGGAGAGCTTTAGACTGACGCTGCCCCTCAAGGAAGTAGGTCAGATGAGCGAGTCCTCTTTGCCTGTGCTCTCTGCTGTGCCCTCACCTATCAGCATTGGATGTGATTCTGGGAGGCAGCCCTGGCGTGGTCGAAACCTTCTTATCATGGCGCCACCTCACCCACCTGTTTGTCAACTGCAGGCGAAGCAGGGACCTGAGGGAGCTTTTGACGGTGGTGATGAGCCTGGGCTCCCAGCTTCAGTCTCTGTCATTTGGTTGCTTCTCCTTTGAAGAAGAGCTCACCTTCCCTTCCCTCCTGAGCCACTGCCCGAATCGCCAGAAATTTGAGGCGTCCCTCCTCCCTCCAGGGAGGCGTGGCCGTAACCTGGAGCCAGGTGCTGAGGTCTTGGGCTGGGACTTCAGACTTTCCATTCACAAATTCTCTCAGCTCCGTGAGCTTAAACTGCAATACCTTGACACGGGCCACCCGCTGCCTTTCCGACATGCAGCGGTGTTGAGAGCAACCCTTGTATCCCTGCTCAAACAATCTTTGTGTCTAGAAAGCTTGAACCTCTATGCTTTGCCTTTCTCCCTGGACGGGGTGTTTGAGGAAGTGCTAGAACCCCCGGGTTCTTTACCCCGACCTAAATGCACAGATCTGCGTTTCAGGACATTTTTGCCTTTTGTAAGTCTTGCGTGGAAGAGACACTTAGCCATATACTCTCATCCAAGTTGTTCCACATTGCATTTTTAAAATTTAGTTATTGTATTATACTTTCTCTGATTTGTGTATTCTGCCATCATCTCATAGGCCTAATTCCCCGTTTATCTGCTGTGACAACTACATCTTTCTATTATATTGCAGCTGTAAATAGCCACAGCTCATCTCACTCACTGGGGGAAAAGGACAAACTTCCTTTTCAAGACCTAAGGATCATAGTGGAAAATGCTCAGGGAGGTACACTATGTGTAGGTGTTTCTATGCTAATGCTAGAAGGCTCTGAACCAAGATGGGCGAGTTGGAGGGCTTGATTTTAAACTTAGAACCAGTAGGATGCAATCAACTCCAGTTACAAAATCCATAGGAAGGACATACTGGAGGTCGTGTTGCTTTGTACATCAAAGAGGGCATCATTTATTTATTTATTTATTTATTACATTTATATCCTGCCTTATTTCCTCCTTAAGGAACTCAAGGTGGTGTACATGATCCTCCTCTCCATTTTATCCTCACAACAACAATCTTCTGAGGTAGATTGGGCTGAGAGTCTGTGACTTGCCCAAAGTCACCCAGTGAGCTTCCATGGCCGAGTGGGGACTAGAACCTGGATCGCCTGACTCCCAGTCCAACACTTTAGCCGCTACGCCACACTGGCTCTTCAGGCCAAGAAAACTAACCTGAAAAGGGTCAGACTCCTCCACAGAATCTCTGCGGGTGACAGTACTAGGCTCTAAAAATAATTTAGTACTGGGGACATGGTATTGTTCCCCTGACCAAAATCCTCAGGGTGATCTTGAGATGGAAAATGCTGAAACGTGAGGTTTTGGCCTACAGATCCCATCAAGCCCTAGCAAGTATAGTCAGTGGAGAGAAATCATGGGAGTTGTAGGCCTAAACATCTGAAGGGTCACAAGTTGCCCATCCCCCTGCCCATGCTCATTAAGACTGCCTCTCTTGGCCTGTCTCTCCTTCTGCTTCAGAAAATGCACTGGATAGGGAAAGTGATGGTTCTTCTCACAGTTCAGCATTTCATTCTGACTCCTGAATTAACCCAGAAATAAGGACGGATGCTCTCCCCGCAAAATGAGCCTGGAAAGAAACTGAAGATCAAGTCATCCGTATCAGCGTCCACAAATTTCACACTGCCCTTTTCACAGTCCAGGTACACGCGGATCTTCCTGAGGTCACTTCTCACAGCCAAAGGAGTCCACCCGGGGGAAGTAAAAGCCCAGAACTGCGAAGATGTGTAGGTGACACTCACTGGCTTCCCCACGGCCCAGATCCCCTCGTTAGGATAGTGATTGATTTTCCCCTTCCTCGTGACAGACTCTCGCGCAACTCCCACGGCCCACATTGCCTCCACGGCCTTGATTGTAGACCAGGTTTCCCATATCCTCCCCTCTACCTCCACCTCCCACCAGTGTTCTCCGGAAGTAAATCTCTCACGGCCCAGCACGGAGCACATTTTGTTAAATCTCTCTGGGTTGTCGGGCAGGTCATGCCCTATGCCTTCCCATTTCACACCCTTCCAGTCTTCAGAGAGAACAAGATCCGGGTGTGCCGTGTCTGGATCCAGAGTCACGTTCGCTGCTGGACGGAGAAAGGAAAGGGAGCAGGTTAGTGACCCACATCAGAGAAATGATCAACGTGAGCTGCTGGAGGAAGTCACTCATGAAACCTGCTCCTTCCAGGCTTCAACTGAGATGAGTCACTTCTCGCTCCATTTGGCTAGTTCGTTTCCCAAACTTGAGCAGGTGTACCTCATAGAATCATAGAATAGCAGAGTTGGAAGGGGCCTACAAGGCCATCGAGTCCAACCCCCTTGATTTACTTGATTTACCAGGTCAAGAGAGAAAACAACAGCTTTAAAGGACAGACCTTGCTCAGTGCAAATCTTTACTCACTGTTTTGGGCTTCAAGAATCAATGTATGGATTAGTGGTTCCTGAAACTTCTCTCAAGCCAGACAACACAAATATGGCATTAAAGAACACATTTTTATTGCTCAAAAAGTCTAAGAGAATAAAAAGCTTTAGCTAAGATGATCAGATCACAAACCATCTTAATTACACACAAAATATTTTACTAAAATTATAATGAAAATAGTAGCAAGCATACCGTTAACATAGTAAAGCCAAGGTTGCTCTCAGTAGAACAGTCCATATCAAAGTTTCATGTTTACCTCAATGGGGGGCACGGGGGTGAAGCTAGCCTTAAGCACGCATGGCGGCTTTCTCGTTCTCCCAGGATTACTCTCCCAAATTAATCAGACCCCGGTCTTTTATAACCCCCATGATGTCAATGACCTCATCCTTAGTTTCGGATCTGGTCATGCCACGATTCCCATATTGTGCCACTGATGCTAGTAACACCCAGACAGAGGCATCCTTGCTAAGTTACGCTACGTGCTGCTTCCAGCACTTTACCGACCCATTTGTGACAGCCTTCCTTCGTTTCCACAAACATATTCCATTACTCATAATTATCTCACAACGCACACACACAGAACTAGTCATACCTACAAGATGATGATGATATTATTATTATTATTATTATTATTATTATTATTATTATTAGTCAGTTGAGGAAGGCTTCTCGAAACAGAGATGTTTCCAGGAGGCACCACAAGCAGCCTAGTGTTGGCCCTGCCTGACCTCCAGGGGCAGGGAGTTCCACAGAGAAGGAGCCACCAAACTGCAAGCTCTTCTCCTACTGGACTCCCATTAGGCCACACGTCCACGTGGAACCACCAGGAGCATGCCCACCGACGACCTCAGGGTTCGGGCAGGATAAGGGAGAGGGCGCTCTCTCAGGTATCCTGGTCCCAAGTGGTTTAGGGCTCTGTTTAGAGCTAGTACTGAAACCTTAAACCTGGCCTGGTAGCCAATAGGTAGCCAGTGCAATTCCCTCAGCAAAGGAATTGCTGTTAGAGCAGTACAACAATGGAATCAGTTATCTAGGGAGGTCATGGGCTCTCCCACACTAGAGGCCTTCAAGAGGTGGCTGGACAACCATCTGTCAGGAATGCTTTAAGGTGGATTCACGTATTGAGCAGGGGGTTGGACTCGATGTCCTTATTGGCCCCTTCCAACTCTACTGTTCTATGATTCTATGAATTATTTGCTGAAAAGTTTCTACCCGTGACAATGCATATTCCACTACACAATGAAATGGGGTCAGGAGTTCCAAGAGAAAAGCAGAAGAACAGAGGGTGAGGACTGCCCCCCCTCACGGGATGGGCCCACTCAGGCCTCTCCCTCCCCCGTTCCATGCACCTCTTCCAGGTGTGCCATCACTGCGCTTTGCTTGCCCACTGGCGAGTGAACAAGGAAGGAGCTACAGCCTCCAGAAGGGAGACTGCAACAGGTGAATGAAGAGGGTGGGCTGCCTCTCCTAACTCATCATTTCTGTGCAGAGGAGGGCCAGAAGGCCAGTGCTGGCTGGGTGCAGCTGCCGCCCTTCCCTCCAGGTAATTATATCTGTGAAGAACCACCGCTGATCGCCTCACCCAGGCGAGGACATGAATGGCAGGTTTGGTTCCCTAAAATCTCTTCTCTAACTTTGGTTAGCCCAGCCGTGCATTTAAACACTAGCCCAGTCGCCATCAGGATTCCATGCCAGGTTAGCGGACAGGCTGGGGGAGGAAGGATGTAGTGCTCCATCCTTCCTCTATGCCCAAACCCAGCAGGCTTCTGAAGGAGGGAAGCCCTCCCAGTCCTGGTGCTCTGAATGCAGGAGGTTGCTGCAGCAGAACGAAGGGAGCTTTTTGTGTCCCATTTCTGCCAGCCTCCAGCAGTCTCTAGTAACTTCTTTGGGTTTATTTACAAGGCCCATGTGGTGGAATGGTTAGAGTGTTGGCCTAGGACTCGGGAGATCCGGGTTCTAATCCCCACTCAGCCATGGAAGCTCACTGGGTGACTTTGAGTCAGACATTGACTCTCAGCCGAATCTACCTCACAGGGTTGTTGTTGTGAGGATAAAATAGAGAGAACTGTGTAAGCCTCCTTAGGCTCCTTGCAAGATGGGAAGAGGTGGAATATATTATTATTATTATTATTATTATTATTATTATTATTATTATTATTATTATTATTATTATGGCTGGATTAGCCCAGTTACTGTATTGAGTTTTATGTAAGCCTGGAGTGGACGACTTGTGGCCTCCCAGATGTTTTAGCCTACAGTGCCCATCAATCCTCACCATTAGCCATGCTGCCTAGGACTGATGGGACTTGTAGGCCAACATATCTAGAGAGCCACAAGTTAAAAAAAAGAAAAGAAAAAGGACTTTGCCAGAAAATGGAAGTCTTGAACCATCTGCCCAAATGTAACCTGTAACTGCTGCGGATTTTATCCTGGTTGTGCTTTTATGTTGTATTTTATATCATGTTTTTATACTGTTAGTTTTATACTTTGAATGGTTTTAATTTTTGTGAACCGCCCAGGGAGCTTCGGCTCCTGGGCGGTATAAAAATGCAACAAATAAATAAATAAATAAATAACCTGGGTAAATATTTGAGTGAGGAGCTGCTTTTGAGCTTCCATCAAGATTCTGAGCAGATATTTACCTTTGTGCAGAACCTGCTCCAGAAACACTGTGATGGAGAGAAGGAAAGCATGAGGTCAGGCAGCCCTGTGTATTTCTATACATTTCCTTTTTGAAAACAAAACCCGCCCGACCACTTACGCAGAATGCATAACAGGGAATGGCTGATACTTGATCAGACTCTTTGCCCATTTAGCCAAATATTGGCCTCATCTTCACCAAGCAGGATATTGCAGTATAAAAGCAGTTTATAAAAGGCAGGAGCCACACTACTGCTTTATAGAGGCATTGAAGTGCACTGACAACTGTTGGGGCCCATTGACACACACCATATACCGCTTTCATAGTGCTACATCCTGCTTGGGGTAGATGAGGCCATTGCCTCCTCTGACTTGCAGAGCTCTTTCCTATGACCTGCTCCTTAATCCTTTGAACTGGAAAGACCACAAATTGAACCTGGGATATTTTGCATGCTCTGCTTGCGAGTGATGCCCTCTGTGCATTATGAAGATTTGACTTCTAATTAAGGTTATAATGGATGAATTAATTAATTGGGGGCGGGGCGGTGTCCTGGATATGATATCTAAGGGTTAGGTAATCCTCAGCCCTGTATCAAGCACCACCTCCCATTAAATAAATCCCTTTCTTATTCATCTGAGAAAATTACCTGCATCCAGCGCTTTTTCCAGAGTCTCTGTTGAGGAAAGGATGACAAATTTGGTCAGGCCATCATAGTCAGACAATGTGATATTACAGGTAGAATTCCCCATTGGAAGGTGTGGTTAGGCATGACGGTGGGAGTGCCATGATTGGCTCTCTCTCTCTCTCTCTCTCTCTCTCTCTCTCTCTCTCTCTCTCTCTCGTGTGTGTGTGTGTGTGTGTGTTTTAAAAGAAGAATGCTCATGCTGGTCAGAAACTTCCACACACACTTTCATGGGTCTATTTGTCCCCTGTGAAAGAGGGGTGCATTATTGAATGCTTTAGGTTGTGTGTGTGTGTGTGTGTGTGTGTGTGAATTGACAACTACAAAGAGGGAGGCCCATCTTGCATAAGGCCCAACCAAAATCTGGAGCCAACGCTGGGGGTCAGAGCATGTGATGTCATGGGTGGGCTCATGGAGGTGAAGTCCTCTGCCTCCATCATGCAACTGGCCCTATGCAGTGAAGCCTAACCTCTGCAAAGGGCTGTGGTCACTGTGAAAAATAGGCCAGTCGTAGAAATTAGAGTTGGGGATGACGGGTGTGTTGTGGTGAGGATATTCTTTTCCATAGCTCGGAAATGGGCAGCGTAATTGAGAGTCTTGTGAACTGGTGGAGTCTTTATTAACACATTCCCATCAGAAGGAGGGTGCATACTGTAGCACTTCTGGCTGTGTTTGTTGGATCTAACTTCTTACCAGGGGAAGGAAGGGTGCAGGTGCAGGTGATGCTGTCACTGCTAGCAATGTCAGAGGAATGCGGTTTGGGGGTGGAGCCCAACAATTTCCCACCAGTTTGGCATCCTGGACACCAGCTTGCAGATCTCTGAGCTGGCTCAACTCGTCACACATTTGAGCGGGTGGGGGAGGAATCCCAATTTGCACAAATTGGGATTTGTGTGAATTTGCAGCTGGGAATATTTACAGAAGTCATAAAAGGTCCTTTACGCTTGCAATTTCAGCAAATTGCACTATTTGTGGCCCTGAATGTGCGCAAATCTTGATTTCTTTAATTATTCCCAACTATGAATTTGAGCCAATCATGGCTTGTGGGGGGAAAAGAAAGAACGATGTAAGCTCTTGCCAGGCACCTGCGAATCATCTGGTGATGCGCCCCGCATGCCCGCAAGGGTCAGGCAACTAGTGAGAGTCCAGCGAGCACAGTGTGAACCAGAGGCCGGGGAGTTCGCCCACCTCTACGCCCAATTGACGGACGCTCCTTGCAATCAACCAAGAAATGATTTGTATCCATTCCCCACTTTCAGCTCTCCCCAATACCTCTACATTTCTCCATGGCATTTTCTAGAGCATTGTTTTTCTGCAAGTACAATCTGAGTCTCTCGTCCAGCCCAGGGGATGAGTCCAGCCCATGGCTCACTTGTTCCTTCTCACACCTGGAAGGGAAGGTGGTTAAACGTAAGGCACAGTCTAAGGGTATTGCCCATTGCACCCCAATATGATAGACCGAGCACTTTCGTGAGAGTAGAAATTGCTCTTGGATCATTGCCTGTCCTTTCAAGGATAGAGCTCTGTTCTTGTCCTCACAAAAAGCCCAGGGCAGCTAACAATCCATATAAAATTAATGCAACACATGGACACCACTAAAATCATATCTCTAAAATTACAAATGCACAATGAAATACAATAAACCATCGCTAAAATACCAGAAAACAGATAAAACAATTGCCCATACCATCAAAGTCTATACAAATAAATTTCTTTAATGGGCACTTGAAAGACAGCAGCATGGGGAACAGCCAAATCTCTACCAGCAGGGGGTTTCATAGTAGGGTGTCACCACCACCAAGAAGGCTCTGCCACAAGCGGTGGCTCTACAGGCCACATTCCTCAAGGACATCAAAAGCAAAGCCTCCAAAGCCAATCCTAAAACTCTTGGTAGGTTGGTACCAGGACTTGAGACATTTCGAGCTTTGTACACTAGTACTAACAGTAGAGGCTGGTGACTCTGATTTTGGTGGGGCCCTGAAGCCAGAACTTCAAAGCAGCTATCCAAGGCACTGAACCTATTTTGGGGATAGAGTTAAGCACCTTGGATAGCTCCTTTACCATTTTGGCTGGTTCTGAATAAGACCCAGAATGGATTTACAACCCCACCGAAACCTGAGCCACCATCCTCCACTGAGTACTTGAAACGGGCCCAGTGGCTCACAGGCAGCCAGTGCAGAGAGTTCAAAGCTGGTGCAACATGCTCACATCTCGTTGCCTCTGTCAGCACATGGGCAGTGGCATTCTACGTGAGCTGCAAATTCTAGACCGTCTCCAAGGGAAGTCCAACACAGAGAACATTTCAGTAGTCCATTGATGAGGGAAGGCATTTCATTTCTGATGACGCAGCAATACTGGTGGCTAAATCTTTGTTTTTATTCTCTCTCTCAAAATCTGAAAGGTGTCTGACCCTAAGGATAATAATGTCAGGACCTTTGATATTATCTCCTAGAAGAAAACTGATTCTAAAGTGTGTATGGGTCCAGGACAGTCTTCAACCCTGTTTTGCAGAAGTGTGTGTTTTGCGAAGACTGTTGAGGCTTTCCCACATTCTCCAGATGTGTTGCACTGCAACTCCCATCATGCCCAGCCAGCAGGGCCAGTGGCAATGTCTAACACATCTGGAGGGCCCCAGGTGGAGCAGGCTGGCATATGAAACAGAAAAGGAAGCAACAGAACACCACATACCTGTTCAACATGTTTCTGATATCCTGGAAGAAAGGAAGAAAAAATCCAAGTGAGTATGAGCTGCACTCCACACAGACAGAATGCGCACTGGTATTTGTGGGTTTTTTTTTTGGTATTCCCTTTGTGGATTCATTTCCCTTTCTACCGCGAAGCCATGCTGTCAACACTGACTGGCAGCGACTCTCCAGGGTTTCAGGCAGGATTCCTTCCTTGCGCTACCTTGAGTTGCCGGGGTTTGAACATGGGACTTTCTGCATGCAAAGCAGGTGGACTTAGGAACATAGGAGCTGCTTTATACTGAGGGAGTATACCTTGGTCCATTTAGAGAAATATTGTCGACACTGACTGGCAGCGTCTTTCCAGGGTTTCAGGCAGGAATTTTTCCAGCCCTACATGGACATGCTGGGAATTGAACCTGGGACCTTGTGCATCCAAAGCAGGTGCTCTGCTGGTGAGCTACAGTCCCAGACTGATCCTAGCATCACCGCTAAGATCCTTCCCTCTCCATCAGGCCAGGGCCAAGGCAGGTTGTCGGCTACTGCCGCTCCCCCCTCCCAATCTAAGCGTCTGCCCACCACCAGCTAGCTTACTTTTCCTGGTGCATCGGATATGCGTGCCTGCCTCAGCAGTGCGCTGCCCTTGCTTCCATCTTCAGGAGCCGTGTGGCGCCTGCATATCTGGCAAAGTATTGCGAGAGATCCCGGGTTGTCCAGGACTTCTTGTGATACTTTGCCCAACCTCATGCTGGTGCTGCGTGGCTGCGAAAGCAGCTTACAAGTAGTGTGATGGCGAGTATCTGCACCAAAAAAAGCAAGCTGGCTGGCAACTAGGCAGACGGGGACGGCCTGGTTGGGAGGTGCACGAGTGGGGCGCACATGCGCATGGGCGGGAGGCGAGGCAGGAGGTGTGTCGGCGAGCGAGCAGCTGCTTCTTGGTCTTGCTGGCTGTTTGCATGGCCGGTCATGCTAGCAACCAGCAGGACCAAGAAGTGGCTGACCCTTTGGAGGGGGAGAGCACTGCTTTTCCATGTTCTGACGCTTGCTGAGCCCGCTTCCTCCTGCTTCATGGTCGGGCCGGCCCTGCCCTCTATTCCCATGGACATGGAAAGGGGTCCTTGACAAGACTCACGTGCAGAAATTCACTCGTTGACTGCTGGCACTTCTCCTCCATCTCTGCTATCAGATGACTCAGCTGGGAAATCCCCTCCGAGAGACTGCTAAGGTTTTCCTCCTGCCTCTTCTCTATTTCTTTCTCCAGATCAAGCAGCTGGGCTAGCCGGACGCGCTCTTTTTCCTCAAGAAACTTATGCAGTTGTTCAAAGGCAGACTTGACCTTCTGCTGCTCTTCTCCTAGCAGTTCCTGGGGATGGAGGTGCGATAGAAAATTTGTTGAAGGGGCCGATGTAGACTAAGAGGATCGATGAAAACAAGGGCACTAGAGGCTCATGGCTGAAACAATGAATGAATTCGGCATATGAGGCCTGTTTCTGTCTGGCAGACATCGTGCAGGGTGTTTCCCACAGGTTCTTGGAGCCAAACTGCATGTGATGTTAAATGCATTGCTTGGCATAACATCTCTGTGTGTGTGTGTGTGTGTGTGTGTGTGTGTGTGTGTGTGTGATTGTTTTTTAAATTGCAATAGCAGCCACTGTGAACCTTGATCAAGGATTGCAACCATGGCTTGCAAAGCCTCTGTTCGGAGAACACAATTGTCAATGGTGGGTTAATAGTCAACTCCATGGTTGTTTATCGAGGGGGTGCTCCCCACATAATAGGATTATAAACAACCATGGTGTGGATTAAGGCCAGCGTTGAATTGACTATGGCCAGATCTACACCAAGCAGGATACAGCATTATGAAAGCGGTATGAAAGCGGTATATGGTATGTGTCTTATGGGCCTCCACTGTCACTGCTCAACCCTCATCCCTCAATTGTGAGCCACAGCAATGAACGCCTACCAGGCATTCCTGGCTTCTCAGCTCTTCAGCTGCTTTCTGATTCACAAGGTTTTCTTTTTCTTTCTCCAGAGACTTCATCTGGGGTTGGATTTTGTCCTGTAGAAATAGAAAAAAGGGGTTGCTCGAGCACAAAGTAGGCAATCTGGGGTGCTCCAGATGCTTTGGTTTACAACTGCCATCAGCCCCAGCTAGTATAGCTAATGGTGAGGGATTATGGGAGTTGTAGGCCAAAACATCTGGAGGGCCACAAAGTGCCCAGCCCTGTTAATCTACAGGAATTTGGGATCTTTCCAGATGTCTGGAAAGGGGCGGCGGCTTCTTCCGCCGAGCCCTCTGACCTGGGTGGCTCTTTCGCCGGCAGCAGCAGGCCGGCGGAGAGGTGGGTGGCGGCAGCGGTGGCAAGGACGTGGCCGGATTCCCCAGCGAAGGCGCCGAGCCCGGAAACTTTTCGCCCCATCCCCATGAGGGGCGATGCGGGGCCTCCTCCTCCTCCTCCCCCTCCTCCTCCTCCTCCTCCTCCTCCTCTGGCCAGGATAGGGCAGGATCTACATGATGAGTTTCGGGTCGCACTACAGGCGCACGCAAGCGCCTTCATGACGATGTGTAGATCCCCTCATAGTTTCACATTCCAGCAGACATTGCGAAGTCCAGTTTCCACATTGGAATTTCCAGCAGGAGCGGCCTACAGCTTGAGATACTCCAGAACCCTAGCTGAGTTTTGAGCCTGCCCCCTTTCTCTCTGGCTCTAAAAACTGCCATTTTTGCACACAGACAGCTTGATAATGAAAGCAAAAAAAAACCCAAGCATAACCTAATGGGATTGGAGCTGGCCAAAGAAGAAAGAGATCTTGGGATTGTGGTGGACACAGCTCAATGAAAATGTCCACGCAGTGTGCAGCCACTGTAAAGAAGGCAAACTCCATGCTAGGCATGATAAGAAAAGGAATTGAGAATAAAACGGCCAATATCATACTGCCCATATACAAATTTATGGTGCGACCACACTTAGAATGCTGTGTACAGTTCTGGTCACCACACCTAAAAAAAGTATATTGTAGAGCTGGAAAAAGTGCAGAAAAGGGCAGCTAAAACAATTAAGGGCCTGGAGCATCTCCCCTATGAGGGAAGGTTACATCAGCTGGGATTGTTTAGCTTGGAAAAAAAAGGAGGCTAAGGGGAGACAGGATAGAGGTGTACAAAATTATGTATGGTGCGGAGACTATTGATAGGGAGACATTTTTCTCCCTCTCTCAAATACTAGAACCTGGAGTCATCCCATGAAGCTGATGGTGGAAGATCCAGGACAAATAAAAGGAAGTACTTCTTCACACAGTGCATAGTTAAATTATGGAACTCACTAGGGGTTGGATAAATCCCTGGAGGCAAGGGCTATCAATGGCTACTAGCCCTGATGGTTGTGTGCTATCTCCAGTATTCGAGGTGATAAGCCTGAGTGCACCAGTTGCTGGGAAACATGGGCGGGAGGGTGCTGTTGCACCATGGCCTGCCTTGTTCATCCCTGGCCGATGGCTGGTTGGCCACTGTGTGAACAGAGTGCTGGACTAGATGGACCCTTGGTCTGATCCAGCAGGGCTCTTCTTATTTTCTTATGATAAGCTCTTTCCCAGAGGAAGCACGAGACAGCTACGGGAAGAAAGACATGTCCTCTTCTCGTAAGTGACACTTCCCTTCCAGAACAGTCTCTGGACCTTTCCAAGACATTCTACACTAAGTAGGACATAACACTTTGAAAGCAGTTTGAAAACGGTATATGGAATGTGTCCTGGGCCCCAACAGATGTCAATACTGTTATAAACCATTATTATTATTATTATTATTATTATTATTATTATTATTATTATTAATTTTTATTAATTTCTCACCTTTTCCCCAGAACTGGGACTCAAGGCGGTTTACAAAGCAATATAAAGCAGTAGTGTAAATCCTGCCTTTGTGTGCCATCTATTGAGAGCGACTGGCCAATCTCCTCAACAAATCAGTGAATCTTCCTCGACCCTGGGATATCCCCGTTTTGATCTCTTAAGCACTTCTGCTTACTACTGTCAAAGAATCAAAGGATTTGGAAGGGACCTCAAAAGGTCATCCAAATCAACCCCCTATCTTATAACAATATTCCAGGCTGTATCCAGTTCCAATAATTCACTAAGTCACTCCTGCCTAATACCCGAGGAAGGAAAAGATTGGGCCAGCGTCATTAAAGAATACCACACTCTTCAACTGACTCCTCCTTGGTCACAGAGAAAGATGTCTGCCTGAAACTCTGGGGAGCATCTGCCAGTCAGTATCGATAATACCATGCTACAGTATACTGAACTCAGTATAAAGAAGCATCTTGTTTCCACATGTCACCCCATAATCACCAGTGGCCAAACCCCCCATTGTCCCCAGTTTTGCTACCCAATTTTCTCTCAACGCATATACCCCCCCCCAAAAAAGTATATACACAACAAAAAAACTGTCATCAACCTCCCCCAATGCAGCCACCCTCCCCCAGATGAGTTGTACTACAAACCCTATCACCCCCAGTCAGCAGGGGACTGAGAGTGATGGGAATTGTAGTACAACCTATCAGGAGGGAAAGCTGCCCTATGAGATTGAATCTGCACAGATCCTTCCCAAAAGCATTTCTCGCCCTCTTCCAACCCGATGATGCCCTACCTTGAACTCTTGGACCACCTCTTCCACCGGAACGATGTCGTGACCCTTGTGCTCCTTGGATCTGTCACACACCGTGCAGATAGGGGCTTGATCGTCCTTGCAGAAGAGCTTCAGGGGCTCCTGGTGCCTCTCACACACCCTCTTGACCTCTTCTTTTTTCTCCTCCTGGAGTTTCCTGACCAGCTCGACAAGATTTGCCAGCTGCCAGTTCGGCCTGAAGTTGCTTTGCTGAAAAGGTTTTCTGCACTGCGGGCAAGAACCTTCTGCATCCGACTCCCTAAAGTATTGGGCCAGGCAGTCCCGGCAGTAATTGTGCCCGCAGTCTAGAATCACAGGATCCTCAAAACGCTCCAGGCAGATGGGACAAGTTGTTTCTTCGCAGAGCCCCTTGATGGGATCCGCAGCTGCCATGTCTCCCTAGTGCAGGGTAAAAAGCCTTACTTTCACTTCTGATCATCAACGGAGAAGCGGGGATTTCTCTGGCTGGAACTTCCTCTCGACTTGGTGAGTGTCGTCACAGAGAAGGAAGCAATAGTGGAAAAACATAAAAAGCAGAACAAACAAAACCAGACAGCATGATCGTGCAGGGGTAATGATAATACGCTGTTTTTATAAGGATACTGTGTTTTTATGCTTTTGATGTTTTTAAACTTTGTATATTTGTTTTAATGTTTACAGTTTTTAACTTTTGTAAACCGCCCAGAGAGCTTCGGCTATGGGGCGGTATCTAAATGCAATAAATAAATAACTAAATATTAATATTAATAATAATAATATAATTATTTCTTACCCGCTTCTCCCTTTGGATCGAGGCGGGGAACGTTAGTACAACAATACAATACAAATCAAATATAAAATTAATTAAAAAGCATACAAAACCATTACAATATCAAAAAACAGCCAACATATCTTGGAATTATTGGTTTAAAATTAATCTGGGTAGGCCTGCTGGAAGAGGTTAGTCTTTACAGCTGTCTTAAACTCGGAGAGACAGGTAAGTTGATGAATCTCCTCCGGCAGGCCATTCCACAGTCTGGGAGCGGCAGAAGAGAAGGTCCTCTGGGTAACAGTTGTCAGCCTAGTTTTGGATGACTGAAATAAGTTCTCCCCACAGGACCGGAGTGTGTGGGTTGGATTGTAGGGGAGAAGGCGATCCCGCAGGTAACCTGGACCCAAACCATGTAGAGCTTTAAAAGTAATGACCAACACTTTGTACTTCGCTTGGAAACTAATTGGCAGCCAATGGAGTGATTTTAAAATTGGGATAATATGGTCACACTGACCCTTTTGAGGGTGGGGTGGGGAAAAGATTGCAGATTTAGGATTGAATTGTGCTCGATTACTCCCCTCTTCTTTTGCTTTAAGAAGGGAATGGCCCTAGTTCAGTGCCCACTGCCAGGAGAAAAAGGGAGAAAAGGATATCCCTTTGCTTCCCCACACATTCCTTTGCCCCTCTTCAACCTATAGCAGAATATGCATTGAAGCCGGTAGAATTGATAAGGATTTATTGTATCTTATAGGTGTGACTAGTTCTGTATGTATGTGTTGTGAGATAATTATGAGTAATAGAACGTATTCTTAGAAATGAAGGAAGGCTGCCATGAATGGGTGCTGGTAGCAGCATGTAGCTTAACTTAGCAGGGATACTGGTATCAGTGGCAGACCTGGTTACATTGAGAAAAATGGGTATAGTGGTATGACCAGGTCCAAAACTAAGGATGCCATTGAAATCGTGGGAGTTATAAAAGGGTAGGGTTTGATTACTTTGGGAGAGAGATCCTGGGACAATGAGAAACTGGCTATATGTACTTAGTCTGGCTTTGCCCACTATGCCTTCCATTTAGGTAAATATAGGGTGACCATATGCAAAGGAGGACAGGGCTCCTGCATCTTTAACAGTTGTATTGAAAAGGGAATTTCAGCAGGTGTCATTTTTATGCATGCAGCCCCTGGTGAAATCCCCCCTTCATCACAACAGTTAAAGCTGCAGGAGCCCTGTCCTCGGTTTCATATGGATATAAACCTTTGATATTGACTAGGTTTTACTATATATTCTATATGCTTGCTATTATTTTCATTGTGATTATAATTTGTGTGCATTTAGGAATGTTTGTGAACTGCCTCCTCTTAGATAAAGCTTATTATTGTCTTAGACTGTTTGAGCAATAAAGAATGAGAGATGTTAGCCATATGCTTTTATTCTTGAAGCCCCAAACACTTGGTAAAAATTTGCAAATCTATCACCGAGTGGGGTCCGTCCTTTAAAGCCGTTGAAGTCTCTATTGATCTGGTGAATCTCAGGTACGCCCGTTCAAGTTTGGGAAACAAGCTAGTTAGATGGAGCGAGAAGCAGTTACTCGTCACAAACCCCTTATCTTTAATTGATACTGAAAGTGGGAGAAGCACCTGAGCATCTGTGTATTGTGTGTGTTGTGTGAAGCATAACACACACAGCTTCTCCCAACACGGTACCTTCCAAATGTGTTGGAAGGTACCATGTTGCCCTCTTTTGTATCTGATTCCTCTGGGCAGGGCTCCTGCATCTTTAACTGTTGTGATGAAGAGGGAATTTCACCAGGTGCTGCATTCATACAAATGACACCTGAAATTCCCTTTTCTATACAACTGTTAAAGATATAGGAGCTCAGTCATCCTTTCCATATCAGCACCCTATACAAGGTGACTGAGTTTTTAACACCCACACCCACACCCCTCCTCACAACTGCTTATAGCACTACAAAGCTCTATGTACCTTCATAGCCCATTGGGCCAAGAGGCTGCAGAATGCTTCATGCTGCTAGAAGTGATTGTGAGGCTTTAAAAGGAAAAGGTTTAAAGAGGGGAACCTTCCGCCACCTCATAATATTAAATAAGGTAAGTGGCAAACCCCTGCCCCCCCCCAATCACTGAAATCCACCTGCGTGCCTCTCCCCACCAAAAACAGCTGGAAACTATCCCGATTTGGGGGTGGGGAATGAATGGACTTGTGTACTGAAAATTGCTGCTCACTTTCACATCTCCCAAAGGGTCAGGACACAACATCTCAAAAGAAAAGGCTGCTTACATATATGGTGTACCACTGTCCCCATGTGTTGCAAAACAAGTATGTTTCCACCATTATCAACTGGCATTTTCTGTACACGGGCCTTGTTCAGACACCTTCATGTGTGTTGACTTGTCTCTAGTGAGGGAAGAGCCACCAAGTGCTCTCACCGTGTAGTAAAAGTACCCCTGTGGGAACATGGAAGTGGAGACGATGGAGCATATCCTTCTGCCCTGTAGCTTTTATAATCAGGCCCGCCATCTTATGATCACCCCATTGTTGAGTAAACTGTCCAGAAGTTCAGACAAATTTTATGTTAAGTTTCTGTTGGAAGATAAGTCCTCAAGAATAACTTTGGCTGTTGCTAAATTTCTTACAGTGGCGGCCAGGATTAGAGCTCTCTATGTATTAGACATAAGTTGATAATAGTTCTAACTGTATGATTTCATGTTTGATTCTTGTTCTTTGTTTTTTTCATGGATCTATGGATCGCAATAAAGAAGTATGTACTAAAAGTAAGACATGACCTCTCCTATCCTATGAATGCCACCCTGTCACATTACTTCGCAGAATGCGGGTGGAGAAGATTGACACAGATCCACTCCTCACCCCTGTGAATGGACTGATGCTCATATACGTAAGTGTCTGAAGCAACTCCAACACATCAGGTTTCAATTGTTCCCAAACATAGAACCACACGTAAGGAGTAATAATAATAAAAAAACACCCACCATTGCAAATAAATACTTTCACGTGCCACAGCACTCACAGGTGTAGAATTTGGGGGGTGCATTCTGACAAATTTGGGGGAGGTGTGAAAGAGTTCAACTCACTTTGGGGACAGAAGAGGGTGCTTAGGGGAGCTCATCACAGTAGGAACAGTAGCACCTCTGTTAATTCTTTCTCCCTTTTATTGATGGTATAACAAAACTCCTCTCTGGTAGGAACCAGACCCAGGCCCGGTGCTGCCATATAAGCAACTCAGGCGGCCGTCTAGAGCGCCAAGCAAACGAGGGCGCCGAACAGCGTACCCGGAAGCTGCTCTCCTAGAGCGGCTTCCGGGTGTGTTGTTCCAAAGCCGCCGCCCCAGCCTCCGCCCAACCCCAGCGTCCTGGCTCCTTCGAAGCCAGGATGCTGGGGTTGGAGGCGGAGGCTTCAGTACGGTGCGCCAGGAAGCCACTTCCAGGCACGCCGCTTCAAAGCCTCTGCCCCGCCCCCCAACCCCAGCATCCTGGCTTCAAAGCCGGGAGCGGGAGGGCGCGGGCAGTGAGTGGGCGAGCAAGGGGGGAGCCATAGCGGTGAGCGAGCGAGTGGGGGCAGCAGGCGAGCGATGGGGGGAGCCGGAGCGGCGAGCAGGCGGGGGCGGCGAGCGGGCGAGTGGGCAGGCGAGTGAGGAGGTGGTGAGTGAGCGAGCGGGGCGGCAGCTTCAGAACGCACCTGCCTAGGGCACAATATAGTCTGGCGCCGGCCCTGACCAGACCTTTTGGAATGCCACACTGCTAATGTCATTCCGGAGATGTTTGTTTGTGTGTGTGTAGAATTTGGAGCTGTGCTGCCAGAAGCTTCTTCTTTTTTTGACATGACAAGAAGCTGCTGGCATCATGATAAGTGCACAACCTTCCCGTGTCTTCCAAGTGAGGCCCATAAAATCCCCCCATTTGGATCATCGTAGCCCTAATAGATTCTTTGTAATCTTGACCCTTTGTTTATAGGCCTTTCAAGCATGGCGGTCTTTGGCCCTCAACTGGGTGGATGGTTTCGCATGATCGCAGGGTGGTTAATAAGCTATGGTGGCTTGCTGGTTGCGTGCCAGCCCAGTTAACATAATTACTCTTGCTGGATAATTACCCTCGTTATGACAGTGACATGTTAGGGTGGGTAACAAACCGTTCAACAAACTTCAGAACCCTATAACACCCCATGGGTTCTGGGTAGTTTGTTAACCACACCAACCAGCCATCCTCACCTGGTTCGAACACCACAAAAAGCCATGCCCAGTGTGGGTAATTCTGTAAATTGGGCAGTATGTGTGTATGTGGTTAGCAAGCCCCTGTGGCTTATTTACTACCCTGCAATCACGTGAATGTGGTTAGTGAGTTGCTAGGCATACAAATTTATCTGAGATGGGTTTGGTGATTTATGTATCAGCTCCTGTTACAAAGGAACCAGTGTTTCCTGTTAAGTAGTGGGAAACAGTGCTTTTCCAATGCAGTCCCTAGCGAGATGGGGCATCCATTGTGTGTGTGTGTGTGTGTGTGTCCTTGTATCGGAAACTTGCCAGTTCCTCCACAGTCTATTCACTTGCTCTCTGTTGCAGAGGATCTCTCTGGACGTGGGTATTGTGCAAGCCTTTTATTTTGCACTCAATATGACCCTGACTACTTGGCTACACTGGGAAAGTCCCAGAGCCACTGGCAGTCTGTTCAGCGACAACAACACTGCACATGATGGGCCTATAGTCTGACTCAGCTTTCTATATCCCTACTTGGCAGGAGATTGTACTTTTAGACACATACCACAGTTTGGAATGGTCATATACAGAAATGCTGATCATTCCCTTCAGGACAGCAATGCTCTGTCCCCACAGCAGACATGTGGGCAGGTGGGGTGGAGAAGACAAGGAAGGAAATCTAAAGCAGGATGTGGGGAGAGAACCAGAGATATTGAGCATCATTGGATGAGCGTTTTTAGCACGCTCGTTACTGGCCACTCACGGACATTTATGGCTCCTTTTGATGATGCTGTCCACTTCCTGTGCATCTCCTGCTCGTTTTCTCATTTTCAGTCACAACCCCCCCCCCCTTTTAATTAAACTCTTCGGCGGTTGCGCTATAATGTTTGTAGGGGAAATTGTTATCCCTCTCTTTGGCACACTTTCAGTATTGGCATACCATGCTGAGATGTGCTAGAACACAGGATAACACTTTTAAGATAAAGCCTTGTTAAGTAACATCTTGGTACTTGCTGGCCAATGCCTTGGAATGTGCTGACGCACTGACTCAAGAGCCACAGAATACAATACAGTATTGAAGACACTATGCTGTGATCACGTATTTCCTTAACCCTTATATGGTATATTCATGCTGAACACACACTAACCAACACCTCTTGTGCACCCCCTGTGCACGAGGCAATCATGCATTTAACATGCTGTACTTAACAACCAATCATAGCTTGTATACAAGAAATGTAACCACTTAGTTCTTAATAAAAACCAAGCCGGGGCCGCCTGTTTGGGATGCCTCCCCTTCATGCAGTTGGACTCCTTGCCATTTATTCACTTCATCTGGTGACCCCGACGTGATCGGATCCAGGAAACCCCCTGCTCATCGGCTGGAATAGCCTTGGCGCCACTCAGCGTTCCTACGCTCCCTTATCGTGAGTATGGGGGGGGAATTGTCAGCTCCGCAGAAGCTTCATGCACAAGAGCTACATAAAATTTTAAAAGAGCAAGGTTGTACAACTGTATCCCTCAGTCATGTAAGTGACCTAGTAAATGAAATAGGGTTGCAATGCCCTTGGTATCCCGAGGCAGGGACACTTCAGCTCACAGATTGGGTGAAAATAGGTACACACCTATACACTGAACCACGAGCTCCCATACAGCACTTGTTGCTGTGGCAGCGATGCAAAGATGCGCTGGAGAAGGTAGGAACCGAGGCATCCTCCAGCTCATTATCTTTTATCGCTCCCATTTCTCAAACATCACTCCCATATCCCCAGTTAGTGCCTCCTGCATCAGCTTCACAGCTGAGAGGAGAAGAAGCAAATAGTGAAGTGTTGCCAAAACTTAGCAAAGTCCGTGAGGCTTTTGAAGAGGAAAAGAGGAAAAGAACACTAACCTCAGATGAGCTGTTTGAGGGTCTTAACAACTTTCCTTCAGCTTATCCTATAACCTCACATCAAAATGACCAAGGACAGGTAGTTGTCAATTGGACATCATTGCCTTATTCAGTACTTAGAGAATTGAATAAAGCTATTCAAGAGACAGGCATACGCTCTACTTATGCCCAAGGCATGGTGGAGAGTATTGGCAATGGATACACTATGCTTCCTCAGGATTGGAAAGATTTATTTCGCATGATCCTAAGTCCAGCCCAATATGTAGTTTGGGACAGTGAATACAGAAAAGAGTCGCTCCATATAGCCCTAAGCTCTAATGGAGTGATTACAGCAGAGCAGTTGTATGGCAGTGGACAGTTTGCAGAGATAGAGGCACAGGCGCAACTACCTATGCCTACCTTTCAGGCCATTAACCGCTGCATCCTAAAAGCATTTCAAAGGGTGCCAGTGTCTGGAAAACCCTCAAAATCCTTTACTATCACACGCCAAGGACCTAGTGAGCCTTACCATCAATTTATAGACAGGTTAAAAGAAGCCTTACAGAGACAAATTGACAATGAAGAAGCAAAAGCAGAATTAATGAAGAAATTAGCCTATGAGAACGCCAATGCAGATTGCCGTAAAGTTTTGCAATCTGTTATTGCTCGGCAAACTTATGAGTTGGCTGACATGATCCAGGCTTGCGCAGATGTTGGGACTCAGATACACCAAATGGCCATGTTAGCTGGAGCCCTCCAAAAAGGCAATAAGCCACGTGGCAATTGCTTTAATTGTAAAAAGCCAGGTCATTTTAAGAACCAATGTCGTGCTCCTGGAGGAGGTGCTCATAAAAAGGGAGGAGGAGACAAAAAGAAGCCATCTAAACCCTGCCCTAAATGTAGAAAAGGGTATCACTGGGCAAACCAGTGTAGAAATATAGTGAACCAAGAAGCAGGAAACCAAGAAGCGAGAAACTAATTAACGAGCCTACACCTAGCCCAGGAAATAAGGGTGCTTCATCATCCATGCCTGCAATTGCATTTAAAACACCTACTGCTACCAGCAGAAATGCAGGCATAGATTTAAGTAACACTGAAGATAAAGAAATCACTTTACCTGGAGAAGTCATTCTTATGCCCTCTCAACTCCAGGGCCCCTTACCAAATCAAACTATTGGGCTTATTTTACCACGATCTGATGCCAGTAAACAAGGCATCCAAATTGTGCCAGGAGTTATTGATTCAAACTATCAAGGCATAATCTATGTTCAAATGTGGAGCCATCTCCCTATGAAATTAAGAATTGGAGATGCATGGGCACAACTCATCTTAATCCCTTGTGTATTGCCAGCAAGAAAAGAAAATTGTCAACACACTGAAGGATTTGGATCTACTGACCAAATCCACCCTCAAATAGCAGCAGTACTACAACACATTCAGACTGAAAAACCCAAGCGGTAGTACCAGTTAAATAGTAGATCATTTGAGGGAATTCTAGATTCAGGAGCTGATGTTTCTGTAATTTCAGAGCATCTTTGGCCTACAGAGTGGCCTACGGAACCAGCACCTGCAGTTTGGGGCGTGGGCGGACCCCAAGTTTCCAAGCAAAGTACACACTGGATTAATGTGACTGCACCTGGAAGTCATCGCACAGCTCAAATCAAACCAGTAATTTTAGAAGTACATGTCAATTTGTGGGGTCGTGACCTACTTTCACAGTTTAACACCACTTTGCAGATAGATGACTAATCATACTGCTCTACCCCTCGTCTGGAAACAGACTGAACCCGTATGGGTAGAACAATGGCCATTGCCCAAAGAAAAATTGTTAGCTTTAAAAGAGTTAGTGAAGATTCAATTATGTGAACAACATATTGAACCTTCAACCAGCCCATATAATACCCCTGTCTTCGTAATTAAGAAGAAATCAGGCAAATTTAGGCTTTTGCATGACCTCAGGGCCATAAACAGAATAATTGAACCAATGGGTCCACTACAATGTGGAACGCCAAATCCCAATTTGATCCCATTTGATTATCAAATGATAGTGATTGATTTAAAGGATTGTTTCTTCACAATTCCTTTGCAACCTCAAGACAGAAAATATTTTGCCTTCACTGTTCCAGTAGAAAATAACTCTGAACCCACTGATCGGTTCCAATGGAAAGTTCTTCCTCAAAGAATGCTCAATAGCCCCACCTTGTGTCAATATTATGTAGCACAAGCCTTAAAACCTTTCAGAAATAAATATCCTCAAGCTATTGTATACCATTATATAGATGACATTCTTTTGGCTGGAATATCCCTCCCAGAAGAATGGGAGAGAGATTTGATATAACTCTTAATCATTATAGCTTGCAGATAGCTCCTGAAAAGGTGCAAAAGCACGAGCCCTTTAACTATTTAGGACATAAGATAATGCAAACTTATTCCACTCCAGTAACTCCCAAGCTCCATCTACCAGAATCCCCTTCTTATGTACAACTTCAGCAGATATTAAGAGCTATTAATTGGCTCAGACCTTACTGCAAGCTCACAACTGATGAACTTTCACCTTTGTTTGCCGCCCTAAAACAAGGCAAACACCCAGCTGATAAAATTTCTTTAACCACTAATCAATTGCAAGTTTTGTCTTTAGTCAATGAACGTTTAAAAGAAATTTGGGTAGATCGCCAAGTGTTAGATCAACCTTGTCAAGTTCTTATACTTACAAGGTTAAGTCAACCATATGCAGTTATTACACAGACACGCATTGAAACCTGTGACACTCAGTTCAGGAGTAGATCTTGCAACACTAAGACCTACAATCGTCACACACACATACTTGAATGGCTGTATCTCAGTCATAGCCCTAGCTGTACCATCTCTACAAAACCAATTATGTATGCCAATCTGATTATTAAAGCTCGAGAGCGTACAAGAGCACTTTTAGCCCAAGATCCAGAAACTCTGATAGTTCCCATGCCTCTTCAGATGTGGGAACGATCAGTGTCATTTTCTGAAGAATTGCAAGCTGCCTTAGCAGGCTTTGTAGGACAAGTTACATATCATATTCCTTCTGATCCTCGACTGCAATGTTTAAGTCAATTGTCTGTTAAAATCAAGCCTTTACAAAATGACTTCCCTATTAAAGAAGCCCTTACTGTTTACACTGATAGAAGCCCAAAGAGAAGAGTAGTAGCCTGGAAACAGGAAGATCAGTGGAGAACCATGTTCACACTGCCCCAGAAATCACCTCAAAGAGCTGAACTAGCTGCAGTTATTTTAGCCTTCCGCACATTTCCTCAAGCACTAAACCTAATAACAGACAGTTTATATGTTAACAATGTAGTACGTGGACTTCCAGGAAGTTATGTAACCCCAGTCATAGATAAGAACCTTTTGGGTCTCTTTATAACCTTGCAGACTCTGTTGGCTCACCGCACCAATGAATATTTTATTGCTCACATCCGTAGTCATCAACCCTTCCCCGGAGAGATCTCCACTAGTAATCAAGTGGCTGATCAATCCCTTCGAGCTCTAGCTGTGCAAAAACTAACTCCATGGGAAAGCCATGCGTTTCATCATCAAAATGCTAAAGCTTTAGTAAAACAGTTTCAGCTGCCATTAGATCAGGCACGCGCCATTATCCAATCATGCCCTCAGTGCACAAGGGTACATTCAGCCCCTGATATAGGTGTCAATCCTCGTGGCACAGTTGCCAATGAGCTATGGCAAATAGATGTTACGCATTTTAGTCCTTTCACTCCATGGAAATACCTTCATGTGTCAGTTGACACTTACTCAAGATATATTTGGGTCACATGTCAAAAAAGAGAAAAAACAAAACATGTTATTAATCATTGCATTAAAAGTTTTTCAGTAATGGGAATACCTTCTGCCTTAAAAACAGATAATGGACCTGCTTATTGCAGTACTTCTTTTGCACAGTTTTGTGAAACCTGGCAGGTTACACATACTTTTGGCATTCCATATAATTCCACTGGTCAAGCTATTGTGGAACGCACCAACCGCACCTTGAAAGAGCATTTACACAAACAAAAACAAAAAGCAGGGATCCCCATTGGTTTGGGCTCCCGCCAGGAATGGCTGGCAAAAGTGTTGTTCACTATTAACCATTTGAATGTTCTCCTACCAACTAATACTACCCGATTACAACAACATTTCCAAATGCATACCCCTCTGCCGCAGCCGCTGGTCACGTACCGGCAGCTACCTAATCCTGTCTAGCACGGCCCTGTCCCCTTGATCACTTGGGGTCGAGGTTATGCTGCTGTGCTTACTCCAACAGGACCAGTGTGGATTCCAGCACGGTGTGTGAAACCCTGGAAAGAGCATGTCGTGGCATCAAGGATTGACCAACCCGATTCCAGAATTCTCCCTACAACTTCAGGAGGACCCCCTGAAAGCACGTGGCAGGGTGCCCGTCCAAAAACATAAACCAACATGGGGAGAGATAAAGGCGTTATCTTTCCAAGCTCAAAAATTATTGGAGCAACAGCACGTTGATCCAACTCCAGAGAATTTTCTAGTTGCTACATTTGCTTGCTTAAATGCTAATTCTTTGCTGACAATAATTCTGTTATTTAGCTGTATAACTTGTCCAGTTATAAGCACTCCACTACATGATAGAATGCAGTACAATGTATGGATAAAGTTAGCAAAAATAGTAAACACCACTGATTTCTGTCTTACTGATGCTCCAGATATGCATAGATTACTTAGTACATGTCTCATTCCCATATGCAAAGCTCCTGGTTCTCTTGGTAATGTTACTGGGTTGAGTAAATTTCTGAACTTTAGTGAAATTCATTATCATACTATGGCCCAATGGGGAATTGCTACATACCAGTTGCCCCAAGATGCTATACAGTTATACACCCCATATGTTGTAAACCACAAGAATAACACATGTGCTAGAATGGTAAATTGCTCTATTCACCGTCCACTAAAAGGTTGTTTGTCCCCAGGGCCTTCTTTGTGGAATTGTTCAAAGATAGAAAATGTAACAAGTAACTATGGACACATTATATTGCCAATTGGATGGTTTTTCACATGTGGGTCTCGTACTTATAATTATGTACCAGCTAATATAACATTAACACAATGTTGTCTTAGTCGCTTGACAGTGTTTCTACCACCCCGACCTACTAAAAGCACTCGACAGAAAAGAGAGACTGAGACTATGAATGCAGTTTGTGATGGAAATGTTACTGTTTTAAGTCCAGCAGAATATATCTCCCTGGCTATGAGCCTTGTCGGGGTTCCTGGATTGGCTGTGGGAAATGCCAAACAACTTGGGCATCTGGCATGTTTACTAGCAAAGACAATTAATAGTACTTCCATTGCTATTGGACTTTTGATTCAAGAACAACAAGATTTACGCCATGCTATACTGGACAATCGAGCTGCAATAGACTTTTTGTTGTTACAAAGACATCTTGGCTGCGAAGCTGTAGAAAATATGTGCTGTTTCAATCTCACAGACAATAGTAACCAAATTCAACACCAACTGGACTTACTTAAAAAATATGCACATGCAGTTAAACAAGATATTGCACCTGAATGGTGGAAGTTTTTGTGGTCCTGGTTTCCAACAGGATTGTTCAAAACTATATTTCAATATGCTGTATTGATTGTATTTTTATTAATCACCTTCTGCTGTTTCATACAATGTATCCCAGGATTACTGTCATGGTGTGTTCCCTCTTGCCGTCCCAAGGCTTCAAAACCAAGCAAACGCCAAATTTATTATGCTTACAAGGCTTTACAATTAAAAGAATAAAAGGGGAGATGTAGGGGAAATTGTTATCCCTCTCTTTGGCACACTTTCAGTATTGGCATACCATGCTGAGATGTGCTAGAACACAGGATAACACTTTTAAGATAAAGCCTTGCTAAGTAACATCTTGGTACTTGCTGGCCAATGCCTTGGAATGTGCTGACGCACTGACTCAAGAGCCACAGAATACAATACAGTATTGAAGACACTATGCTGTGATCACGTATTTCCTTAACCCTTATATGGTATATTCATGCTGAACACACACTAACCAACACCTCTTGTGCACCCCCTGTGCACGAGGCAATCATGCATTTAACATGCTGTACTTAACAACCAATCATAGCTTGTATACAAGAAATGTAACCACTTAGTTCTTAATAAAAACCAAGCCGGGGCCGCCTGTTTGGGATGCCTCCCCTTCATGCAGTTGGACTCCTTGCCATTTATTCACTTCAATGTTTACTGTTTTTAACTTTTGTAAACCGCCCAGAGAGCTTCAGCTATGGGGCGGTACATAAATTAGGGTGACCCTATGAAAAGGAGGAAAAGGCTCCTGTATCTTTAACAGTTGTATTGAAAAGGAAATTTCGGCAGGTGTCATTTGTATATATGGGGAACCTGGGGAAATTTCCTCTTCATCACAACAGTTACAGCTGCAGGTGCCCTGCCCTCTTTTCAATCTGGTCACTCTAGTACAGCTCCTGCACCTTTAACTGTTGTGATGAAGAGGAAAATTTCACCAGGTTCTCCATATATACAAATGACACCTGCTGAAGTGCCCTTTTCAATGCAACTGTTAAAGATACAGGAGCCCTGTCCTCCTTTTCATAGGGTCACCCTAATATAAATGCAATAAATAAATAAAATTAATATAAATAAAATGCCCACTAGAGGGCGCTGCCCGCATTGAAATCTACAGGCCACGGGGTCGCTGGTCTCTTCTCTGTGAAAAGTGCTCATTTCAAACACAGAAGAGAATCAGAAAGAGAGCCCGAAACAGTGATCTCCACCTCAACCCTGTCTGATGATTCTCCTTATACTGCATTAAAGAACTAGCATTGTTTACAAAAAGATAGTAACACATTCAAGAAAAAAAACTTTTATCAATGCTGGGATAACATGTTTACAGGGAGGAAAGTCTTTTCTAAGTAAAGATAGTTGGGAACATAAAACACACCCACACCCACCCAAGAACTGATTTCACAGATGATAATTTCTCTCCATTCCTTTTCATAGCTTGGCTTCTGTGCTTGTCTAATTCCTCCTCCTCCTCCCCTGGCTACCTTTTGGTCACTTCTATTCCTCTCTTCTTCTTTGAGATTTGCTCTCCCACAGAATGTTCAAACATTTTTGTATGTTAGTTAGACACAACAACCACTTCTAGTTTCTGATTTAGAATCATCCACATGTTGGGCAAGAGTTATGGAAATTAGCAGAATCAATGTAAACGGCAAAGCAAACAGGGTTTACAGACTTCCTTTCATTTCAGTGCTTTGGGGGAGAAACCTTTCCCACCCACCCCCACCCCAAAAAGGGTAAAAGAATAAGCTAGATTGGAAAAACTTTTTGGGGAAAGGAATCTTTCTTTCTTTCTTAGCAGTTTCCTGCGTCTTTAAAAGACTCAATGACCCCGTTCAGAAGACACCTTAAACCATGGCTTTCACCACAGTGGTTAAGCCAGAAAGCCAGGCCGTGTTCAGAAGACACCCACAGCTATAACCACAGTGAATAAAGCAGAAAGCCTTATTCACTGTGGTTAAAGCCATCATTTAAGGTGTCTTCTGAATGAGGCCAATGTAGCCCAAATCCAACAGCTGTACGGGTGGGGACTATCTGTTGAATTTAACCTTGACATGCAACCTTTAAAGCGGGAGTGGGCAACAGTGGGAGATTCGGGGGAGGGTGGCATTTTGACCTCCCCTTAGAGCCCCTGCAAACTGTACTTCCTGTGGTCACTGAAACAATTAAAATAAAATGGAAAAGAATGGAGTCCACAGGGGCTAAAGAGCACAAAAAGAGTTAATTCTAGCTTGCACCTTTGGGTGCTCTGTAGCCCCTACAGATGCAATTTTTATAATCTCAAATTCAGGGGGCTTTGTTGGCTGAGCCGGGTGGGGGCTGTTGCCCACTGTTGCTTTGAACACCAGTGAAAATGTTTTTTTCTAACCCGATGTAGTTTTTACAGTTTTGAGGAGAGGGTGTGATTATTTTATAACACAACAGAAAGAAAGGAGGTTCTAACCCCCTCTGTTTTATTCAAGCTTTTACATTGCTTGTGCTTATTTCCACCATTTTTGCTTCACAGATTTTAAGAGCCAGCAACATGTGATGTTATTAATTATGTGACTGGCCCTTGTGTGTTTAATTTGATTTGCGGTGGGAACAAATAGCCCCTCTCCAAGAGCAAAAGTTATCTAGACCAGAACCATGATGTGGGCAGAACTTTTGTACCTATTGTGGTCCCAGTCTGGATTCTCCCCTCCCCCACCACACAGCCACTATTTAGTAAATAACCAAGTATGCAAGGGTCTGTCACATGCTTCAACATCGTGTCCACTGTTGTCTTAAAATCTGCAACTGGGAACCAGAAGTGCTGCTGAAAACAGTGCTCAGTGAAGCCTCTTGCCTTGCTCTCATGCAGCTGGAGAGAAACTACCATAGGGCCACCTGCTTTTCAGGGGTGTGGAAATGATGGAGCAAGGCCTTAAGAGTTAGCATTTCAGTTTACCTCCCCACTTCAGATAGAAAAAAGGGCAGATCTTCTCCCCCGAGAATGAGGCTGAAGGGAAAGCGAAGATCAAGTGGTTGGTATCCGCGTCAAAAAACTCCACGCAACCCTCTTCGTAGTCCAGGGACACCCGAATCTTCCGGAGTTCACTTCTTGAGTAGACGAGGGTCAGCTTGGGGTAAGTCAGAGCCGAGAGCTGCCAATCTGAGAAGGACCCCAAAGTATCGATCATCGTCTTCTGCAGAGCCCAGAATCCCTCGCTGGGATTGAGGCTAATCTCTGCCTTCCTCTTGACCGACGCCCGCGCCACCCCTACGGCCCACTCTGCCCATTCTCCCTCCACCTCCACCTCCCACCAGTGTCTGCCCGAAGTGAACCTTTCGCGGCCCAGCACACACGGCTCCTTATCAAATCTCTCGGGGTTGTTGGGCAGGTCCTGGCGTCTGTCTCCCCATTGCACGCTCTTCAGGTCTTCAGAGAGGATGAGGTTGGGGTGAGCTGTGTCCGGATACAAGGTGACATTCACTGTAGGTCGGAGAAAGCAAGAAAGAGAAGGGGGTGGCTGGTGGCTCCCATTCCGGTCGGGCTGTGGTTCTGTTCTGGGTTTCAGTCAGAACCAGCCAGAACTCTAAAGGAGCTCTCCAAGGGGCTGAACACTAGCCCCAAAATGGGTTCAGCATCTTGGATGGCTCCTTTAGAGTTCTGGCTGGTCCTGGATGAAACCCAGCATGGATTCACAGCCCCACCAAAAACGGAGCTATTTCGGTCTGGCTGAGATTCAATTCTCCACTAGAGAAAGGATCAGCAGCCTCAAATGTGGGAGAGTGGCTCACAAAAACCTCCTTTCTCCAGGCTTTCCCTGAATCTGATCAGGCATCCAGCAAAACAGCAGAAAAGTCACTTTCGCAAGCAGAGAAATAAGATATATACAAATCTATGTATGTATATAATGTTCCCTCTTCTTAGTATTATAATTTGTTTTGGTTGAAACTTCACAATAAAAAATGAATTAAAAAAAGAAGAAGCTCAAGGATGGAGGGAAAGCACTGGATGAGGGAGGCACTTCAGACCCAGTTATTGGAACAGGTTTACATTTGCACACCCCTAATATAGCAGATACTACAATTATAACCCTAGAATGACACAGGATGGGACAAAGGCCACATACAGTTCAAATTCCTACCCAAAGATCGGACCAACATTTATATAGTGCTTTAAGGGTGCAATCCCATGCATGTTTAAACAGAAAAAAGTCCTACAACTCACAGCGAAATTGTAGAACTTTTTTCTGTTTAAATAAGATGAACGTATGAAAAGGAGGACAGGGCTTTTGTATCTTTAACAGAGAAGGGAATTTCAGCAGGTGCCATTTGCATGCCTGCAGCACCTGGTGAAATCCCCTCTTCATCACAACAGTTAAAGCTGCAGGAGGCCTGCCCTCTTTTTGTATCTGGTCACAGTCTAGTATAGTTCCTGCAGCTTTAACTGTTGTAATGAAGAGGGAAATTTCACCAGGTGCTGCATGCATACAAACGACACCTGCTGAAATCCCCTTTTCTATACACCTGTCAAAGATACAGGAGCCCTGTCCTCCTTTTCATATGATCACCCTAGTTTAAACATGCATAGGATTGGAGTCTAAAACAGCCTCTAGATGTGTTGGACTACAACTCCCATCATCCCCAGCCACCTGGGGGGGGGTGATTGGAGTTGTAGACTGACACATCCGGAGGGTGGCATGTTGGCAAAGATTGACTGATATAATGAAGTCTCGCTAAATACTTGGAAGAGCGGTTACTGTAGATTTCTATTTCCCATCAAACTTGCCCCATCTCTTTTAGTTTCACGCAGATACTTACCTTTGTGCAACGCTTGCTTCAGAGACTCTGTCATATGGAGAAAAGGTGGACAAATTACTCGGATCATCATACATATAGCAACACGCTGTGACATCTACCCCCGCCCTCACATGAAACCTCACATTAATATCAGCATTTCAATTATGATCACATTGTGTGAGTGCTGATGTTGTTGTTAATCTCTTTCACTGGGCCCGTTCAGAAGACACCTTAATCCATGGCAGTTAAGCCAGAAAGCCAGGCTGTGTTCGGAAGACACCTTAAACCATGGCTTTAAGCACGGTGAATAAGGCCCCCATAACCTTGTTGGGAATACTATAACCTCGTCTGCAAATTATTGGAAGGGGGCAGTATTGCCGTTACTTAATTCATGGGAATGTTGGCCATAGCTGGCTTTAGGATCTCTACAGCTCACAATGCGGTTTCCTGTGGTGTCCTCCTTTTGCTCCACTCCTTCTATATCCCTTTCTGACCTATACTGTTGCTGAGAGGACATATCTTTATTCTGATTCTGATTCCTGCTGGTGTAATGGAATACAAAATGGATCCATCAAACTCTTTTGCAACCCTATGCTGTATCTGCATTGTATATTTGTGTGTAAACTGTTTTTTTTTCTTTCACTGAAGAAAAGAGTAGTCTTTTCTATTGTGCTAAGATAGCCTGTGTGCATGTGGGACTGGTAAACAATCATTCTGTTTTGCCTTTTGTTTTTACTCTGATAATTGCCTTTCAAACAAGAGGTATCCTTACTAAATAATCCCATCAAACCTGTCTGGATAGCATCACTGAATATATACTATGTGCTGCTTGGCTAGGCTGACCATGTGAAAAGGAGATCAGAACTCCTATATCTTCAACAGTTGTATTGAAAAGGGAATTTCAGCAGGTGTCATTTGTATGCATGCAGCACCTGGTGAAATTCCCTCTTCATCACAACAGTTGAAGCTGCAGGAGCTATACCAGAATGACCAGATACAAAAGATGGCAGGGCTCCTGCAGCTTGAACTATTGTGATGAAGGGGGGAATTTCACCAGATGCTGCATGCGTACAAATGACACTTGCTGAAATTCCCTTTTCAATACAACTATCAAAGATACAGAAGCCCTGTCCTCCTTTTCATATGGACACCCTACCTAATCAACCAACTAGACTATCACTGCTAATGGATACCCTGGAGCCCCTGGCTCAGCTTGCATTTGTAGGCTTTTCTCCAAAATCTGGGATCTCTTCTCAGGTTCTCCCCCTGAATGCACATTTACACAAATTGCAGGTGCAATTTGTGTAATTTGCGCAGATTACAGCTGCAATTTGAACAAATCGAGCAAATTACATCCAAAATTTGCACAAATTAGGCAAATTGCAGGCACAATTTGCATAAAAAGACAATCTGTGAACTAGCCTGACCTGATCTGCATTAAGTCGGGCCAGCTCATAGATATGAGCCGAAGTCCACGGGACCAAGCAGATGAAAGCTTGACAAATGTCACCCCCCCCCCCGACAGATTCCTCTGACATTCCTACTTCTGAATAGACATATATAGGATTGCACTGGCAGATGGTTGCTCCTGAAGAAGAGACACATGACATGGAATGCACTGAATCTTAATACATATTGTTCCGAGATTGGCTTTAAGTTCTCCTCTTTTTGTTTCAGTGCTGGCTCCTTCCCTTCTTTCCTAGTTCAGACATCTCAAGGAACATTGAGGAGAAATTGATGTCCTCTGCAGTACCTTCACAGTTTTCAATAGCCTTTTCTAGAGCAGAATTTTTCTGAGCACAAATTCTGAGTGTCTCTTCTAGTCCTGGAGGAAATTCTATTGGCTGCCTCCCTTGTGCTTTCTCATACCTGGAAGGAGAAGAAGGTCGTGTTTAAGAAATGGATAAAGAACCTCATCACTGGCGGTAGCCGGCTGAGATTTATTCAGTAGTAGATCTCGTCACAAGTGCCCAAGACTGCCTTTTCAAGCTTGGAGCTCTGCTTGGAAAACAGATTCTGTTCCGGTCAAGTTTACTCCTGAGTAAGTGGCAAAACCCCTTCGGCAGATTCTGCAGACCATTCCCACCCCATCTTGGAGTTAAATTGGTGAATGTAGAAGGAAGAATCCTGTCATTCTAACTCAAGCAACTGGTTGAGCATTTTCTATTTCCACATGTAACTCCTTTGATGTCACTTTTGTGATAAAGAGATGTGAACAGAATATATATATATATATATATATATATATATATATATATATATATATATGAAAAGTGCCAATAGTTCAGGAAGAGAGCCCACACTGCATGTGGGCTACCTCCTGTTATGATCTTGGCATTGACATGTAATCATAAGAACATAAGAGCCATGCTGGATCAGGCCACAGGTCCAACTTGTCCAGCACTCTGTTCACACAATGACCGACCAGCTGCCCACGGGAAATTCACATGTAGGACATGAGTGCAATAGCACCAGCCTACTTATGTTCTGCACCAACTGCTATACATAGGCTGCCTCTGATACTAAAGGCAGCATAGAGCCATCAGGACTAGTAGCCATTGATAGCCCTATCCTCCATGCATTTGTCTAAACCTCTTTTATGCACTGTGTGAAGAGGTCCTTCCATTTATCTGTCCTGACTCTCCTACCAATCAGCTTCATGGGATGACCCCGGGTTCTAGTATTTTGGGAGAGGGAGAAAAACGTCTCCCTATCCACATTCTCCAAATCACACATAATTTTGTACACCTCTATCATGTCTCCCCTTATTCATCTTTTTTCTAAGCTAGTTTACAGTCCTAAATATATTTACAGTCCTAAATATTGTAACCTTAGGATGACCAATTGTTGGAAATTCCCTGGAGTTGTCTGGGTTTTTGTTCTATCCTGGGTGTCGGAAGATTTTCTATAATTTTCTATACTGTCTGGGAATCACACACTTTCCACTTTAAGGCGGCCATTAGCATGGGGGGGGGGGCGGGGGGCGGGAATGAAGTGCTTTCTAGAGGTGTGTCATTCCCCCCCTCGCTCCAATCAGGGCCTTAAAGGGGAAAGGGAGTCATTCCTGAACATTATAGAAAAGGCCCCCGACTGGAGCAGTGGGGGTGGTGGGGTGGCAGGAATGATACATTCTCTGGGGTCTCTGGAAAGTGTATCATTTCCTCTCACCACACTAATGGCAGCTGGAAAGTGTGCTTTCCTGTCTCCACCCACCGGGTGCCCTCTTTTTTGGTTTCCAAAATATGTTCATCCTACTTTCTTTACAGGGGAGTTGTTACAGCTCAATAATAATAATAATAATAATAATAATAATAATAATAATAATAATAATAATAAATATTTCTTGCCCTCCTCTCCATTTTGATTGAGGCGGGGAACAACAACAAACGGCAAAATACACAATACTCAATCAAAACACAATACACGTTGTTAAAAACATCCTTAAAAACATCCTAAAAACATTTTAAAAACATCTTAAAATTCCACTGGATAGGCCTGCCGGAAGAGATCAGTCTTTATAGCTTTCTTGAATGTTAGTAGACTAACATTCTAGTTTTGGTTGCCTCTTCTGGTTGCCTCTTTCTGCATCTTTTCCAACCCTGCAATATTATTTTTTAGGTGCAGTGACCAGAGCTGTACTCAGTATCCTAGGTGTGCTTGCAGTATGGATTTGTATCAGGGCAGTATGATCTTGGCAGTCCTTTCATGGAATTTGCCTTTTTCCCAGCAGTTGCACACTGAGTTCCATCTCAGGCTGAAGGGGTGAAGATATCTGGGATCTCAGCCAATGGAGAATCATTGACACTTGAAGTAAACTGCTCTGGGCTAGATGAAGCAATTGTGTGTGACACAGAATAAGACAGCCGCCTCTGCTCAAATTAATCACAAGGGAAAGTGCTTGATCTGTAAAGACAGAGGAAGAACAGAGGCCAAATGGTTGGGATAAATGGCCTCTTATCTTCTTCCTACAGAATTAGAAGAATCTGTATACTAAAGATGTAGCAGTTCCCATACACTGCATGGAAATATAATTTCAAGGTCTTTCATATCACCCCCCTAGAAGAAGACTGTTTTGAAAACATACTGTAATTTAAGCAACGGAACCACAGCTCTTCCACAGCAGATGAGAAAGAGATATGTACCTGTTCAATGTGCTTCTGATGTCCTGAAAGAGAAAATAAGAGAAGTGGATCTTATCTCTGCAGGCAGAAAATGGATTAGGCTTCTTCTTTGTTCTAAGTAGAATTAATTTGTCCCTTCCTCGTTTCAAACTGTTTCCAGGAACTTGCCTTCTTTATTCGAAATCTTAGGATTCAGAGATGTCACACCTCTCTCTGTTTATTTATTTATGGTATTTCTACAAAGCTCTATATAATGTCTACTTCAGGATTGTTCACAATATAGGGACCTGGGTAGAGTGACCATATGCAAAGGAGGACAGGGCTCCTGTATTTTTAACAGTTGTATTGAAAAGGGAATTTCAGCAGGTGTCATTTGTATATATGGAGAACCTGGGGAAATTTCCTCTTCATCACAACAGTTAAAGCTGCAGGTGCCCTGCCCTCTTTTAAATCTGGTCACTCTGGTATAGCTCCTGCAGCTTTAACTGTTGTGATGAAGAGGGAATTTCACCAGGTTCTCCATATATACAAACGACACCTGCTGAAATTCCCTTTTCTATGCAACTGTTAAAGATACAGGAGCCCTGTCCTCCTTTTCATATGGCCACCCTAGACCTGGGAGGATTCTTCTTTTCTTCTTACCTGCAGAAATTCACTTGCTGGCTGCTGCAACTTGCTCTCCATTTCTCTGATCAACTTATTGAGACTGGAAATCTCCTCTGAAAGTCTAGCGTCATTTTCTTCCTGTCTCTTCTCAATCTTTTTTTCCAGATCATCCAGCAAGGTCAGCCAGAAGCATTTTTTTTCCTCGAGAAATTTCTGCATTCGCTCAAAAGCAGATCTGATCTTCTTCTTCTCCTCTTCTAGCTGTATCTGGGGGGAAAACATAGGCTGAGGGGAGGGACGGCAGATCCTTTCAGGATTAGTAATTGGGTAGAACCCTGTGATGGCAACAAAGGATTAAAAGAGTCCATCATGCTTTATTAAAGCATATTTCGTTGAGTGGCTGTACAGTTTATATACACAGATTGCTGATTTATACACACAAATGGTTATTCACATGCAATTCTGCATATAATATATTTACAAGAGTTTATTGATGATATCTTAGAAACCTTTTGGCTATCAAAGAGTATTCTTCCTCTGGAAGAACATATTATTATTATTATTATTATTATTATTATTATTATTATTATTATTATTATTATTTCCAAGCAATTGCTCATAATGTATTGGTCCTACATCAGTTCACACAAAAATAAATTCAAATGTGATCATTTCCCCACTCTCTGGAAAAAATACGATTTCTCCTAAATTCATTACAAGTAGACCAGCTGTGTGTAGTTGTTTTTTTAATCTGCCCACAGAAAACATTAATATGAAACGTTGTAAACCAGCGGTTCTCAACCTGTGGGTCGGGACCCCTTTGGGGGTCGAATGACCCTTTCACAGGGGTCGCCTAAGACCATCAGAAAACACATATTTCCGATGGTCTTAGGAAACTGTATTGACTGAACTATGTCGTGTATCATCTTTTGTATTATTAAAGCTATTGTTATGTATTATTTTCATTAGCAAACTATCCCATGACAATGGATCGTGTAGAGAAGAACGAAAATAATTTTACGGTTGGGGGTCACCACAACATGAGGAACTGTATTAAAGGGTCGCGGCATTAGGAAGGTTGAGAACCGCTGTTGTAAACTGATGCAAATATTCCTAAGGTAAACATAATAGAAAGTGAGAAGAAGATAACATTCCATACACTTTATGTATTTGTTTTGAGGAACCCCATATCATCTTTAAAATAATAACAATAATAACAATGGTGTTGGACCATTTACTGGAGACTATTTACAAATTTAGGCCATCTTGGGTATCTACATTTTCTAGATTCCATCTCCGGCTCTATTATGAATTTATTGGTAAAGTGTTATGGATTTATGGTAGAATATTACACTTAGTTTATTCATAGTAGAGTTACCATTTTATGCTGAAAGGATTTAATATTGCCACCTGCGGGTGTGCACTCCCCTCACCCAACAAAGTGCTCCCTAGGGGGCCCACTCCAACATCACTGCCCAAGTAGTATTCGAGGCAATAAGCCTGTGTGCACTAGTTGCTGGGGAACATGGGTGGGAGGGTGGTGTTGCACCATGTCCTGCTTGTTCATCCCTGGCTGATGACTGGTTGGCCACTGGGTGAACAGAGTGCTGGACTAGATGGACCCTTGGTCTGATCCAGCAGGGCACTTCTTACGTTCTTACTACTGGCAGCGGACAGGAGCAATGCCATGGTCTCCAGCAGGAGCAAGGTGGAGAATTCAAAATGGTAGTTTCCTCTCTATCTATCCTTCTGTAAGCCTGGGCCTTGTGGCATCCCATTACATGCTAAAACGATTATGCAAATAGGTTTCAGTGCCAACGGCGCCATTGGTAATTGGAAGCCCCCAAACCTGGAGGCATCCAATCATCTAATGCAGGGCGAAAGAAGCAGCAGAGGCAAACTTCCCCTCCCCATCCCTCTGTCCTGCAGATTTCACAAGACAGGCTTTTGAATTTGTTTGAATATAACCTTTCAGTCACATTTAGGCTGCTATCCTATGCACAGTCATGAACTCAGAGGGATTTGCCTTTGAGTAAACATGCATAGAGCTTGTGCTGAAAGTGCAATTATGGATTATTATTTTTCTTAATCAGATATTTTGGTTCAAGAATTTTGGGCTATCAGAACTTATGAGATACTTGCACAATATGAAAAATTAATATGCATATTTCAAAAGTTGTTTTTTACAAAAGTATAGCCAATGAATATGACTAAGAAAGTTAGGGCCATTAATTCTCTCCTTCCACCCTGAAGAAACTCATCACTAGATTTCTGTTACTTCACTGATGAAGTGCTGAAGTGATCTACCAAACAACACCCACACCCACTATCTTAGCTGTAACACCTACCAGACACCTCTGCCTTCCCTTTTCTTCAGTTAGTTTCCAATCCACAAACTTCTCTCTCTCCTTCTCCAGAGACTTTATTTGAGCCTGAATTTTCTCCTGCAAAAACAGAGAAGGCTTTTTCTTTGGGAGACAGACTGTGTTCAGACTACACAATAACCTCCGTGAGGCTCACTATTGGGGAAAAAGCGGAATATAAATAATAATAATATAAATAATAATAATAATAATAATAATAATAACAACAACCAATGGTACTTTAAATAGTCGATGGTTGGTTAACTTACCGTAGGTTATTGTGTTGTGTCATGGGAATTTTTTAATCAACAGTTGGTTATTTGGCTGAAATAACCCCCACAAATAACCAAAGCTTGCAGAGTTGGCTATCTGAACCACCGTTGGTTATCGTGTTGTGTGGAGGGCATCATTGGTTATTTCCTAAGCCACTGTTGGTTATTTTGTCAGCCCCAGAGTTGCAAGGCAAGAGCAGTCAAAGCGGCAGATGTTACTGTAGTCCAACCAGCAGGATAGATTTTCTTCATCAGTAGCTGATGGGTTACTAGCGAGAGGACTGAGGTGGGGACAGAGGGTGGGGGATGAGTGAATCAGCTCAGCATGGACTAATAGTCAACTCAACGCTGATCCTAATCCACACCACAGCCAATTTTGTGGGGGGAGTTCCCCTCTAGATAAATAATTGCCAAGTTGATTATCACCCTACTGTTGACTATCATGTTGTCCAAACACAGTCCATCCAATGATACCCACAGAAATTCCACAGCCTAGGAGCGGCCACAGAGAAGGCCCCCTTTCACATTGCCACCAACACGCCTCTGAAGGCAATAGTCTTGAAAGTAGGTGGTCTTGATTGTTTAAAGCACCTCTCGTTCTCCTTTCCCACCGTCACCCTGCCACTTGAAAGGCAAAAAAGACAACTGGAGTAGGGAGAGAAAGAGGGAAAGAGAGGTGGGAGCAGGCAAGCAATTCAGATTCCCATGTGTTTCCAGAGTGCTTCCAGATCAAGCTTTTATCATGGAATTGCCTTGCCTAATTCATGGAATTTTGCACGGCATTCGGATAATGTCTTCTGGAACTCCCGTGTTTTCCCACCTCTTCTTCCATCTTTTTTCCCCTTCCACAAAAAAACAAAATCTCAAAATTATGACAGAGTGCCACTACGATTTTTAAAACCAATATATACACATAGGCCCTTGTGACAATGTGCTTAATTAACCCATTAGAAAAATGTGTTTTAATACATGCTGATTCATTGTAGTCTATTTTATCACTGCAGCCCCTCGAAGAAGGCTTTAAAGTAAAGGATAGCCTTTATTTTAAAGCCTGTTTTGCATCCTAAGAACTCATTTCTCTCCTTTGTGACCTGCTTTGGATGTTCATAGACTTTTCATCGCATTAGAGTTATGTGTCCTTGGGGGAGTTAAACTGCATTTTGACATGTGGGCGTAACTTTGTCAGCAGGCCAAAGTGATTGGCCGATTTCCTGCCTTCCCACCTATTGCGTCCTCTGGCTGCCTTGTTCCTTCCCGCCGTTTTCATGTTGAATTATATGAATCTGCGGAGGTCCACAGATGGAGCTTTTAAAATTAAAAGAGGGGGAACAGGCAGCGAGAGAGAGGAGACATGCTCAGTCCCTCACTCGCATCCTTGTCTGTTGTCTCGTTCCTTTCCTCACTCGGTTTTCCTCCTATATGGGAAACGGGCCGATACAGCTTTTAAAATTAAAACGAAGATGGGGGAACAGGCAGCAAGAGAGAGGAGACATTCTTTTTCGTCCTCAGTTGTCCTCTTCTATGAATCTGGGGAGCGCCGCAGATAAAATGTATAGCTTTGCTCATCTATACTCCGTAGCATCGTATGTGCGCATTAATAACTGCACTACAAAAAAAAAATCAGGAGATGAATCACTGTTGCTGCTGCAGTGTCACGCTCTTTACCTAGATTTGAATCAACGAAAATTCGGGTTTATATTCAATGAGGAGCAATCCCATTGTCATATAGACAGGGGAGAGTGTGATGGAACTTTGGGAGAAAAATCTCTACCAGAGCAGCAACTCCTGCACTGTGATGCTTTTCTGTCCTACCTTATACTCCTGGCAAGCCTCTTCCATAGGAAACACACTGTGATCTCGGTGTTCCTTGGATCGATCACAGACCACACAGATGGGATCTTGATCATTCTTGCAGAAGAGTTTCAGGGGCTCCTGGTGCCTCTCACACACTCCCCTCTTGCCCTCTTCTTTTTTCTCCTCCTGAAGTTTCTTGACCAGTTCAACAAGATTTGCCAGCTGCCAGTTTGGCCTGAAGTTCCTTTGCTGAACTGTTTCTCTACACTGAGGGCAGGATGAGTCTGTGTCAGACTCTCTCCAGTACTGGGTCAGGCAGGCCTGGCAGAAATTGTGCCCACAGTCTATAGTAACAGGTTGTTTGAAATATTCCAGGCAGATGGAACAAGTAGCTTCTTCACAGAACTCCGTGATGGGACCTCCAGTTGCCATGGCTGGACCTTTTCCTTCTTTTTGTTTCCAATTTTGAATAGTCGCTCCTTTGCTTGAGAAATCAAAGCATAGGGTAGCTCTTCATGGAATGAATCCCATTACAAACTGAATGACCTGGCACTAGAAAGTCAAACTGGAACTGAAGCTGAACCGAAAACCAGGTCAGAGAAGGGTCCCCCACCCAAGTTGCCTTGAACCTGAACTGAACTCCAAAGGACAAAAAGCAGCAACCAGGTCGAAATAAGTGGTTCAATAATCAAGCACTCAACAGAGTCTTTTGAGGGGCAGTCAGGGGCTCCTCTCTGCTTCAACTATATTTGGAGAAACTATATTTTCCAGAGAGTAATGTGAAAATAAGAGAAACAGAAGAGGCTTGGTAGGTAGGGCCTAGGACTGGGAGCCATCCTGTTGCTCAAGTAGAGGCCTATACCCTCAAAGGCTTGTTGCTTAGCAACAAGGCCTCAGTGTTGAGGATTCTTGAGCTGGGGACGGAAGCTTCTTTTTCTCCTTCTCTCTTACTTTTAGTTATATGTTTAATGCTTTATTTTCGTGTTGTGTGCATTTTGTAAAAGCCTTTTTAGAGATTCAAGGAGAGAAATGATTCCTCCCCCCTGAAATTAAATATTCATTTATTTAGGGTGACCATATGAAAAGGAGGACAGGGCTCCTGTATCTTCAACAGTTGTATTGAAGGGAGAATTTCAGGTGTCATTTGTATGCATGCAGCACCTGGTGAAATCCCCCTTTATCACCACAGTTAAAGCTGCAGGAGCAACCAGATACTAAATAGGACAGGAATCCTGCAGCTTTAACTGTTGTGATGAAGGGGGAATTTCACCAGGTGCTGCATGCATGCAAACAACACTTGCTGAAATTCCCTTTTCTACACAATTGTTAAAGATACAGAAGCCCTGTTCTCCTTTTCATATGGTCACCCTAATTTATTAGAGTGGCTAAGTCTCCTACTTTACAGAGGACAGACCTGTATTTGCAGGGCCGGTAGAGTGACCATATGACCGGATTTGCCCGGATTTGTCCGGGTTTTTGGTGACAAATCCTGGAGGGGAAGGGGAAATCTGGATTTTTTCCAATCTTCCCCAGCCAAAGAGCAGCTCTAATGGGAATTAACAAAAATGCTTATAACTCCGTCATTTTTAAAGATAAAAACATGAAACTTGGCACGATAGTAGCTCTTAGGAAGGGCTTTAGTCATACCAAACTTGAAACAGATCTGTTCATCCATTGATTTTTTCGGAATTTTTTAATAATTGAGGTTTTAAAATTATTATTTTTAAAATCGTCATTTTTAAAGATAAAGAGATGAAACTTTGCACCATGATAGGTTTTAGGTAGAGTTTTAGCCATACCGAATTTGAAACAGATCTGTTCATCCATTGGTTTTTTAGGAATTTTTTAATAATTGAGGTTTTAAAATTATTATTTTTAAAATCGTCGTTTTTAAAGATAAAGAGCTGAAACTTTGCACCATGATAGGTTTCAGGTAGAGCTTTAGCCATACCAAATTTGAAATGGATCCATTCATCCATTGATTTTTTAGGATTTTTTTAAAAATTGAGGTTTTAAAATTATTTTGTAGAACAGATTTGTCTTAAATGTGTGCTGTAAAATCAGACATGTGACCAAGGCTATGTTCGGGTGGGCACGCCCGCTTGGTACTAGACACGCCCCCTTGAGGGCTGACCATGTTGTCCTCCTTTTTGGTTTCCAAAATATGGTCATCCTAAGGGCCGGGCCTACCATTATGCAGGCTCATGTGCCTGTATCAGGCGGAAGAAGAGGAAGAGTGGCAAATTGTGCTGGTCACTTCCTACCCCTGCCAGGAGGGCCTGCTGCAGCCTCCCTTTCTCCTCCAGCAAGTGCTCTGGAAAACCCCGCCAGCTGTCCTTCTGTGGCTCTCTAGAACAACCTGCTGTGTCCACTGCCACATCTCCTTGTAGTGGCCACTGGCACGGGGGTGGAGCTCTCACGATATTTTCATTTGATCTCTTATGGGAGCCCCACCTCTGGTACGAGGTACAAGACAGGAGCAGTTGTGCAGGCAGGAGCAACTGGGCAGGTGGACAAACAAACGAGTGGGTAGGTAGGCAAGCAAGAAAGTGGGTGTGTGAGCATGCAAGGAGCGAGTAAGCAGGTGGGCAGGTGGATGGGTGTGGCAGCACCTGGGAGGAGGGTACAATATGTTGGACCAGGCCTGTCTATTTGTGCTTGTAGGACAGATGAAGGCATGGCTAATGGTCAGGAATCCTGGGAGTAAAGGGCCATTTCTGTAGTTTGTAACACTACATATTTTACAGCTTTAATCTAAAATATGCTGGTATTTTTGGCTTCACCCCGTTTGCCTTAGGTCCTGCTGCGTCCGATGGGATGTTGCCCCACAGAGAACTTCTTAAAAATGGAATTTGGCCCTCAGGCAGAAAAGGGTTCTGCACTAGGGCTGTGCACCAGCTCCCCCCCCCGAACTACTTCAGGGCCTGATCCGGAACTTTTGGATCGGGACCGAACCGCTTCAGGTCGATCTGACCCTCCCCTGATCTGCTCCAGAACCGGATCCAGAGTGAGATCCGGAGGGCCGGATCGAAATTCAGCCCCCATTTTGCCCCCCTTCTCCACTTACTTGCCTCCGTGGTGGACAGTGGAGGCAGGTAAGTGGGGAAGGGGGGACAAAATGGGGGCCAAATAGGTCCCCCTGTTAGACAAGTTCTTTGCCCTTAGGGACGAGATCCAATTCAGCCCCCAAGCACGACTCCACACTTCCAGCGACAGAGGGTTCAAAAGAGCTTTATTGATTATAATCAAGATCTGAGACTCTTGAAGGGCGAGCAGTCAGACAGAGAATAGGAAATTCAGCTCAGCATTTGAAGCCTGAAAGGGGCAGTGCCCTGTAGCAGTATTAACCAATCAGAACGTAACACTAGAGCCTTCTTATCTTTTGCTAAACAATTCCTTTGCTCACAGTAAGTTACAGTAAGCTAACTTTCTACCTGGAGCCGAGGCCATTGTTTTAGTTAGATAAGACAGATACAAAAAAACACCCTTGAAAACGCCCTCGGGTACGTGACACTTCGCATGGTGTATAATGGCTACTTCACAGCTTCCTTTAGCAAATGGAGGCACCTATGCTAACACCCGTCCCCCCTTACCTGGCTTCAAGATCAGGCCCCGAAGCAGTTTGGATGGTTGGTGCACAGCCCTAGTGCAGAACCCTTTTCTGCCTGAGGGCCAAATTCCATTTTTAAGAAGTTCTCTGTGGGGCAACATCCCATCGGTGGGCAGGACCTAAGGGAAAAGGGGTGGGGCCAAAAAAGGTAAAAGCGGGTAAGGGGGGACAAAATGGGGGCTGAATAGGGGTGACACCAAAGGGGCTTCACCCCTTTGGGATCCCACGAGGGCAAGGGCACCCCTCATTCTCTCTCTCTCTCTGCTTGCTATTGGCGGTTTATTTTGCACGTTCTTTCTTTTAAAAATGTACTTTTAATGTGTTTTTATTCTGTTTTATTCTGCTCAGAGTGTGGTCTTTTGAATGTTGGCTTGTACAAACTTGTAGCACAGCAGTTGAGTAATCAAGAACATTAGAGCCCTGCTGGATCAGACCATGGGTCCATCTAGTCCAGCACGCTGTTCAGTGGCCAACCAGCTATTGATCAGGAACCCGCAAGCAAGACATGTTCCTCAGTAACTGGTGTATAGGCTTACTGCCTCTGATACTGGAGGTTTTGAGCAGTGTTGTTCTTGATGGACATCACACTTACACCAGGCCCCATAAATCAACTGAGTGGCCCTGCAAAATTGACTAGAGCCACGGGCACCAAAGGCCCTCCTTCCTCACCCAAGATATTATTTATCCTAGGGCCAGCCCTGGTATAAGGACTTACCAATGTATGGGAGAGACAGTGAGTATCTGGAGGTGCTCCACTGCACTGCCTCCACTCCTGGAAGGTGGTGCCAACAAGTTTGGTAACCCTAACCCTTGAGCCACCTTAAGTGCCATTTTTTGGCAGGAAGGCAGGGTATACATTTAATATATATAAACTGAAACTGAATCCAGACAAGACTGAGATGCTGTTAGTGGGTGGTTCTGTTAGCAGAACTCAGGCTGCAGGTCATTGAACCTGAAGCTAAAGGGTTAACGTAGGGTGACCATATGAAAAGGAGGACAGGGCTCCTGTATCTTTAACAGTTGCATAGAAAAGGGAATTTCAGCAGCTGTCATTTGTATATATGGGGAACCTGGTGAAATTCCCTCTTCATCACAACAGTTAAAGCTGCCCTCTGTTATGTCTGGTTACTCTAGTAGGGCTCCTGCAGCTTTAAATGCTGTGATGAAGATTGAATTTCACCAGGTTCTCCATATATACAAATGATACCTGCTGAAATTCCCTTTTCTATGCAACTGTTACAGGAGCCCCGTCCTCCTTTTCATATGGTCACCCTAACGTACACCTACAGGGTGGGAGGGGATCGCTACAATGCTTGTCTTGCTACTTCCTGTCTCCTCCCTCCTACTTCCTATTCTTCTTCTTGCTTTTTTCTTCCCACCTGCACGGTGTGATGACTACGATGGGGGAACCAGGCCATCCCATTGTAAGACATAAGTTAAATGTTCCAAAGTAAAGTTTTCTTTCAAACCACCAGTGGAGTGTTTCTATTGTCTGTACGCGTGACTACTCACAGGGAGCTGATTTAGTCGACAACAGGTTCTTCTGACTGGATGGAGGGTGCTCAACCTGTTCTGGATGTGATTGCAATACCCCTGAAGGAACAGTTTCATAGCAGAACCATCTCTGTCCCTTGAAGCCCAGGTGGCCTTGGTGGCATGGAGTGCCTTCTACCAACTTCAGTTGGTGGCCCAGCTACACCCTTATCTGGACAGGGATAACCTGGCTTCAGTTGTCTACGCTCTGGTAACCTCCAAGTTAGATTACTGCAAGGCACTCTACGTGGGGCTGCCTTTGAAGATGGTTCAGAAGCTGCAGCTTGTGCAAAATGTAGTGGCCAGGTTGGTAACAGGGATCAGGAGGTTCGAACATATAAGACTGACTCTGGCCTGCTTGCCTTGGCTGCCTGGACATCTCCATGCCCGATTCAAGGTGCTGGTTTTACCCTATAAAGCCTTACACAGCTTGGAACCACAATATCTGACTGAACGCCTCTCCTGACGTGAACCTGGAGGAAATCTACACAGAGTCATCGGGGTGCCCTGAAGGCGCTTGTGTGCGCGTCCAGGGCGCCCCGAAACTCCTAGTGTAGATCCTGATCCTCAGGCCAGAAGAGGCGGTGGCGGAGGCGGCCCCGCATCGCCCCTCGTGGGGACGGGGCGAAAAGTTTCCGGGCTTTCCGGCCCGGGGTTAGCCTGACTTCTCCTTCTCGCCGCCTTTTTCTCCAGCGTGTCCATCCCAGGCATGGGGGGGGGGAGCCCCTTCGCTGCCTCCTCCTCCTCCTCCCCCTCCCTTCCTCCCTCTTCGTCGACTCGGCGATGGAGAGGGCTGCAGCGGAGCACGTCCTCCACCCGCGGCCTCCTGCTCTCCCGCCGTCACTGCGCAGCCCGCGCTTCCTTTCCCAGAGCCGGGGGGGCGGCAAAGAAGAACAGATTTACGACGGTGGAGGTGAGCGGCAGCGGCAAGGACGCGGCCGGAGAGCATGGAAACTTTTCGCCCCGTCCCTGCGAGGGGTGATGAGGGGCCGCCTCCGCCTCTTCTCGACCGAGGATCAGGATCTACACTAGGAGTTTCAGGGCGCCCCGACGACTCTGTGTAGATCCGCTCCTAACCATACACTTTGCTCAACATCTAAGGTCCTGCTCTGAGGGAAGCTCGGAGGACGGCAACAAGGGAGAGGGCCTTTTCTCTGGTGGCCCCCCAATTATGGAATGTTCTCCCCGATGAGGTCTGCCTGGCGCCAACATTGTTATTTTTTCGGTGCCAGGTCAAGACTTTCCTTTCCTCCCAGGCATTTAACAGCATATGTTGAGTTTTAACTGACTCCAAAACTAGCTTTGGCTTGTCTGAGTGTTTAAAAATTGTTTTAAATGTTAGCTGTTTTTATGTTTTTAAATTTTGTATATTGATTTTTAATGTTTAGTCTTTTTAATCTAATCTTTTTAATTTCTGTAAAGCACCCAGAGAGCTTCCGTATATAAATGTAATACTAATAAAATAAATAAATAAATAAATATATAAATAAAAGCAGTTACAAACTTTAGTAGCATCACTATGAAAAAAACACCTAATCCAAGAACCCAAGCAAAATCAAACTTAATGGATTTCTCCATCCATCTATCATGGTAAACACAGACAAGAGAATTGGCACCTTATGTCTGCATGAATATTTATTTTTCAGATCTCACCCACTGAACAGAGCTAGTGGGACTATGAATCCACAAGAAGCAAGGCAGGAACTACGGATTCAGTTTCATAACTGCAGGGATTACATTGCAATAGAGGAAACTGCAGCATTTTATGATGGTTGTAGTGTTAGTTGAAGGGTCCTCTGTGCTTGTGTCACATTTCTCACGCTGAGCAGCATCGGTGCAGTTACGAGACACGTCAATGATCATATCACCTGAGGGGGGAAATACAGTACTGTGAAGTGGAAAGCAGAATACTGTGTCTGAGTTGTGTGGTGGACCATGAGGCAGTAGAATAATTTGTAGCAACTGGAGAGAATATGGATTCTGAGTAGGGTGATAAAATGGAAAGGAGGACAGGGCTCCTGTATCTTTAACTGTTGTATTGAAAAGGGAATTTTAGTAGGTGTCATTTGTATGCATGCAGCACCTGGTGGAATTCCCTCTTCATCTCAACAGTTAAAGCTGCAGGAGCCCTGCCCTGAGTGACCAGATACAAAAGTGGGCAGGGCTCCAGCAGCTTTAACCGACAGATAGGATTGTGCCACTTTTTTTTGGCTCCTAAAACTTACCACGGGAGACTGTAGTTATCTGGCATTTTTCACCCTTCTCAGCTGTGCACACCTCCTTGATAAAGAAACCTCTGTTGGGGAGATTGGGCAGGTTATGGAAGCATTTCAGTTTAAAGTCTTTTTGTTGAGCTGTGGAAGAAAGGCAAAATGTGAAAACGAGAGGTTTCGGAATCTTCCTCGTGTCTGTTTAACCATGCGAGGTGCAAGTGGACCAATGGCCCCTGTAGTTCGCATACCCTGTAACCATAGGCGAGAAAGTGACTCCTGCTTTAGCATTGGATGCATCCGGCTTCTTGAAATGTTAATGGTGGTACTTTCAATATCCTGTTTTAGTAGGTATTAATTTTCATTACATATTAGGTAGGGTGACCCTATGGAAAGGAGGACAGGGCTCCTGTATCTTTAACAGTTTTATAGAAAAGGGAATTTCAGCAGGGGTCATTTGTATACATGCAGCACCTGATGAAATTCTCTCTTCCTCACAACAGTTAAAGCTGCAAGAGCCCTGCCCTCTTTTGTATCTGGTCATGAAGAATCGCTGGAAGGCTGCCAATGCTGCCCCAACAATTGCTGCCTGAGTTGGTTGCTGCAGTCTGTTTAATGGCAGGGCCAACCCTGTCGTTAAAGAAACTACCTATGAACACGCCAAGAATACAACAGGAACAAAAGCACCCACCCCCCATGCCTCTACCCCATGTGAGCCCCAGTCTACCCCCTGTTGCTTTGGTATTACCGTATTTCTTCGATTCTAAGACACACTTTTTAACCTAAATAAACAGCTCTAAAAATAGGGTGCGCCTTAGAATTGATGGCGTCTTAGAATCGAAGAAATACGGTAGATGCAAAGCTGAGCATGCAGGGCTTTCTAAGATTGTTTTGCTGGCTGATTGGAGCCTACAGCGCGCCCCGTGCAGCTCCGGCCCTCATCAGCCGCGCCAGGAAGACACGCGGCTCCAAGAGTCAGGAGGCTCACCCCCCCAAGCACCGGATCCCCCTCCCAGCTGCCGCGCTGGGAAGCGCGCGTCCCACCTGGAACCCCTCACGCCCGCGGAAAAACCTGTGCCCAGAGGCTAAAGTGCTGCTCCACCGAAGCTGCTCTCATGCGGCAGCTCCAGTCGTCTCTCTCCTCCACCTGCAGGCAGGCAGCCAAAAGAGGAAGTTCCTGCAGCAGCCGCGAGCCGGGACAAGAAGCTGGGAGGGTAAGCGCCTGTTTTTGGCTTACCCCTAAGCCTCTCCCAGCCTAGTGGCCCCAAAACCCAGCTCTTTCTAAGAAATTCTAAGATATTCTAAGAAATTTATTTTTTCTTCGAATCAAAGCTTTTTTCCCCTGTTGGTGGCACTGAAATTAGTGTGCGCCTTAGAATCGATGGCGTCTTACAATCGAAGAAGTACGGTATGTCATTTTAAATTATTTCCTTTTTTAAAAATAATTTTTAAAAATGCTTTATTTCAATAAAAAATATACAACATACTGTTATACAACATATTCGTTATAACTATCAATTATTTCAGCTATTCAACAAAAAAACAACACCCAGAATAACACACCTATTAACATCAAAGGATAAATTAAGTAAATTTTGTATCAAATAAATAGAATTTTCATAACATTACACAAAAATCCCAAAATAAATTAAACGTAAACTAAACTTAAATAGATTAGATAGTACATAAGATCAGAATATCACATATCTCCCAAGCAATGTTTTATTATATGGTAAAACTAGAATATTAATTTCTCTATCATAATTATATTTCCAATAATCAATAAAAGGTTTCCATTCCTCTATAAATTTAGGGAACTGTTGTCTACCATCTCTTAACCTCACTACTTCATGAATTTTCAATAATTGTGCAATTTGCCACACTTTAGTAAACAATTGGTTTTCTATTTTTCCAGTTCTTGGCTATTAATCATCTTTGCTGCTGTTAACAAATTTGATAACATTGGCTGATGAATTTTTAAGATTCCAGATTGAAAGAGCTCCAACAACATTGTTTTGGGATTAAAAGATAGATTATAACCTGTTATTTTAAGAATTTCCCTCCCAACTTGTTTCCAAAAATCCTGGACCTTTGGACATGTCCACCACATATGCATATAATCAGCCAATTTTAAATTATTTCCATTTTCCTCGAAGGATTTGCATTCTACTAATGTCCGTAGTAGATGGTCTGATCCAAGGTGGGGAGTTCAAAGGAGGTGATCGAAAGTCTTCCCAACCTGCAGGAAGGCCAGGATGTTCCCCACCCCAGAGCCAGAACCAGAGGGGATCTACACTGCGTACTGAAGGCGTTTGCGTGCACCTTCAGTGCGCCCCCAAAACGACTGTGTAGATCCTGCCCTAAGAGGCGGAGGAAGAGGCGGAGGAGGAGGAGGCTGGGGAATCCGGCCGCATCCTTGCTGCCACCGCCGCCCACCTCCTCGCCGGCCTCCTGCTGCCGGCAAAAGAGCCACTTGGTGGAAGAAGGCGGGGCAGAGAGTGGAAGAAGCTCTCCGACCCGGGTGGCTCTTTCGCCTGCAGCAGGAGGCCGGCGGGGAGGTGGGCGGCGGCGGCGGCAAGGACGCGGCCGGATTCCCCAGCTGCCTCTTCCTCTGCCTCTTTGGGCAGGATCTACACAGTCGTTTTGGGGGCGCACTGAAGGCGCGCGCAAGCGCCTTCAGTACGCAGTGTAGATCCCCTCCCACTCTACTTCCTTCTCCATAATTGCTGATCACTTGCTCTATAACAAGTGCAGGTTAAGGAGCATATCTAGGTAATGAGAGCCCTGCGGGGAAGCAGTTGCTACCTTTGCCTGTCCCTATTGTAACAGGCACTCCACAAACACACCCTACATATTTTGAGGTTTCTGAGATGGACTTTAAGGGTGGGTGAGAATTTCGTTTCAGTTCGGTTTTGATAAGGATTTACCGACATTTGCACATTTCTTATCATTTGGGATGGAAAGAACTTCAGATGTGAAACTTTCAATTGCGTCCACAGCCCAGAATAAAGAGGAGAGGCGTAAGGGGTTGGGCAAACTAAAGAGCACGCTTATTCAACGTATGAGGATGATCTGCACCAATCTTGTAACTGCCATGTGGGACTCAGCTGAGATGGGGTAGAAGTCTTGCCACCACCTCTCCCTTGCATCATTTCAGAGTGAGCCACCTTGGCCCAAGATGCAAGCAGGATTTCACTGCTTCTGCCCAGCTATCCACCTTGTCCTTGAAGGAGGGACCTTGTCTCTCTTCAAAAACCCCGAGGCTTGGGGTGGTGGTGGTTCACCTGTCCTCCCACAAGGACCAAAAGCCCCAAAGGACAAGCTTATGGCAACCACCTTTTTCCATCAAGGTGCCTCAGGGTGCTCACCATTAGTCCCCCAGGAATCTTATCCTGGGGGTCATTTACACAGAAATACATTGAGAATCACTTTCAGTTTTCCTCGGCTTTTTCCTGAAATTGGCTTTGTCTCATCAGTGACAGACTAAGGGCTCATCTACACCAAGCAGATATTCCACTATGAAAGTGGTATATAAAATGCAGGAGCCACACTACTGCTTTATAGTGGTACTATAAAGCACATACCATATACCACTTTCATAGTGTTATATCCTGCTTGGTGTAGTTGTGTCATGGACCCCACCAGTTGTCAGTGCACTTCAGTACCACTATAAAGCAGTAGTGTGGCTCCTGCCTTGTATATACCGCTTTCATACCACTTTCATAGTGGAATATCCTGCTTGGTGTAGATGAGCCCTACGCTGAAAAAAAGAGAGGACTATGCCCCTCCCAAACCAATGGATGTGACATGTCACACTGCACTCTAAATGAACATCACTCTAAAAGCCCCACCACTCAAAATGAACATCATCAATCACATATGAGCAGCTTGGTCCCCACCTCCTGTTTCCCCTGCTCAGGGACAGGAAATGAATTGTAAGGGATATCAGCCATCCAGTGAAAAGATGCAGAGCCTTTTGTCTGGAAGTTTCCCAACATCCCTCCAGCAAGTTGGCTTACCAGGCTTTCTCCACTGGAAGGAGACTCCCATATAGCTAAAGGGCTAAAGTGTTAAAGAAGCGATACTTTAACGTATCTTAATGCCGGATGAGAATGTCTGTGAAGCCAACGCCCCTGTCCCTCTTTCTGTGCATGTTTGCTGGGAAGTAAGAAATAAATCTTGTTCCCCTGAAATGAATCTTCAATGTATCTCAGTGTTGGATGAGAGTCTCTGTAAAGCCACCCCACCCCACCCCCTTCTGCGCATGTTTATTGGGAAGTAAGTACAAATCTCAGGCCTTAGCAAGACCTACCGTATAGTCTGCGATGGAGGAGGGAAGATCTCGCGAGATCCCTCCTCTGTTTACACGTGAGGCGTGAGGACCTCAGGAAGAGAGGCGTCGTGCCCGCCATTTTTAATTTTTAAAGAAACAGGAGCACACAAACGGTCGGGCGCAAAGGTAGGAACTTCTTTAAAAAATAATTTAATTTCCCCGCTCCCATCACCCTACCCCTGGTGGGCACAGCTCCCAGTGAGGACCATGGAAAAAGCGGGCCCAAAGGGGAGGGCAAGATCCTGGGGCAAGGGAGGGATCATCCCTCCCTGATCCTGGGATCCCCTGTGCGTCATGTAGATGCACAGGGATGATCCCGGTGTTCGCTCCGGGATTTTGCCCCGTCTAGCTAAGGCCTCACTCCCATTCAGTGGTTCTTTAACATATCCCAATGCATATGGAGCCATGGTATATCACTAAACTGACAAAGCATCAAAAGAGCTAAAGTGCTTTAGCAATATGGTGATATATCATGGCTCCATATGCATTGGGATATGTTAAAGATTCACTGCAGAGCAGCAAGATTTATTTCTCATTCCACAATAAACATGCACAGAAAGGGGGATATGTTAAAGGTTAAAAACAGGCTACCTAAAGTAAATGAATGTTCCCCCTATTGCAGTATTGAGAGGCGGCGCTGCAGTGCTCCTGGGGATTTTTTCAATGATTTGATTGGAGGAACAAGTGGGAATGGGGACCACATCACTGCCATGACACAGAGGCACACCCAGGATGTAATGTTGGGGGGGGGGAGCACACTGTGGTAAAGCTGTGTGGGAGCTGCATTTTAGGGAAAAAAATAGTAAAAGGATTGCACCTTTTCCAGAGGGAAGTGGCGGCTTTGCTGTGGATTGGCCATAACATCATTTATTTATTTATTTATTCATTACTTTTTTTATACCGCCCAATAGCCGAAGCTCTCTAGGCAGTTCACAAAAATTAAAACCATAATAAAACAACCAACAGGTTAAAAGCACAAATACAAAATACAGTATAAAAAGCACAACCAGGATGTGTCCCAAACAACCTCAAAGTGCTCCTTCTCCTCAGTAAATTTCTCATGAAGATAGTCCCAAATGACCTCAAAGTGCTCCCTCTCCTTAGCAAGTCACTCATGAAGATTTTCCTGAATGACCTCAAAGTGCTCCCTCTCCTCAACAAATCCCGCATGAAGATTTTCCTGAATGACCTCAAAGTGCTCCCTCTCCTCAGCAAATCACTCATGAAGATTTTCCTGAATGATCTCAAAGTGCTCCCTCTCCTCAGCAAATCCCTCATGATTTTCCTGAATGACCTCAAAGTGCTCCCTCTCCTCAGCAAATCTCTCATGAAGGTTTTCCTGAATGACCTCAAAGTGCTCCCTCTCCTCAGCAAATCGCTCTGAATGACCTCAAAGTGCTCCCTCTCCTCAGCAAATCCCTCATGAAGATTTTCCTGAATGACCTCAGTGCTCCCTCTCCTCAGCAAATCGCTCATGAAGATTCGCCCCTGTACAGCCCTGCCAAAGTGTCTGACCTCATCATGGAGATTCGTGACCAATTTTCCCTGGATCAGTGAAGGTGGGAAAGCTTGTTCCCCACAGTCAATCTGGGAGCAAGCACATAATTGTGACCTGGCCTCAAAGCAACTCATCCAACCCATGCTGAGTCCTATTAGGATGGGCTGGGAGCATATGCCAAAGCCCAGCCCTCTCTGAGCGTCCCCCTCACAACAGGCATCTGCATGCTCTGTTGTGTGTCCCACCCTTTCCAGGGCCAGTCGTAAAGCTTCTCCCCACTCCCATGCTTCTGTTCCAGGCCCAGGGAAGGGGGTATGTGACCATGTGGGAGAAAGCAGAACTTACAGTTTCATCTGGCTCTGCTTTGTCTTTTTGGTTCATTTTGTCTTAGGGAACTAACCTTAGCTTTATCTCTGTAGATGCTACTGGTTTTTCTCCTGGGGAACCAAAATCCATCTGTAATGACCCTGGAGGACCTCTTTAAATGATCTCTTACTTTACAACCTCCTAGAAGAATCTGAACTACTGTACTTTGTACTGAGGTCACCACCAGCATTCTATAACCCTGGCTTACCAGCAGATGCCCTAGCAGGACTTACCTGAAGAGTAAAGGACCAGCAGAGCCAGAAAGCCAAAGAAAACCATCAGTTTCATCTTGCTTAATTTCAGAAGAGCAACTCTCAAAGAGAACAGGGAACAGCACTTCTTCAGGAATAGCACTTCTTCAGGATATCATACAAGTTCGAGTTCTTCCTATTTAACTGCTTCAAGACCCTTGGGGCAGCTAATGGGGTGATGAATTCAGGGCGTGGAGAAATGCCACCTTGCAGGAAAAGATGCTGATTTCTGTACATGGTGTTCTTCTAAATGATAGGTGACACTTTTGTAATAACTCTTCTGGGAATAGATGAGAGTATTCTTATCAACACATGGCCAATGTTAAACCCTTTTCTTAGCAATGACACTACGCAGAACTAATTAAGTCTTATGGAAATAATCCAGAAGAAATTAATATATTTCCCAGACATGTGCCCTTGCCTGATGAGTTAATTCAGACTGTAGATTAGGCCTGAACAGAGCCAGCACGAGCATGAAGTAGTGGAAAGCAGGGGGCATCTCTCCCAATTGGGAGGGGAAGCAGTGAGCAGGGAATTCTCTACTGTTATCTCCAATCACAAATTGGAGATAACAGCAGGGATGGCAAACTAGGGATGTTGCAGGCGATGAGTTAATCCATCCCTACGTCAAAATGAATATTCAGCTGGCGCTGGAAGGAAAGGCTTTCCTATGCTGCTTACTGACTCGATCAGGATGATGTGTGGTGTGGAAAGGAGGCTCGCAACTTCACTGGTGCATGGAGAAGCCACTTGTCCATGCACCGAAGTGAACCATCATGTGCAATTTTCTGTTCCTATGGGGATGGCACAAGGCATACAAAAGAGAGGCCCAATTCATTCAGCACCTGGAGGAGCCATTCCTCCAGGTACCATCTGAGTTATCCTTGTGCACTACTCTCCAGCCTGAAAGAATGGGGATGGCAAGAGATGCACGAAGAAGGTACCCAATTCAGCTGGTGCTTGGAGGAGCCAATTGACAAAGCACTGGCAGATTCCTTTTCTTTGTGGTGAGAGGCACTGAACTATCATCATCATCATCATCATCATCATCATCATCATCATCATCATTTCTATACTGCCCAATAGCCAAAGGCTCTCAACATGGAGATTTGAGACAGATAGAGAGATTCAGGATGGATAAAGGGAAGGACGTCTTCACACAGTGCTTAGTTTGAAACTATGGAATTTGCTACTACAAGATGTCATGATGGTGACCAATTTGGATGGATTTAAAAGGGGTTTAGATAAATTCTTGGAGGAGAAGGCTATCAATGGCTAATAGCCCTGCTGGCTATATGCTATCTTCAGTTTGCCTATGAAAAATGAGAAAAGGGGGAATGGAACTGAGTGACTGGAAATTTGAGCAGAAGCACTTCACACTGTAAAATTTTGTTGCAGATTCACTTGTAGATACTAATAGACAACTCAGCTATGATGGCTATCTAGGCAAAGTGGGTCTACCGAGAAAGAAGAGAGAGATACCAGCATGCTCAGATGAATCCCAAGTTTAGCAGAAGTAGCGGGAAAAATCTTTAAGAAGAAAACATGTAAATGGTAGGAGAAGCCAAAACAGATAATTGGTAATTGAGCATGTTCAGTGGTCTGTGAATTCTAACTGACTGTTGGAGGTCAAAAAAGACAGAAAAGGGGAGAAATGCAATGGAGTCTCCTGAAAGATGGCCCAGCTGCCTGTCTGGAACATTAAACAAGAGAACTCCACTCTGCATCATTTGGGGGCAGGTTCTACTTGTTCAAAACATAATTGTCATCATTCCTGAAACTAGAGTAAGCAATCTGAACTCATCTGTACAAGATGTACTCATGAAATTATATCAAAGTTTCCTCCCCATTTTCCAGTAAGGGGATGTTGTTCTTTTCCCCTCTTCACCGTCACCCTATTGACTGTGAGTAATGGATCACCAGGAGTCGAATGGGAAGGGGATGGTCATGCTCCTACCAAGACCTTCCATGTCAATGGGGAAACCTGCAGTCTTTGGGTTCATATATGGGGAAAGGAACCCCTCTGGGGTGTACTTAGTTGAGACACAACCAGAGTTCTGGGGCTTGGCATTTCTTATTATGCCTCTCAGACTAATATAGGGTGACCACATTTTGGAAACCAAAAAGGAGGACAACATGGTTGGCTCCAAGGGGGCGTGTCCAGCACCAAGGGGGCGTGCCCACCCTTACATAGCCTTGGTCACATGTCTGATTTTACAGCACACATTTAAGACAAATCTGTTCTACATAACATCTTAATGTTAAAATCACTGAAATAAAGAACAAGTGAGAGATTCAATGTATCTGGAATTAACTTCACTCACTCCTACTTTTGTAGGTTTTGCTGTACTTTGAAGCTTTTGCTATACTCTGTGTGTTACATTCTCCCCTTCCCTCAAATATCTTTTCTGACTGTATCTTCACTCATTGCAAGCTGCTGTTGTTGTTAAGGGTTTGCAGACAAACCAAAGCCTCCAGCCTCAAACAATCTCTCTCCCCCTCCCCCCCAAAAGCCTCCCAATGGTCCAGCTAGGCTGCACACTTGTGGCTTGGGATATTACTTACTGCAGATTATTGCTTGATCATGTCTGGTGACTCTTACATCATCATCATCATCTTTGCTCTATACTTTAAAAACCTCTGCCACCAGCCGCCTCCTTCACAACTTTGATGCATTCTTAACACTCTGCGTGGCAAGCCAGCCCCAGGGCCAAGCTACAGGTGCATCTGGGTTGCCTTCAGCCTCTCTCTGCCTTATGCCAGCCTGCCAACATTTCCAGCCTCAAATAATCCCCCACCCCCCTCTCTCTCTGCCAAAGTCTCCCAACGGTCCAGCCAGGCTGTGTGGCGATTTTCAGACTCTTTCGTCATGCGGTTTGCTTGCTATTAATTTGTTTAGAATGGCGAAAAGTGGGAGAGGTAAAGTTTTTTTTAAGCAATGAGAGGCAGATTCAACTCCAAATCATGATCACCTGATGAAGCATCCTCCAATCCCAATGTTGGAGGGGGGGGGGAATAAGCAAAACAGGATATTTAGTAACTTGGGATACTGGGTAACTTTTCTTTCTTTGTCTGAACAGGCTTTTTCCAGTGTTTTTTGAAACAGTAGCCCCACCAAATGCACAAACACAACCTTAAATCATATACTAAGTAAATAAAGAGCTGTGTAGTACAAGAGGGAATTTTGATAGGTGCTTTAAGATCTTCAGGGAAAGCCCTTCTCTTAGTCCCACCACCATCACAGGCACGTCTGGTGGGAACACGGAAGAGGGCCTTCTTGGTGGCTGCTCCAGTACTCTGGAACTCTCTTCCCAGGGAAGCTAGACTGGCTCCCCCCTTGATGTGCTTTAGGAGGCAGGCAAAGACCCTTTTTTTGTTCCGGCAGGCCTTTGGTGAATAATTCAGATCTCTGTCTGTGCCAAGGACTTTTAAAACCGTCATTTCAAATGTTAAAATGTTTTAATATTGGAATATATTTAATATATTTTTAACTTTGTATATTTCTATTTATGGTTTTAAATGTATATGTTTTGAATTTTGTAATGCTGCCTTGAGGCCCAGCATTGGACCAAAGGTGGGGTAATAATGATGATGATGATGATAATAATAATAATAATTGCACTTGTCATAAAGGGTGAGAAAAACTGCACTGCAAGTTTATTTTATTTACAAAAATAGATGGCGTTTGCCAGCTTCCCTTGCTTCTCAACTTCTTTTAAAGACATAGGAACAGGGCCAGGAAAAACAGGCTGTCATTTTTTGTGTTCACACCAACCCATCCATCCATCCTCAGCTCTCCAAACCAACTCACTTTAGTGACTCCTTAGTTTAGGCCCTGCTGGTGGGATTCGCTTGGAAAAGGAAACCCAGACACAAAGGTTCAGATCAAAATGGACTTTATTTTCCTTTGGAATTTTGTTTCAACGTAACACAGAGGGAGGTCTTTGACCAGAAAGGGCAACATCTCCACCGTCGTCAGTGCAACAAGAGAAGGAGATGGTGTGTCCCATCGCTGGAGAAAAGTAGCAGGTGCTCCTTCCCACCTCAGGTGCTCTTTCCAATCGCCAACTGGCGCGCGCCAATGAAGTGATGGATCACATCTGCAAGAGAAGCATATATGAGGATTAGGGGAAAGCAGGAAAGGCCAAGGGAGCAGGAAAGGAAGTTGATTTATTGGGCAAGAGCATTTATTGGGTGAATGAGGAATCCAAAGGCACCTGGGAGAGAGTTTGTAAAGAGTCTTAAGCAAAACTACTAGACTCTTTGAAAAGACTGTGGAGAGCAGGGCCCTGTCTTCGTGGTACCAAGTTGGCACCACCTCCCTCCAAAAACCCACAGTTTTACTTACCTGGGGTGGCATCAGGTAATCCCAACACCAGGGAGAGAACACAGGGTTTCTGGTGGTCATCTGGGTACTGGAGTCCCCCGCCCTCCTGGTGATAGGTGACCAATCACTGTCCACCTTCCACCAGGACCGCCCTCTGGGTTGGCCCCAGGAATGTGGTCAGACAGCAGAAGAGCTCTACTGACCTCACTTCCAGTGAAAAAATTGGGGGTAAGTCCCCGACTTTTTCAAAGCGCAGCTTCACAGGAAAGCCCTGTGGTGGCTGCGAAGCTGCGGCTGCAACATACAACTGGCACAGCACAGATCCACAGCCACCGTGGATAGACAGCCCCCAGGTCTGGAACAAGGGTGAGCAACTTATGTCCCTCAAGATTTTTGGGTCTACAACTCCTATCAACCCTCACTATTGACTATGCTGGCTAGGTCAGATTGGAGTTGTAGGCCAAAACACCTGGAGCCATATCTCTGTCACTTGAGGCTCAGGTGGCCTCACTGACAAACTTGCTACGAACTTGCTCCTTCAAGCGGAGAGTAACCCCATCCAGAATAGGTTGAGCACCCTCTATCCTGTCAGAAGTATCATCAGATAACAGCACCTCAGTCTAGCCTGGATGGAGCTGCAGCTTATTAACCCTCATCTAGTCCGTTGTCACATCCAGGCACTGATTTAGCACATGTGTAATGCCTGTCTTTGAGTGCCTTGGAATGTTGGCTGAGTAAAGTGGGAGGAGCACGGAATGGAGTGAGGGGAGAGCAAAACGTCAGAGGAGGGGGAAGGAAGAGAGAGAGCTGGAAGGAGAGGAGGAGAAAGAGGGAGTTGAAGGAGAAAAGGGAAGGAAAAAAGGAGAAATCAACAACATTGTGAGGAGGAGGAGACAGGCTGCAGTTTACTGAAGGGTGCACCTCCACAAGAGAGGCAAGCGACCAAGGACTAGAGATTAAGGATAAACAACTGTTGTTGGGTCAGTGAATCTAATACTGAGTTCCAAAGAGAACAGTGGGTTAAAAAAAAGGAGTTGAATATAGCTGATTCATAGTTGTGTTAATTGTTTTGTTCATGTCAGTATTTCTTAAACCTTCTTAATCAAAGTAAATGCTGTTAAATACATATTTTGTTGATCTCTGGAGTGATTGTAATCTGCCTCTCCTCATCTTGGTTATAGAAACCTGAAACTTTACACATGCACATAAAAAGCCTCATTAGATGATGATGAAAAGGAGAAGTAGAGCTACGTGTCATCAGCATACTGATGGCAACACACTCCAAAACTACAGATAGAGTGAGCATGTGGAAAGGAGGACAGGGCTCCTGTATCTTTAACAGTTGCATAGAAAAGGAAATTTCAGCAGGTGTCATTTGTATGCATGCAGAACCTGGTGAAATTCCCTCTTCGTCACAACAGTTAAAGCTGCAGGACCTATACTTGAGTGACCAGATACAATAGAGGGCAGGGCTCCTGCAGCTTTAACTGTTGTAATGAAGCGGGGATTTCACCAGGTGCTTCATGCATACAAATGACACCTGCTGAAATTCCCTTTGCTATGCAACTGTTAAAGATACAGGAGCCCTGTCCTCCTTTTCATATGGTCACCCTACTACAGATGACCCCACTCAGCAATTTCTTGTAGATGTTGAATATCATGGGGTGGGGAGCGGGGAACCGACCCCTGAAGAACCTCATGTTGAAGAATCCACAGGCCAAGCAATATTCCCCAAACACCATGTTCTGGAGCTGAGCATCCAAGCAGGAGCAGAACCATTGAAATGCAGTAGCCCCCACTCCCAGCTCAGACTACTGCCCCAGAAGGACACCATTATCAATGATGCTGAAAGCTGCCAAGATATCTAGGAGAACCAACAGGTCTTTCTCCTGACACAGGTCATCATACATGCAGCCAAGGCTGTTTCCATGCCAAAACCAAGCCTGAACCCAAACTAAAATGGATCCAGACAATCCAGTATACACACCACTATTTGGCTCCTCCTTTCCCAGAACTATCGCACTCAGTGGTCATTCTATCTGGTCATTGTAAAATGATTGCAAGGGGGTTGAACCCTGGCCCCTCTTTCTAGAAATCAAGCACTGAGAGGCAGTCCTCTTTGGGTGTAACCAGTCTAGATATGCAAGCATATTGGGATGCATAGCAGAATGCCCCTCTGGGCCTTATTAAACTGGCCACATCAACCTTTCCCAACGTGGTACTCACCAGATGTGTCAAATGAAAACTCATATCAGCCCCAACCAATGGCTGTGTTGGCTGAGGCTAATGGAAGTTGTAATCATAGAATCATAGAATAGCAGAGTTGGAAGAGACCTACAAGGCCATTGAGTCCAACCCCCTGCTCAATGCAGGAATCCACCCGAAAGCATCCCTGACAGATGGTTATCCAGCTGCCTCTTGAAGGCCTCTAGTGTGGGAGAGCCCACAACCTCACCAGGCAACTGATTCCATTGTCGTACTGCTCTAACAGTCAGGAAGTTTTTCCTGATGTCCAGCCAGAATCTGGCTTCCTTTAACTTGAGCCCGTTATTCCGTGTCCTGCACTCTGGGAGGATCGAGAAGAGATCCTGGCCCTCCTCTGTGTGACAACCTTTTAAGTATTTGAAGAGTGCTATCATGTCTCCCCTCAATCTTCTCTTCTCCAGGCTAAACATGCCCAGTTCTTTCAGTCTCTCTTCATAGGGCTTGTAGCCACTACTTTCCAGATCGAACACATCTGGAAAGTAGTGGCTACATGTTTCTTTTTGTGTCGATTAGCATCTCCATCCAGACCCAACAGTTTGGTATGCAACTAGCTACCCATGATTAGATGTGTATCAAGTTTTGTTATGGTGAAAGAAAAGACCAACTTTCCCAACTCTGTAAATTCTTGGTGGTAATTTTTAAAGCTTGAATGCAAGTATTTGCTTGAATGCAAGTATCTACAGATATTGATAAACAGAAGGCTTCTTAGCTGAGGAATTAACCTTATTTGCAGAACTACCAAATTTCATGAATTGATCTGCAATCCTAAAAAAACTTACTAGAGTTTGCGTATAATGCCAAGCCGTGGTTTGTTGCCTTACCCAGGGTTTGACCTGGTTTACGTGATCAAACAAGCCATCTTGGCTCAATAAGTCACTATGATTTGATTTAATACCCAGAGCGTATGGGTGTGTGCCAGACACCATTAGCATATTTATCTGTCCAGGCAGGGCTTGTCATGTTGTCTGAACTGGGGTGGTATGACTTGTTTGAATGGGAAACAATAACCAAATAACCCTACACCAGCCCATGGGTGAGGGTTTCCTCTCAAACAAGCCATGCCACCTGGATTCAGACAACACAGCAAGCCATAACCAGTTGGGTAATAAGCGAATAGGTGCCTGGCAAATACTGCCATGCACCATGGAATAAAACAAGCCCCTGTGGGTTGTTTGATCAAGAGAATGTGCTTTGTCTGGCAGACAACTGAAGAAATCATGGTTTGTTTTCTCAATCCCTGGGTTGCTTATTTACCTCTTCTTTCAGCTGCTCCCTCCCTGTATCCCAACTGTCTTTGTGGTGCAATACTACTAGCGTGCAAAACAGCTGGGTTTGTTTTTTTACTGCTCTTGCCCACCATCTCTGTACCCCTAGCAAGGCAATCCATTAACAACCCACAGTTTTAGTTCCACAATTAACAACCCATGGTTTAACCAACCCAGAGCTCACAACCCAACAACAACCCATGGGTTCTCTTTTTGGGCTGTTCATGGTTTGTTAGTACAGCTGCTTTCACCCATTATGACTACTCAGAATTTAACAACCCATGAGTTAGCACTGTGTAAACCAGGTCAATAAGTCCCACTGAACTGAAGAGACTTGATTAACATTTTATGACAACTCATGGTTTAATCAATCCATGGATTGTTGCATTATCCAGAGTTAATCCATGATCTGACTGCTAGGCAATAGAGCAAAACGCTAATTTATTTTTCAATTCCTGGGTTGTTTGGCTCCCGCTACCTTCGCCCACATCCTCCTGTATCCCACATGCCTTTGTGTCGCTGTAGTACTGTTATGTGGAGTGGCTGGCAAAACAACCCATGAACAAGCCACAGTACACACAGAAGACAACCCAAGGTTTAAACAACCCAGAGTTCAAACCTAACAACAAACCATGGGTTCTCTTCATGAGTTGTTTGTGGTTAACAACCCATAGGCTGGATTCACAAAACATGACAACCCACACTCAACCTTGTTGAACTGTGAGTTCTTATTGAAACATATGTTGTTGTTTTGAGTGAACCCAGTCACACTAACAAGACACGGTTTGCTAGCCATGAACAACCCAGAGTTCACAAACCAACAATAAACCATGGGTTCCCTTTCTGGGTTGTATGAGAAACCATGATTTGTTACCACTGCTGGATTGACACAACTCAAGCCATGGTTCAACGACAAACCATACTCAACCTTGAGTGTGAGTTGTCATGTGTGAACCCAGACATGGTTATACCATATTTCTGGGTTTGCACACAACAACCAACAATTCAACAAACCATATTGACATGAACCATAGTTTACTATTACACATGAACCTAGCCAGTAGGACTCATGCCTGAGTAAACACTGCTGGAAAGCCTGATACAAAACACTTATATTTTTGGACAAACATCAGGCCCTACAACAGAGCTGGGTGAGGTGACTAATGATACCTTTTAGGTGCTACTTTAAGATGTTTTAGTTTTCCAAGGCATTTTAACATTTTTATCATCTTCAGATGCTTGTTTTGATTTCTTTTTATATTGCTTAAGCAGTAAAATATGTTATAAGGCTGCTATTGCAGTTTTTGCAATTCTACATTCTCTGTTATGATGTGTGGGTTAATTAATAAACATTTTCTATGCTTTGTAGTAAGATAATGCTATGCATTTGTATTTTAAATGTTTCCAACCATGCCTTTCAGGGATATATCATCACAAGGGGGCTTCCAGCAATACATAAAAACACTACCATAAAATACAAATTAAAACAAAACACCAGATAAAATCAATGACATGGGCCCAGGATGCTTTAAAAAATATCAGTCAAGAGGAACTTAAAGGGGGTTGGACTCGATGGCCTTATAGGCCCCTTCCAGCTCTACTATTCTATGCTTCTATGATTCTATAAGAACTCAGTCAAGGAAGGCTCAACGTAAGAACACATTCCCTTTCTGTGTGGGAAAGCCTCCACCATCCACCCACTTCTCTTACCTTTGATCACGCCATATATTGCAGAAAGCACACTTTCGCCATAGTGAAGGATACAATGGACGAAAGTCATCTTGGCAACTTGTTGGGTTCACCTTCACCTGCGTGTAGAAATTAGGATGAAAAGCAACCAAGGGACTGTGTGTGTTTTGAGTTGACAAATCACAGGAAGGAAAAGGGTTCAAAAAAGGGTGCTTGTCCTTGTTCACCCCAGATTGCAAGCTGTGCAGCTGCTATACGTTAAAAATAACAAGGGACTGTGTGCATATTACTGTAATGAAATAGATATCTGAAGGTGAAAAAGAATATGGTCTAGATATTTTTAAAAAACACAGGCAATTTAGCATCACATGTCGTTTGGATCTCAGATAATAATAATAATAATAATAATAATAATAATAATAATAATAATAATAATAATTTATTACCCGCCTCTCCACTTGGTTTGAGGCGGGGAACAACAGTGAATGTAAAACACATAAAAACTGATTAAAAACATAGTATACATGATTAAAACATCCTAAAAATGTTTTTAGGAAGTGTTATAGAAAATTGTCAGCAGAAGGAATGCTTTGTGATCACACTGGTAAGTGCGTCATTCCATGCTCTGTGTGGAAGGCAAAATCACCCAGATTTGGAAACAATACGCCCTTCCCTAACCCACCTCTGTATTTCATTTTGCTACCTGTCTAGTCCCCTCTTTAATGAATTAAAAGAACACCATGTTCATCTCTGAAGCCAAATCCGTCTCCTCCCCCCCCCCCCTATTCTACTAATGATCAAAAAGGTTCGAACTTACTATGAGCTGCGTTGTCTGTGCTGTCCTGGACGTCTTCTCCTGGGATTGTCCTTTGAGAATCTCAGGGTGCTTATATACCCAAATCCCTGGTCCCTCTGTCCTGCCTACATTGGGCAGGTGACCACTCATGAGATTATGGGTGGAATCATTGGCTGAACTGTCACCATCCTCTCTTGAAGGCAGTTTGGGCTGGTCACACTGGTACGCCATTTGCTGACTGGTGTGGGTGGGTAATTGCCTAATTTCATTTCAGTCATGAGCCCTTGAGGTAGCACTGGAGTGCTCTCCTGCTCCGTATGGGAGCTCTGTAAACATCTCAGTGTTTAATTGTTTATAGAAATGAAAGAAGGAAATGTGAAAGATTGGATTTACAGTGCGAGTAAAACCCTTCCCTAACCCGGATGTGTCACACTTATAATTCATACTTCAAAAAGGGTAGTCAGATTTGGGAAGATGACCACACATGGACTTTTAACTCAAGCCTCAGGTTAGTCCCATGAATAAAATGTATTGCCATAGTAAAAAAGCCTTTGTCAAGACTGCAATATCCTCAAAAGATACAAAGCGATTGCGGCCTGAATGTGCAGGCAGCTATCTAAAAACAAAACAAGACAAAAACACCCATCACTCAGCCCCATAGCTAGTGAGTGAAGTGATCTACTTTGGTCACAGTTTAAAGGGATATACTGTATATAATTTTAGTGATTAAAATAATGTTGAGCTGCCTTAAACTAGGTCAAACTGATTGCCCAATCTATACTCCGCTTTTCTTTATAAAATAATCTTGAAGTAGCTTACAAAACAATTCATAAAATATGTTAAACACAGGAAAAATTAGACCAAATTACTAAAATCCATTCCATATATTAAACTGAGGATAAATCAATTAACCATGTAAAACAAAGAGGCAAAACGTTGACCCATACTAAGAGCTCAGCAAAACAAAGAGGACTCAGCAGCCCAGTTGAAGTTTAAAAAAGAGGAAACCAACCAAGCTTCTCTGGGAATGGCATTCTACAAACCGGGGGCCACAATGGAAAAGGTCCTGTCTTGCCCAATTTTGGCCCAGTGTTGTCTGATGGGTAGCAGCTCTCCAGGGTGCTTCATGTCATCTCCTACCCAACCTTTTAAGCTAAAGTTTTCAAGGAGTGAATTTGAGCACTTTTGCACGCAAATCATGTGCTTTGCCACTGAGCCATGGTCCCTCACCAATATGAAATTATGCAACTGCTTTGAGGCTTAGTAAGGGCAGGAAGGCAGACAAAGCAGTACTGTCACAGCATCTCGGCAGCCTTCTGTATGTACAGCCTTATAAACTGGCACCAATGAGGGATTTCCTCCCAGAGCAAATACTACCATCAGAACAGAGACATCAGCAGGGGACGAAAGGGCTGAATTCCCCCTCCACAGCAGCTGTGATGCAATAATTATCAGTCTCCCCCAGCTAATACTACTTGCATTTTAAACACTTACATGTTAAACTCAAAGAAGCACTTAACATCATGTTTAGATTGATCCTGAGTTACATGTGCTTAGACTGAGGCCATAGCTAGAGGGGGCGAAATCCCAGGGCAATCCCCGGGATTGTCCCTGTGCGTTCACATTATTTATTATTATTATTATTATTTATTTATATAGCACCATCAATGTACATGGTGCTGTACAGAGTAAAACAATAAATAGCAAGACCCTGCCGCATAGGCTTACATTCTAATAAAATCATAATAAAACAATAAGGAGGGGAAGAGAATGCACCAAACAGGCAGTATAAAAGTCAGAACAAAACTAAGTTATAAAAGCTTTAGGAAAAAGAAAAGTTTTTAGCTGAGCTTTAAAAGCTGCGATTGAACTTGTCGTTCTCAAATGTTCTGGAAGAGCGTTCCAGGCGTAAGGGGCAGCAGACAAAAATGGACGAAGCCGAGCAAGGGAAGTAGGGACCCTTGGGCAGGTGAGAAACATGGCATCAGAGGAGCGAAGAGCATGAGCGGGGCAATAGTGTGAGATGAGAGAGGAAACATGTCACACAGTGGATCCCAGGATCAGGGAGGGATGATCCCTCCCTTGCCCCGGGATCTCGTCTTCCCCTTTAGGTCTGGTTTTTCTGTGGTCTCGGGCTCAGAACATATGTGCGGGTGTCACAGTTTGTCCCGGCTCCTCACAGTTCCTCGCGAGGAGCTGGGACCTGTGCCCATCGGGGGTGGGGTGGGGTGAGCAGGGAAAGTATTTTTTTTTAAAAAAAAAAACACCCTACCTTTTGAGCACGAGTGTTCGTGCACTGCTGTCCTTTTTAAAAAAAATTAAAATGGCGGGCGCGATGCCTCTCCTTCCGAGGCCGTCATGCGCTGCGTGTAAACAGAGGGGGGATCTCGCGATAAAACCATCATGAGATCTTCACCCCTCCACCTCGGACTAACAGGTATGTCTAGCTAAGGCCTTAGTTACAAGCGAAGTTACAGTTGGAACTAGGCTCCAATCTATTTTGACAAAATACCAAAGAAGGCGCCCAATTTTAAACCAAAAACCTGCTCCCTCCCTCTGTTTAATTTTAACAATGTGACATGCCAGCATGACAATTTGTGCACATGTCTAGGACCCAATTCTACATTTCAAGCCCAAATGTGACCCCCTTCATCCATTTTAGAGAAAAGTTGCAGAATACAACACAATAGGACATCTGTGAGAGAAGGACTATGTGTTCCCACCTGTTAAAATCAGACTTGGAGGCCCTGCTCTGCACCCGGCCCCTTTCTGAGGTGAAGGGAATCACAGAGCCTGTTCAGACGATATGCTAACCCACTGTGGATTGCTGAAAAATGTGAGCCACATGGCGGGTTAGTACATTGTGTGGCAGGAGAACCCATGCTTGCTACCCATCCTCTACAAGATGGTTAGTGGACTTCCACAGTGGTTCCTGTGTTATCTGACATGGAGGGGATCCGCACGTCGCTCCCAGAGCGCTTCTATGTGACCCCAGTGCACCCCGAAAATGATAGTCTGACTTCCCTGTAAAAGAAACGAGGAAGAGCCGTCCATGCCGCCGCCGCTGCTGCGGAGAGCTCTCCGCCAGCGAGGAGAGCTCGGCTAAAGAAGGCAGGGTAGAGAGCTTCTTCCGCTCTTCACCCCGCCTTCTTTTGCCGAGCTCTCCTCGCCGGCGGAGAGCTCTCCTCGTTGTCGTCGTCGGCATAGAGGACTCTTCCTCGTTTCTTTTACAGGGAAGTCAGACTATCGTTTTCGGGGTGCACTGGGGTCGCATAGAAGCGCTCTGGGAGTGACGTGCTGATCCCCCCATGATCCCTGTGGGATTTCGGCCCCATTCTGACAAAAGTAAATAAATAAAAAAAAAAATGGTGGCAACCATAGAGTCCCCCAGCAAGAATAACTGCCGTGTCTGGTGATGCTCTTGATGCCACAGACTTTCTCCATGATTGGTGGTCTTTTTTTTTTCTTTTTTCTTTTTTAATTTTCCTCAATGGAGTGGATGCTGGGTGCCCGTTCAGGGCGCAAAGGATGGCAGGATGTGTGACAAAACCACACAAAGGTAAGTGGCACGCTACCCAAGCGCATCTGAACATTGCCATAGAGTTGGAAGGAGTCATTTGGACCATTGAGTCCAACCCCCTGCTCAGTGCAGGAATTAAGTTTAAAGCATCGCTGAGAGATGACTGTATAGTATAATAATAATAATAATAATAATAATAATAATAATAATAATTTATTACCTGCCTCTGGGAACAACGTCAACTACAAAAATACTATAAAATACATCAAACTGATTAAAACCACATAAAATTAATACATTATTTAGTCTTTTCTTGAATACCTCCAGATATGGAAAACCCACCACCGCCTGTGTCAATTAGTTCTTTTATAGGAGTACTTTGACCATTAGGGTGTTTCTTCAAACATTCAATCAAAATCTGACTTCCTGTAACTTAAAACTGTTGGTGGGTTTTGTTTGTTTGTTTGTTTTTGGTTTCCTCCTGTCTTGGATGACAGAGCACAGGTTGTGACCCTCTTCTGTGTGACAACTTTTAGGTACCTGAACAGTGCTACCATCTCGTACCCTCAGCCTTCTCTTCTCAAGGCTTCCCTTTTCTAAATTTGTCGCAGTTTATCTGAAACTTTCTGAAAGTGTGGTGTCCAGAACTGAGCACAGTATTCCAGGTGTGCTGTGACCAACACAGAGCAGAGTGGAACTATAAATTCCTATGAGTTTGAAATTATACTTCTACTGATGCAACCTAAAATTGCATCTCCCTTTTTTTCCAGCCACATCACATTGATGACTCATACTCAGCTTATAACCTACTGCAACGTGTACTATTGCAAAGCGAGGTATCCCGCATCAGTCCTGGGCCCAGTGCTCTTCAACACTTTTATTAATGATTTGGACGAGGAGGTGCAGGGAACACTTATCGCATTTGCAGATGACACAAAATTGGGTGGGATAGCTAATACCCTGGAAGACAGAAACAAACTTCAAAGTGATCTTGATAGGTTGGAGTGCTGGGCTGAAAACAACAGGATGAAATTTAATAGGGATAAATGCCAAGTTCTACATTTAGGAAATAGAAACCAAATGCACAGTTACAAGATGGGGGATACTTGGCTCAGCAATACTACAAACGAGAAAGATCTTGGAATTGTTGTAGATCGCAAGCTGAATATGAGCCAACAGTGTGATATGGCTGCAAGAAAGGCAAATGCTATTTTGGGCTGCATTAATAGAAGTATAGCTTCCAAATCACGTGAGGTACTGGTTCCTCTCTATTCAGCCCTGGTTAGGCCTCATCTTGAGTACTGCGTCCAGTTCTGGGCTCCACAATTCAAGAAGGACGCAGACAAGCTGGAGCGTGTTCAGAGGAGGGCAACCAGGATGATCAGGGGTCTGGAAACAAAGCCCTATGAAGAGAGACTGAAAGAACTGGGCATGTTTAGCCTGGAGAAGAGAAGATTGAGGGGAGACATGATGGCACTCTTCAAATACTTAAAAGGTTGTCACACGGAGGAGGGCCAGGATCTCTTCTCGATCCTCCCAGAGTGCAGGACACGGGATAACGGGCTCAAGTTAAAGGAAGCCAGATTCCAGCTGGACATCAGGAAAAACTTCCTGACTGTTAGAGCAGTACAACAATGGAATCAGTTACCTAGGGAGGTTGTGGGCTCTCCCACACTAGAGGCCTTCAAGAGGCAGCTGGACAAGCATCTGTCAGGGATGCTTTAGGGTGGATTCCTGCATTGAGCAGGGGGTTGGACTCGATGGCCTTGTAGGCCCATTCCAACTCTGCTATTCTATGATTCTATGATCTTATACCTGTGGATTTGATTTCTTTTCCCGAAATGTAGAACTTTGTTCTTGTCTCCATTGAATTTCATTCTGTTATTTCCTGCCCTATTTTCTAACCTATTAAGATCATTTTGAATTTTGTTTCTGTCTTCTAAGGTATTAACTATCCCACACAGTTTTGCGACATCTGCAAAGTTTTTGTATAATCTCCCCCATTTCTTCCTCCAAGTCATTAATTAAAAAGTTGAAAAATACAGGGCCCAGGACAGAGCTTTGCGGCACCCTACTTGATACCTCCCTCCAGTTTGATGAGGGACCATTGACAAGTGCTCTTTGAGTCTGGTTCTCCAGCCAGCTGTGGATCCACCTAGTAGCAATGGCATACTTTACTTCCTTGTTAATCAGGATATCTTGGGGCACTTTGTCCAAAGCATTTCCACTATTTACTAGGGAAGTTACCCAATTGAAAAATGAAATAAGGTAGTCTGGGCAGGAGTTGCTGCTGACAATTCCATGCTGGTTTCTAGTGATCACTGCCTTAGTGTCAAGGTGCCCTCACCTTACGATAAGAGCCAAAGCCGTTTATGTGGTGGTACCCTGTTTCTGGAATTCGGTTTCCTTTCAGTGCCAGGTGAAGGGTTAGTTGTTTTTTGTCTGAGATTTTGTGCTGGCACTGTACATTATTTTATCGCTCTGCGGTGATTTTCATGAATCACTATCTTAAAATGTGGCTTTAACATTTTGATTGTATGCCGCTCTAAGAGCATTGCTGAAGCACAGCCTAGAAATAGTCTAAAGAAAACTGAAGTGAGGCTTTTTGTACATTGCGCTTTACCAGTTCATCTCGCAGCAGTTATTTCATTTCATGTTCAGAGGAGGGCAACGAGGATGATCAGGGGTCTGGAAACAAAGCCCTATGAAGAGAGACTGAAACAACTGGGCATGTTTAGCCTGGAAAAGAGGAGATTGAGGGGAGACATGATAGCACTCTTCAAATACTTGAAAGGTTGTCACACAGAGGAGGGCCAGGATCTCGTCTTGATCATCCCAGAGTGCAGGACATGGAACGATGGGCTCAAGTTACAGGAAGCCAGATTCCGACTGGACATCAGGAAAAACTTCCTTACTGTTAGAGCAGTATGACAATGGAAGGTTGTGGACAACCATCCATCAGGGATGCTTTAGAGTGGATTCCTAGACTGAGGGGGGGGGGGGTTGGACTCGATGGCCTTATAGGCCCCTTCCAACTCTACTATTCTATGATTCTATGTGATTTCTGTTTTGTTTTGCCTTGGGTAGTCTTAATCAAACCACAGACTATGGAGCCTAGGCATTGCTGGGCAGCTGCTGAATGGGTGCACACACACCCAGCCCACTGAGAAGACCTCACTAGAGTGGCTCCTTGCCTTCCCAATTGCAACCTTCTTGTTCACTCACCTCTTGCTCTGGCCCAGACAATGGTGGTGGTGAGAACGAGGAGCAGCAGGTGTCACTGACTCCTTTATTTATTTATTACATTTATATCCCACCCTTTTTCCTCCAAGGAACCCAAGGCGGCGTACATAATCCTCCTCCTCCTCCCCATGTTATCCTCACAACAACAACCCTGTGAGGTAGGTTGGGCTGAGAGTCTGTGACTGGCCCAAAGTCACCCAGAGGGTTTCCTTGGCCACGTGGGGACTAGAACCCAGATCTCCCGACGCCCAGCCCAACACCTTAGCCACTACACCACACTGACTCCTTGCTCCCTGGCTCTCCCCAGCCAAGCAAGGAAGTGATTGCAATGCTGAGAACAAGAATGGGAAGCCAGATCAGCCAGTGTCAATGGCAGTGAGAAGGTCGTTTCACTTATGGAGGTTGTCTTGCTAAAAGCCACCCCAAAACCTGGAGCTGCCTGCATTCCTCCAACTCCTTAATGGCAGCCTCCAGTGTGCTAACTCCCATGGTTGGGACCACCTTAAAAACATTAACTTATGAAAATTAATTGCGATGAATATGAGGAAGTTTTCTTGAATTATATGCAGAGAAATGTGATCCACTGCAAAATCAGTGCAGGCCAGCAACAAGACTTCCCTGTAGTGGCTGCCATGGGAGATCTGCCATCCTCCGTCACTGCAGGCTTTTCAGAAGGCTTTGAAAACAATATTTTACCATGGCCTTCTTGTGATACGACTACTGTTGTTTAGGGTGACCATATGAAAAGGAGGACAGGGCTCCTGTATCTTTAACAATTGCATTGAAAAGGGAATTTCAGCAGGTATCATTTGTATATATGGGGAACCTGCTAAAATTCCATCTTCCTCACCATAGTTAAAGGTGCAGGAGCTATACTAGAGTGACCAGGTTCAAAAGAGGGCAGGGCACCTGCAGGTTTAACTGTTGTGATGAAGAGAGAATTTCACCAGGTTCTCCATATATACAAATGACACCTGCAGAAATTCCCTTTTCTATACAACTGTTGAAGATAAAGGAGCCCTGTCCTCCTTTCCATATGGTCACCCTACTGTTGTTGCTAGCTTTATTGCTGTTATTGCTATTGTCTTTCATATTTTAACTGCCTTGATGTATTTTATTGTTGTAAGCCGCCTCACGAGGGCTTCCGCCCTGAAAGGCGGCCAGTGGTATTTTAGGATGTTTTTTAGAATGTTTTTAGGATGTTTTTAACAATGTATATTATGTTTTAATTCAGTTTTATGTATTTTATATTTACTGTTGTTTGGTCAAAATGGAGAGGCGGGTAAGAAATTATATTATTATTATTATTATTATTATTATTATTATTATTATGGAATGTTTGAAACAAAATACATATAACACAGCCACTTTCCAGAAGCTAAGCAGGTCTGGTTGGTGCTTGGCAGGGAGACCATGTTGATGGAAAAAAGGTGGGATAGAAATGTAATAAATAATAGCCAACTATTTAGGGCTCCCCCGCCCCCCTGCGACCAATGCATACAATTCCCCCTAAGCTGACTTCCCTAGTTAAAGCAACGCTTAGCTCCGCAGGGCTCTTTCCCGGAATACACCTACATGCACAGACGTCATTCCCGCCTCCTTCCCCCATTAACCCTCTCCAGTAAAAGCCGCCTACTCTAACGAGCTTTCATTTGCAAACAGACATTCATAGCAGCAACTGTCATATTACAAACCTCCGTCCCTCCTCGTAAACGTGGCTGCCCGAGAACGAACGCTATTTTATCTTCTATCGGAAACCACGCTTCTCCCAACTGCAATTATTTGTCATTAATTGAGGTGCTCAAAAGGCGAGCGTCACCTTCTTACTGGGCACCTCATGTTTAATTTGCAACCTTGTTTTTGTAACACATCAGGCCACTATTAATTATTATTATTTTCTACCCCAACAACATTACATTTTCCGGCGCGCGTCAGCTGCTCTGTGGGCGGGGCTCTGCCGTTCTTGGGTCGCTGGTTTCCCAGTCCAATCAGTGCGCTGGCAGGACTGGAGCCCGAGGGAGAGGGCTGGAGGAGGGAGTCTCCCCTCCAGTCCGCCTCGCAGGTACTTAAACGGCTCGCGCGTTCCACTCCGTTCTCTGTAGCTTCGGGCGTGGAGGTGAAGCGTCGCTGAGCAGGCGGAGAGCGAGCGAACGAGCAGCGGCAGTGATGCCCGTGGAGTTTCCGCCACCGGCAAAAAGGAGGAAAAAGCCGAGCCTCCAACTAGCTAGATGAAAGTTGTTAACTTGTGGGGAAGGTGCCCGGTTTTTGGAAATGTATATGCGTGTCTATTGTTGGCGACGTGGGGAACAAAAGGGGTCACGGGTGTAGTTGCTGGGAGAGCGAGGCTACGTCTCCTGAGGCTGTGGGCATGTAGGGGGGCTATTCTAAGGCAGCTTGAGCCGAGGTTTACAGGGCCCAAAGCTTTCTCCAGTGTGTAGCTGGGGACTTTCTCTCAAGCGCTGGATGGAAATCAGAGGACATACTATGATTTAATGTAGTGGACTGTGGAGTTAACAACACTATCAACATGAACAGGTATTATATAGTGGATAAGTACATGGATATTTGGTCTGCTTTCCTTGAAATATATGCATAACTCCCCCCCATTTTTTGAATGCTATATCTGGTGGGTAAAAAAGATATTCCTATATATGTAACGTTTATTAGTTTTTCTTTTTTATGATTTATTTTTTTGTTTTGGTTTGTTAAATTCACAATTAAAATGCAAAGAAGGAAAAAAAACCACACCCTCCAGTTCAAGTTTCTCAGTAACTGGTGTACATAGGCACAGTGCCTCTGATACTGGAGGGAACATATATGCATTAGGAACTTGTCTAGTCCCCCTTTAAAGCCATCAAGGAAGTAGCTATCATGACATACTGTGGTAACAAAGTCCATCCTTTTATGCAGTGGCTGAAGAAGTTAATTTATCTGCCCTGAATCTCTCAACAGTTTAATGAGACAAACTCAAGTTCAAGTATTATTTCTCCACACCATGTCATGTCCCCCTTACTTGCCTTTTTTATACCCTAAGAAGCCCCAATCGTTGTAGCCTTTCCACTTGATTGTTTTTGTTGCCCGCTTCTGCACCTTTTCCAGCTCTACAAGACTAGACTCTTCCGGCCGGCCTACCCAGATGAATTTTCAGCCTAAGAATTTTAAGATGTTGTGATTGCTGTTTTAATGTTGTATTGGTTCTATATGCTCTTTTAACTAATTTTATGTATTGTATTTTATTTGGTGTTCCCCACCTGGGTCCAGAGGAAAAGGTGGGTATTAAATAAATTTATTATTATTACTACTACTACAACAATGAGGTGTGTTGGTCAGAACCTTATGATACTCCACAACAAGAGTGTGCAAAGATAAACCAGGATCTGCTGGTAAATTCATGGAGGATAAGGCTATCAAAGACTACAAGCCATGATGGTTCTAGATTACCACAAGCACCTCTAGTATCAGAAGTAGGATGCCCTTGAATACCAATTGCTAATGAGCATGAGGATGTCCTGCTTGTGGGCTTCCCATAGGTATCTGGCCACTACGGGAACCAGAATCCAGGCTGAACTAGATAAGCTTTCAGTTGATTCCGCTGGACCTCTCATTGGTCATCAATATGTGGTTTTCTCAACAGACTCCAAGGTTTGGAAGTAAGGTAAGTGCCAAGCCTCAACCTTTACAGTCTCACCCAGTGCCACCAGTTTCCCATGGGTATTGTCCAGACATGAAGTTCCTTATGGCCACTATGAACAAAAAGCAATTAAGCAACCATCAGTGGTTTATGTAAAACAAGGTAAGTGTACCTTGAATATGGTTTTGTAAATTAGAATCACCTCTCTGGGTTGAGTTTTTTTTTGAGGTGGGGGGGCAACAATTTCACTGAACGTCACCAGGGGAGGAGAAATTCTCCAGTTTCTCACAGGTAGGCATCACCATTGGCAAGGGTTGTAGAACAGCTATCTTTTTCCCCCTGTGGGTTTTTGGTTTTTCTGCACTGGCAGTGCAAGGGACAACAGCATCGACTGTTGGCAGCCTGGCCCCCATTTTGCATTCTCCACTAGGGTGACCATATGAAAAAGGGGACAGGGCTCCTGTATCTTTAACAGTCGCATAGAAAAGCGAATTTCAGCAGGTGTCATTTGTATGCATGTCGCACCTGTTGAAATTCTCTCTTCATTACAACAGTTAAAGCTGCAGGAGCTATACTAGAGTGACCGGATTTAAAAGAGGGCAGTCACCTGCAGCTTTAACTGCTGTGATGAAGAGGGGATTTCAACAGGTTCTTCATATATACAAATGACACCTGCTGAAATTTCCTTTTCAATACAACTGTTAAAGATACAGGAGCCCTGTCCTCCTTTTCATATGGTCACCCTATTCTCCACAACACCCCATAAACCTAGCATCATTACAGGGCATGGCAGGGAGTGGGAAAGGGAATGCAGCTACCACGAAAAAATAATGGTGATGTTGGAAATAGGCAATGACACTTGTTGATTGGAAAGGGTTTACCTGATTCACCTTCCTTTATTTGGCTTCATTGTTTTAATTGGTTCTGCCCTTTCCCCCACTCCTATATCTTGGCTAATTCCAGTCTGGCTCTGCTCCTCCCATTTCTTATCTCTCCTTGCTCTACAGTGTAGTAGAAATGACTATGCATGGTGTGCTTTTTACTTAGAATAAAGCTATTATCATTTTCTTTTTTTACTTTGACCCTAACTCTTAACAGACTGTTTATTGCAACTCCTCCCTGCACATTCATCAAGCTATTCCCATATTACCTACAGGTGAAGAAAACCGGGATAACATTTTGTGAAGTGTCCTTTTATTTCTAGTTGGAAAGAAAAGACATCTCTGGACTTTTCTGAGAAACTTGTATTCTGAGAAATTTTGTCTTGGCTCTAGTTGTCATTCTGCAGGGTTCAGCACCTTCTCTAGGATCTTCCAAATGTTACATTTCTGAGGCTTGATTGTGGATACGTCTTGTTTCTCAAATGTGCTGGAAACACTGCGCCTTCATTCGATTAAACATTGCATCTTACATTGCCTGCTTTATGAAGCAATTAGAGGTATTGCTTCGTAATACCTTGTGTTTTTATGAACTGCCCAGAGAGCTTCGGCTGTTGGGCGGTATAAAAATGCAATAAATAAAACGCTGTGCCAGATTGTTGCTAAATTGTGGTGCAGCGGCTAAGGTGTTGGACTGGAAGTTGGGAGATCGGAGTTCTAGTCCTCACTTGGCCATGGAAATCCACTGGGTGACTTCGGCCCAGTCACAGACTCTCAGCCCAGCCTACCTCACAGGGTGGTTGTTGTGAGGATAAAATGTAGAGGAGGAGGATTATGTACGTCACCTTGGGTTCCTTCGAGGAAAAAAAGGTGGGATATAAATGAAATAAATAAATTCATGGGCCCTGAAATAGAGTGTATTCGTTAACTGCTGGCAGAGGCACTTCCCTACGTTAGGTATCAAGTGACCATCTTGACCCTGATGACTCTTAGAAAGAGAACTGTATCTGTTAGACCTTTTGCTAAATTGTAATGTAGGGTTAGTTTTAGTAACAGAATTGCCTTCATTATAGCTGTAAATATTTAGGATTTTATTATTTTACTTGTATTTTAGCAATTAACTGTTGTTATTATGTACAATGTATATACCGTATTTCTTCAATTCTAAGACACACTTTTTCCCCGCATATAAACATCTCTAAAAACGAGGTGCGTCTTAGAATCGCAGGTGTGTCTTAGGTTTTTTTTTCTGTTGGTGGTACTGAAATTAGTGTGCGTCTTGCAATCGATGACATCGTACAATCGAAGAAATACGGTATGTTTTATTATTTCTACGTGCGTGTTTGATTTACTGTGTTATGACCCTTGGTTACAACAATAAACTATTATTAAACTACTAATGCAGTTTCTGGAAGTATCATGATAATTGTATAACGTTGAGCCTCCCATGCATAGTAAGAATTCTATGAAAGGGTAGACAATCCTAGGAGAAACCCCACATTTCTTGGTAGCTTGGTGTACCTTGGGGGAAATGTCCAAACATTTTCTGCATATGGCATGTGGTTTGGTCAGAGATGACGAACTTCCGCTGAGCTGGAACCACAGATGAATTATGGAGGTTTGTGAAAGCTTGTCCCCAAAGAGATACCATCTTCACAAACACGTGAATTCCCCCCCAACTTGGATTAAAATTTGAATTGGAGAATCATTGCAGGTGTCTCAGGTGGCCAAAGGATTTGCAGGGTAGTGAGAATGATACTTCCTGGCCAAGGAAAGCCTTTGTCCATTAGAGGTGCTTAGGAGGCGTGAGTATGTCCTTGCAGTCACTCAATAAGCCGTTCTATCTTTGTGTAACCACTTCTATTTTTTAAGATGCGATCTTTTAGACTTGTTTACAATAGTGCAAAATATAGGATATGAATTAAGCAATTGTATATTAAAACCATTTGAAATGTCTTCATTTATGTAAATGTAATGCTGGGATTCTGAATAAAACGTTTTACATTGGAGGTACAGCAATTTCCTTCTGGAAATAAAAAACTTTCCATCTCTTCATATTTGCTTATCTTATTAATCTTTTTGGGAAGAACCAAGCAGACCAAGTTCGTGAGTATGAAAGTATTTCTTTACACATGGCCTGTGAGGAAAGAGTTAGGGCTTTTCTACACCTATGGTTAGGGAGGGAGGGAGGGAGGGAGGGGGGTTGATCCTGGAGTTACCTGCTTCTGGGATTGTCCCTGGATGTCTAAACGGAAGTGTGACATCCTGGAACGGAAGAGGGATATTGCGCCCTCCCATTTTTTTAAAAAAAGACAGTGCTGGAGTGCACTTGCGCTCCAGTGCAAAAGTATGAAAAGCCCCACTCTCCAACTCACCCCCAGTGTCCCTGGACTCCCCTTGGCCACTTCCCTCTGCTGATCCCTACTATTCATGGGTAGGAGGGAAGAAGCTGGGACAGGCACCCACACTGCCCATGGTCCCGGGCTCGTCCCGGGCTCATGGAAAAAACGGATAACTGAGGTCTCTGTTATCCCAGTGAAATGGAGGGCTCATCCATCCCTGCTCCCAGGATCCCCTGTGCATCATTTGAATACACAGGGATGATCCTGGGGGGAAAAAACATGTAGAAAGGGCCAAAGTCCTCTCTTTTTGAAAAGCACGAGAAGCCTGTAGGGCAGCCTTCCTCAACCTGGGGCGCTCCGGATGTGTTGGACTGCATCTCCCAGAATTCTGGGAGTTGTAGTCCATCACATCTGGAGCGCCCCAGGTTGAGGAAGGCTGCTGTAGGGGAAGGTCTTCAGATTAGGACAGGATTTTAACTGTATACATAAAATAAATTTATTGCTGTAAATAACACTATTTTCAGGCTGGGGATGCTTAGTGAATTCCTGAAGGAAAGAAGCAGAGGGGGATGTTCTAATATTTCAAGTCCAGGTGTGCCAAGACTGTGATACTAAGGAAGGGTATGTGGGGTTGGCTCACTTTGAAAGATATAGGGGAATAACCTTTGTATGGACCAGTATGAGGATGGGAAAGGGTATGGAGATGGAGACCTAGGGAGAAGCCACTTTACAAATTGCCCTGTTTACAGATTACCCTATTCAGGAAGGAACCACAGCTCATGCGGAAGATCCAAAGTTCCATTCCTGATATCTCCATTTAAAAAATGGGGACAGGTAGGAAGTGAGGAAAGTGATCTAATCTGAGATCCTGGAGAGCAACTTCCATTCATACTGAACAACATTGAGCCCAAATAGTCTGTCCCAGTATAAGGCATCTTTCTTTGTTTGAGAGAAATAACTTTGACTCGGTCAATGTACAAGGAGGCTAAGGGGAGACATGATAGAGGTGTACAAAATTATGCATGGTGTAGAGAATGTGGATAGGGAGACATTTCTCATAATACTAGAACCCAATGGGGTCATCCCATGAAGTTCATTGGTGGGAGATTCAAGACAAATAAAACCGAGTACTTCACACAGCTAATAGTTAAAATAGAGAATTCACTGCCACAAGATGTAGTGATGGCCACCAATTTGGATGGTTTTAAAAGGGGCTTGGATAAATTCCTGGGAGAGAAGGCCATCAATGGCTACTAGCCCTGATGGTTATGTGCTACCTCCAGTATCCAAGGAAGTAAGCCTGTGTGCACCAGTTGTTGGGGAACATGGGTGGGAGGGTGCTGTTGCACCAGGTCCTGCTTGGTTGGTCACTGTGTGAACAGAGTGCTGGACTAGATGGACCCTTGGTCTTATCCAGCATGGCACTTATCTTAAATGCAAGGATGTGTGTGTACTTTATGATACCATATGTTTGACTAAAAATTCAGGCCAAGGTCTTTGCCTGTTTTCCTTGCTTTGCAATTTATTTTAAAGACACAAACAGGGCCAAGTACAAAGAAGCTGTCATTTTTGTGTGTCACTGCACCAACCCATCCCTCCTTAACTTTCCAAGCCAATGTCACTACACATCAACCCATCCGTCCTTAGGTTGCCAAAAAGGTGACCTCTTAGTTTAGGCCGTACCCATGGGAATCACTTGGGAAAGAAACACAAAGGTTCAGATCGAAATGGACTTTATTCTTATTTTGTTTCAATCTCACACAGAGGCCTTTGACAAGAAAGGGCCACATCCATGCTATCGTTGGTGTAGGAAGAGGAGACGGTGTGGCCCATCGCTGAAGAAGGCTACTCTTCCACCTCAGCCACTCTTTTCAATAGCTGGCTTGCTTCCCTCTAGGAAATGACGCATCATTCCTGCAGGAGAAACATATGATTAGGGGAAAGCAGGAAAGCTGAAGGGATCAGGAAAGGGAGTAGATTTCTTGGGCAAGAGCATTGACTGGCTGAATGTGAAATCCAAAGGCACCTGGATGATCTGGGTGAGAGTTTGTAAAGGGGCTTAAACAAAATACTGGACTTTCTGAAAGGACTGGAGAGCAGGTCTAGAACAAGGGTGAATAACTTATGGCTCTCCAGATACTTTGGACTACAACTCCCATCAGTCATCACCATTGTCTATGCTGGCTAGGGCTGATGGGAATAATAGGCCAAAACATCTGAAGGGCCAGAAGTTGCTCATCCATGGTCTAAAGCAGGGGGAGGCAGAAGGTAAATCTCCAGATGTTTAGCTTCAGCTCCCAGATGTCCCTTGCCAGCATGGCCAATGGTCAGAGATGCTGGGAGTCAAAGCCCAAACCATCTCGGGACTGACCTTCTTACTACCCTGGTCTAGGAGATTATAGGAGATGCTGGCTATCTCATTGCCAGGTCCATATGCAGAACTACCCTGAATTCATCAACCCATAGGTTAAATAAATCATAGGTTACCATTTTGTGTGAATCAGGTCAGTATGTCCCACTGAATGCAGAGACTTGATTAACACATAATGATAAGCCATGGTTTAACTAACCCATGGGTTATTGCCATACCCAGAGGTAACACATGATTTGGCTGCCAGACAATCAAGCAAATTGTGGGTTGTTTGTTCAATCCCTGGGTTGTTTGGTTCCCACCACCTTCACACATCTCTATCCGACATTCCTTTGTGACAGTGCAGTACTGACATGTAGAATGGCTGGTTATTTTTGCCACTCTTGCCAGCTGCCTCTGTAGCCTATTGTGTTGTGTGAACCCCATTGTACTAAAAAACACTGGTTTGCTGAGCATGAACAAACCACAGTTCACAACCCAACAGCAAACTATGTGTTCTCTTCAAGAGTTGTTTGTGTTTAACAAACATTGGTTTGTTGAACTGTGGGTTGTTGCGTTATGTGGCTGAAATCACAACACAACAACCCACAGTTCAACAACAATTCATATTTAACCTTGAATGTGAGTTGCTATGTTGTGTGAACCCAGTCATAGTGAACCTATAATTTCAGGTTTCATGCAATGACAACCCATGATTCAACAATCCATATTACATAAACCATGGCTTAATTTTACACACAAGCCCATTCCCAGGGACCAGTTAAACAAGCTTAAGTTGCACTGTTCATTTCTTGAAAAGCCTGAGCGAACATATCTATCTTTGTTAGGCCTACAACTGGAGCTATCACTGAGCAGATTGAGGTGACTGATGCTGCCTTATAGGAAACTTATTTATTTATTTATTTTACATTTATATACCGCCCCATAGATGAAGCTCTCTGGTACACCTAGGGGTGATCACATTACACCAGTTTTAAAGTATCTTCACTGGCTGCCAATTAGTTTCCGGGCGAAGTATAAAGTGTTGGTTATCACCTTTAAAGCCCTACATGGTTTTGGTCCAGGCTACCTGAGGGATCACCTTCTCCTGTACAATCCGCTCCACACAATCAGGTCCTCTGGGAAGAATTTACTCCAGTCAACAAAAACAAGGCTGACAACTATTACCCAGAGGAACTTTTCTTCTGCTGCTCCCAGATTATGGAATGACCTGCCGGAGGAGACTCGTTAACTTGACAATCTTTTAGCATTCAAGAAAGCTATCAAGATTTATCTCTTCCGGCAGGCCTATCCAGTGGAATTTTAGGATGTTTTAGGATTTTTTTTAACAGTGTATGCTATGTTTTTAATCAGTATTTTATGTATTTTATGCTTGCTGTTCCCCATCTCGATCCAATCAGAGAGGCGAGTAAGAATTATTATTATTATTATTATTCAATCAGGGAATGCTAAACATAAGAATGCAGTCCCTGTATGACTGGTAAGACCTCCACCATCAATCCACTTTTCTTACCTTTGACCTTGACAAGTTTGTTCGTAAACATTTCTTTGGCTGAGTAGACACAACAGTGCAAGTGGTGACACATCTTGGCAGCTTGCTCAGTTTACCTTCACCTGCATGTAGAAATGAGGATGAAAAGCATCATAGTGGCTCAAGGACAAACAAGGTAATGAAAGCTCAAATCAGGCAAACCATGGTCAGCACTTCGTACGGATTGACCTGGTCCGCATATAATGACAAGCCACCACGGGTTAATTTACCCATGGGGTGTTTTAGATTTGGCAACATCCCAGTCTGGCGATGTTGACACAATGCAAGCCTTTAATGTGGATTCCTGCGTTGAGCAGGGGGTTGGACTCCATGGCCTTATAGGACCCTTCCAACTCCACAATTCTATGATTCTAAGCGTGTTGCGTTCTATTGCCTTCCTAGGACTGCCCTTTATTTTTACTGCCTTGTTCCTTTTAAAGGTCAACAAGGACCCATTAAGTACACAAAGTTGTCCTCTGTTGCTTAACCTTCATGCACACCCTGATTCATTTTTGTATCTTGGGCATAAAAAGCCAGCAATGCTTTTTTTGCATCAACCCCTAACATCCCTACTCAGATCTCCCACCACTTCATACTGATTTGCTAGGGCGGCCATATGGAAAGGAGGACAAGGCTCCTGTATCTTTTAACAGTTGCTTAGAAAAGGGAATTTCAGCACCAGGTGAAATTTCATTGTTTGCATGCAGCACCTCTTCATCACAACAGTTAAAACTCCGGGAGCTATGCTCTCTTTAGCTAGAATGACCAGATTCAAATGATGCCTGTTTAGAGAGGAAAACCCACAGGAGAGAAAGGGGTTAAAAAGGGTGCGAGTCCCTGTCCACACCAGATTGCAAGCTCTATGGCTGCTTTATGTGAAAAACAGCAGCAGCAACAACAACAGACTGTGCATAGTAATGTAATGAAATAGATATTTGAAAAAGAAGGAAAATATGATATACATTTTAAAATACATGTGATTTAGAATCACGTGTAGTCTGGGTCTCAGCCACTAGAATAGAAGCATTATGGGAAATTGTCAGCAGAACTAATGATTTGTGATGACTCAGGTAAATGAGTCAATCTATTCTCAGTGTGGAAGGCAATACCATCCAGGGACACTAGTCCATCTGGTTTGGGAAGAACATCCTTCTCTACCCCACTTATGTATTATTATTATTATTATTATTATTATTATTATTATTATTATTATTATTATTAATAATAATATCATTAATATACCACCCCATAGCTGAAGCTCTCTGAGCTACTGATCTAGTCTTTTTAACAAACTAAAATCCACTTTCGTTTTCAGGTCTGAACATGAATCTGTCTCTTCCTCCTAATCCTTCCAGTGATCAAAGAGGTTTCAACTTACAGGCAGTGTTGTCTCTGCTGTCCTAGTTGTCTTCTCCTGGTGATGTCCTTTGAGAATCTCAGGCAGCTTATATACCCAAACTACAGAGCCTTCTGTCCTGCCCACATTCTGTCCTGCCCACTCATGAGATTATGGATGAATTATATCCTCTCTTGAAGACAGTTTGTGCCAGTCACACTGGTACTTGATTTGCTGTTCTCGCTGACTTGTGTGGGTGGGTAATTGTCTAATTTCGACTCAGTCATGGGCCCTTGAGGTAGCACTGGAATGTACTCCTGCCCCATATGGGAGTTCTATAAACTTCTTAATGTTTAATTGGAAGTTATTTATATAGACAAAAGAAGAAAATGTGCAAGACTGGTTTTAAGGTATGAGTAGAAACCTTCCCTATCCCAGATGTGTCACGTTTATAATTAAAACTGCCTGTAAGTGAGATTTGGGGAGATGATCATATATTGATATTTAACGAGAGCCTCAGGTTAGCCCCATAAATCAAATTTATTGCTGTAGTAAAAGTCCAATGTCAAGACTGCTACACCCTCACAAGACACAAAGCAATTTATGTCTGGGTCTGCAGGCATTTATCTAAAAACAGAATGAAACAAGACAAAACACCCGCCACTCAGGACCATAACTAGTGGGTGAAGGGATCTGCACTGGACACAATTTAAATAGACATAAAAAAACCCCATGTAATATATTGTTAGCTATTCAACTAATGCTGAGCTGTCTTATAAAAGGTCAGACTGTTTGCCCTTTTTTTTTAAAAAAAAGAAAAAACTCAAAACTACTTACGAAACCATTTCTAAAGTATTTAAAACACAGGAAAAAAGTGTCCAAATTATTAAAAGCAATTTCATACAAGGAGGGAGCCATCCAATGCCCCCCTAAGCAGCCTCTGGGGTTCCTGGATCCAAACAACTTTGTATTTTAATCTTATATCAATTCTTGCTGTGTGGTTTTATCCTGATTGTGCTTTTTATACTGTATTTTGTATTTGTGCTTTTAACCTGTTGGTTGTTTTATTATGGTTTTAATTTTTGTGAACCGCCCAGAGAGCTTCGGCTATTGTAAAATGTAAAAATGTAATAAATAAATAAATAAATAAATAAATAAATAAAATAAGGTAAGAACTCAGACCCAGGGCCTTTCTATATGTTCTGGAAGCTCCATAGTGACCCTGCTTTCCAGGGAAGCTCCGCATTTGATAAATCAGGGACTTATCCCAAGTTTTCAGGATGGAGTGAGAGGAACATGATTCTTCAGCTGTCTATCCTCGCTCCATCCCCGATGCGGAGGCATGGCCAGGCGGATGGTGACTGCTGATTGGTCACCGTCCACCCAGGCAGTGGGCAGGGGATGGTTCTGGCTGCTGGAAACCCTTGGCTTTTGTTGCTGCATCGGGATTAGTTGTTGGCCCTTGCAGCAGCGAAAGAGTGGGGTTTTGTTTATCGTGGTGGCAACCCGACACCGTATAGGCATCCCCACAGGAATCCATGCTCTTGGCTCCCCCTCGCAGCTGGCACAGAGAGAACCACACTAGCTGCCTCTCCAGGGTCATAAAACCAACCTTGGAGAAGAGGGAAAGGAGGCAGTTCTGTGGATGGGGCAGGGAAGGGACTAGAAAGGCCAACTCACAAAGCATCTTTCCACCTCCCCTTCCCCTTTTCCTCCTGCTCTGCAGAGCTGGAGGCAGATGGGTGAAAAAACTTGCCTAGCAAAAATGCAGAGTGGGAGGAGGCGAAGATTGCTTCCATGCTCCTCCTGCCCTGTATCAGATGCCCTGTAGGATTGTGCCCTAAACCAAGACAAAGATAATCCTATTAAGCATTGAAAACAATAAGACAGAACATTGACCCATAATGAAACGTCAGCAAAAGAAAGAGGCCTTAACAGCTCACCTGAAGTTTAAAAGAGAGGGAGGCAATCAAACTCCACTGAGAAAGCCATTCTACAAACTGGGGGCCACAATGGATAAGGCCCTGTCTTGCCCCATTTTGGCCCAGTGTTGTCTGATGGGCAGCAGCTCTCCAGTGTCTTAAGAACATAGGAACCTAAGAAGTGCCCTGCTGGATCCGACCAAGGGTCCATCTAGTCCAGTACTCTGTTCACAGTGGCTAACAAACCATCAGCCAGGGATGAACAAGCAGGCCATGGTGCAACAGCACCCTCCCACCCATGTTCCCCAGCAACTGGTGCACACAGGCTTACTGCCTCAAATACTGGAGATAGCACACAACCATCAGGGCTAGTAGCCATTGATAGCCTTCGCCTCCAGGAATTTATCCAACTCCCTTTTGAAGCCATCCAGACTGGTGGCCATCACCACATCTTGTGGTAGTGAGTTCCATAATTTAACTATGTGCTGTGTGAAGAAGTACTTCCTTTTATTTGTCCTGGATTGGTGACTTTCATTTCGGAAAGTAGGGTGTCCAGAACTAAACATGGTATTGAAGGTGAGGTCTGACCAGCATAGAGTTGGCTGGAAATATTAATTCCTGTGATGTTGAAACTGTACTATTGTTGCAACCTAAACTTCTATTCACCTTTTTTGCAGCCACATCAAGCTGCTTACATTGTGTTCAGCTTGGGATCAACTACAACGACAAGATGCACTATTGCTGAGCCAGGTATCTGGCATCTTCTACCTGTGCAGGTGATTTCTTTTTCCTAAATGAAGGACTTTGCACTTGTCTGTGTTGCATTTCATTCCATTATTCCTGCCCTGTTTTCGAACCTATCAAGACCATTTTGAATGTTGTTTCTGTTTCCTAAGGTACTAAGTATCCCACCCAGTTTTGTGCCATCGGAAAATTTGAACATTGTGTTTTACTAGTTAAACTAGCAGTAGCAATTAAATTTTATTTATTTATTACATTTCTATCCAGCCTTTTTTCCTCCAAGGAACCCAAGGATAAATTCCTGCATGCAAAGGCAATCAATGGCTACTAGCCCTGATGGTTGTGTGCTATCTCCAGTATTCGAGGCAGTAAGCCTGTGTGCACCAGTTGCTGGGAAACATGGGTGAGAGGGTGCTATTGCACCATGTCCTGCTTTGTTGGTCCCTTGTTGATAGCTGGTTGGCCACACTGGGAACAGAGTGTTGGACTAGATGGACCCTTGGTCTGATCCAGCAGGGCTCTTCTTATGTTCTTAAGGCAGCATTCATAATCCTCCTCCTCTCTGTGAGATAGGTTGAGAATCTATGACAGGCCCAAAGTCACCCAGTGGGTTTCCATGGCTGAGTGGGGACTAGATCCTGGATCTCCCGACTCCCAGTCCAACACATTAGCCACTACGCCACACTGGCTCCTGTTTTGTTTTTGTTTTGACTGACACAGTCTTAATCTAACCAGATTATCAATGGTAGGTATAGCCCAGGCACTTGCTGATTTCCCACACCCCAGCAAGGGTCCACTGACAAGACCCCACTGGACTTGCGCCTTCTCTTCCCCATTGAAACCTGCCTGTTCCCCTGGCTCTTGCTCTGGCCCAGACAGTGGTGGTGATCAGAAGGAGCAGCAGATGCCGCGGCCTACTTGCACACTGGCTCTCTGTTTGCCAAGCAAGCAGGTGGTAGCAATGAGGAGAAGGAGAATGAAGAGCCAGATCAACCGGTGTCAATGGCTGTGAGAAGGTAGTTTCATTGAGGCCGGGGGTGGGGGGAGGCTTATGGAGAATGTCTTATCCAAGAGCCATCCATAAACCTAGAGCCAGGGCTGCCTGCATTCCTCCAACTCCTTAATGGCAGCCACCAGGATGCCTAAACCATGGCTGTGACCACTTTAAAAATATGAAGTTATGAAAATAAATTACAATGAATATGGGGAAGTTTTCTTGAATTATATGCATAGAAATGTGACTCAATGGAAACACAGGCCAGATCTACATCAAGCAGGATATAACACTTTGAAAATGGTATATGGCCCCAACAGCTGTCAGGGCACTTCCATATCGCTAAATAGAAGTAGGGTAGATCCTGCCTCAGTGCAGGCCAGCAACAAGACATGAAAATGAAAAATCTCTTAACAGTTGTTAAGTTCCTCACATAAAGTCAGGTTCTACTCACTTTTGGACGACCAAATCACAATGAATAGGAACATGACAGAACACAAAGGGGTGCATTAGACAAGCATTTTATCACATGCTTAATACTTCCCACTCACGGTTTTCCTGTGTTCTTTAGATGCCGCCGTCCACCTCCCACACTCCTCCCACTCTTTTCCTTCACAAAATGGCCCCCTTTTAATCCCACGAGAGCTTCGGCTATTGGGCGGTATAAAAATGTAATAAATAAATAAATAAATATAAACGGCGGCACATTCGTGATTTCCAAATAAATATTTATTTGGAAATCACGAATGTGCTGCCATTTCCTGCTGCGTGCAGGAAAAGCAGTGTGATAAAAATGGCCCCTGAAGGGGCCATGTGGTCTTTGTTTACTTCCTCTTTCCACTCCAGGCACAAAGAGGAAGTAATGAGGGACAAAGGCAGGGGTGGAGAAGTGACGCTAGGGGACTGTGATTTCCCCCTGTCCGATGATGCTAATAAACAATTGGAGAAAGGGGAGTCTTGCCTGCAGCCACAGTAATTCCACAGCTTTTCTAATAAAGCCCAGCCACCTATTCATAAGAACATAAGATGTGCCATGCTGGATCAGACCGAAGGTCCATCTAACCCAGCACTCTGTGCATACAGTGGCAACAGCACCCTCCCACCCATGTTCCCCAGCAACTGGTACACACAGGCTTACTTCCTTGGATACTGGAGGTAGCATATAACCATTGCTCCCTGTATTGTATACAATTCACCCTAGCCAGCCTTCCCTGGTTAAAGCAACCTTTAGGTCTGGAGGGCTCTTTCTCTGCATAGACCTACACACACAGACAGCATTTCCACCTTCTTACTGTTGGCGCCTTCCACCATTAATCATCTCCAGCAAAAGCCACCTACTCTAACAAGCTTTAATGTGCAAACAGCAATTTTTTATAAGAACTGTAATATTACATTCATCCTTACTCATAAACTTGGCTGCCAGAGAATGAATATTATATGTGAAACCACACTTCTCAGAACTGCAGTTCTTTGTCACTAACTGCGGCGCTCAACAGGGTAATTATGTGCAGGCAACATCTACTTATTGGGCACCTCTGCAGACGGTGTTTAATTTATAATCTTGTTTCGTAACACACCAGGCCAATTATTTTCTCTCTCAGCAACCATATTGCCAGCAACAGATTCTTCCAAATGGTTTTGTCACCTTTTACTGCTGACTATGGGCTCATCTACACCAAGCAGGATATTCCACTATGAAAGCGGTATGAAAGCGGTATATAAAAGGCAGGAGCCACACTACTGCTTTATAGCAGTATTGAAGTGCACTGACAACTGTTGGGGCCCATTGACACATACCATATTCCACTTTCAGACTGCTTTCATAGTGCAATATCCAGCTTGGTGTAGATGTGTCATGAGCCCCAACAGTTGTCAGTGCACTTCAGTACTACTATAAAGCAGTAGTGAAGATCCTGCGGAGCACTTTAATACCGCTAGAAAGCAATAGTGTGGCTCCTGCCTTTTATAAACCGCTTTCATACTGGAATATCCTGATGGGTGTAGATGAGCCCTATGATTACTGAAAGCCCAGGTAGAGGAAGCCCCACTTGCTGTATCCAAGGTCTTTTGTTAATGTAGCCATTTCATAGATATTCCTGCAGCACTACAATTCCCAGCAGCCTCTGTAAAGGAGCCAGGAAATAAAGGGAGCCAAGATCTACAGAGCTAGAAAGGGAGTTAAGACAGAGTTAAAGGGAGTTAAGAAAGAACTCTGGAGATTAGAGGTGTTACGGCAATAAACACGTTAATGCAACTCTCTAACCAGGTTTGTACAAAATGGGTTAGACAATCCATCATTAGTCAGGGCCAGGCTGGCGCAAGCGAGCATAGAGCCTTCTCAGTACTTGCCACATCCTCTTTGCTTCCTGATGGGTCATGCAAAACTAGAACTTTGCATAGTTGAGGGCAAATAATACAGAATTTAACCCCGAAACAACTCTGAAACCTCTCAGCGGCTTTAGATACCATCGACCGTTGTATCCTTCTGGATAGGCTGTCTGAGCTGGGAGTTGGAGGTACTGTGTTGCAGTGGTTCCACTCCTACTTGGATAGCCGTTTTCAGAAGGTGGTGCTGGGGGATTATTGCTCTGGGCCGTGGCTCCTAAGCCATGGGGTTCCACAGGGCTCTATTTTATCCCTTATGCTGTTTAACATATACATGAAGCCGCTGGGGGAGGTTATCTGGAGATGTGGACTGAGGTGTCACCAATATGCGGATGATACCCAGCTCTACCTTTCCTTTTCATCAAACCCAGATGAGGCAGTGGCTGTTCTGAACCAGTGCCTGGGCACGGTAATGGACTGGATGAGGGCTAATAAACTGAAACTTAATCCAGACAAGACGGAGGTACTGTTAGTGGGTGGTTCATCTGTCCGGCAAGGTGATGTTTGCCCTGTCCTGGACGGGGTTGCACTCTCCCTAAAGGATCGGGTCCATAGTTTGGGGGTGCTCTTGGATCCAGAACTGTCATTTGAGGCACAGGTGAACTCAGTGGCAAAGAGCACCTTTTATCAGTTAGGTTGATATACCAACTATGCCCTTATCTGGACAGAGATAGCCTAGCTACAGTTATCCATGCTCTGATAACCTCTTGTTTGGATTACTGCAATGTGTTATATGTGGGGCTGCCTTTGAAAATGGTCCGGAAACTTCAGCTGGTACAAAACAGGGCAGCCTGCCTACTAACAGGGACTGGCCAGTGAGATTATATCACACCAGTCCTTCTACTATTTCATTGGCTGCCAGTCCAGGTCCGGGCTCAATTCAAAGTGCTAGTATTAACATTCAAAGCCCTAAACGGTTTGGGTCCAGGTTATTTGAAGGAATGCCTCCTCCCATATGTGCCTGCCCAGACCTTAAGATCATCCACAGGGGCCCTTCTCTGTGAGCCCCTGCCTTAGGAAGTGAGGTAGGTGGCTACTAGGAGGAGGGCTTTCTCTGCTGTGGCACCCCGGCTGTGGAACGAGCTCCCCAGAGAGGGAGCTCAGTCCACAACCTACATTGTTTTCTTTCCATCGCCAGCTGAAGACCTTTTTATTTTCTCAGTATTTTAACACCTAATTTAACTTAAATTTAAACTTTGCTGTTTTAATCTCATATTTTAACCTATATTAATTTTTGCTGTGTGGTTTTATTCTGATTGTGCTTTTTATATTGTATTTTGTATTTGTGTTTTAAATTTGTTGGTTTTTTTTTATGCTCTTCATGGTTTTAATTTTTGTGAACCGCCCAGAGAGCTTCAGCTATTGGGCGGTATAAAAATGTAATGAATAAATAAATAAATAAAATAAACATGGAATGCTCCGTGGATGTTCACAGTTACCAGATAATTCCAGGGCGGAGAGCCCACCCCTAGTAAACTTCACTTGCGTATGCCCCGTGAGTGCTGATCATGGAAGCGGGGAACCATTAGAAGCATCCTTCTTCTAGAAAGGGCTGCAGGCCATAATTAGGACACAATTAGGAAAGGAATTGATTTGGCTGAGAGGATGGGAAAATGCCTGTCATCTTTACCATTTCTGCTTTTGCCTGAACACCCTTGAACCGAAACCTGTCTTCTGGAACATTGGTCTGGTTTACGACTTGGCCTTGAGATCAGCCCTTCCACTGTGACTGCTACAGCCAACCCAGGACATGGCCTACCCCTGTGGTCTGTCCTTGCCAATGTACAGTTAATTACACACAATAATCTGTCAACCAGGCAAGTCACAGCCCCATCATTGGAGGTAAATTGCCTATTCAAGACAGACATTAATTAAATTAACATTATTGTTCTTTGGTCATATCCCTGACTCCTCTCCAGGGACACTTTAGGCAACCCCCATAGCATAGATTAACCTCATCAAGGTAATTAGGCAGAAAGCTCATGACATCACCTCCTTTCAAAGGTTTCATCCCCCTGCTCAGTTTTAAATGACCTACAGCCCTTTTTTGAAACAACCAAATAAGATAGGTTAAAAATTATAGACATTCTATGGTTTAGAGCAGTATTCCCAAACCTGATGCCCTCCAGAATGTGATGGACAACAACTTCAATTTCATCCTCAGCTAGCATGGGAATTGTAGTCCAACACATCTGGGGGGAACCAGGTTGCAGAAGGCTGGTGAAGTAGAAACTTCAGAAGAGAACAGACCAAGGATCCATCTAGTCCAGCATGCTGGTCCCACAGTGGCCAACCAGCTGTTGACCAGGGACTCACAAGCAGGACCCAGATGCAACACCACCACCCTGCCCATGTTCCCCAGAAACTGGCATATATAGGCTTACTGCCTCTGATACTGGAGGTAGCACAAACTTTGCAATTATATCATTTTTCTTTCTTTCATACATATTTGTGTATGATATTATTTTATATGGTTAAAATATTTTTTAAAAAATCAAAGTTACTAACATATCCCAGGTGATTCACTCTTAAGTTTCCACATATCTATTTAAAAGGAGCCTTAATAACATTTTCAGAGACCTGTGTGTGTTTGGGGGTGTTGTTGATGGTGTCAACTTTGCTGCTCATTCCTTCAAAAACCTGCAGCATTGCAGCTGTGGGGTGGAAGCGGCAAGTCTCCATGACTGGAAGGAGTGCGGGTTTTCTGGACAGCATTGGTGGCCATTCAGTTCTTGAGCCCACCCCTGCCCTCTGCCTGGAAAGCCTGCACATCCCCGCAAACTACTGTACATCTCTGTCTGCCTCCAGAACACCCGCAGTCTCGGTGCATAGTGAGGTCACTGTCAGACAGAGCAAAGAAAGTGGTGACCTCAGAGTAAAGCAAGGGGCCTGGGGATCTTAACTAGCACTCTCAACATCTTCATACATCTCCAGTTCACAGGATCCGTCATCCGTTGTATCTATACCCGACCTTTCCTTGGAAGATAAAGTGGCATACGCAGGATTCCTAGACATCCCTTCATTTAGGCACTATGCAGGCTCAGGTTTAGATTCAGCAAGATTTCAGCATCATGGGCCTTGAATCCATCATCCCAATAAGGTGTGAATGAGATAAAACCACATGTGGATGTGTCTGTATATTCATCCGAAAGTCAGATTAGGCTTTGTCCAAGACACTCTCTGTCATAGGCTGATCATACCTTACAGAAAAGCCCAGATTGACCCGGTTTTGGGCTTCAGAAAAAGGGCTCCAGGCGGTGAGACTCAGGCCACAGCTAGACCTAAGGTTTATCCTGGGATCATCCAGGGTTCATCCCTGCCTGAGCACTGGATCCCCTGTGTGTCACCTAGATGAACAGGTTTGACCCCTGGATGATCCAGGGATAAACCTTAGGTCTAGCTATGGCCTAAATCTCTAGAGAAATGCCTGGCTCCAGGGCCCGGCTGCCCACTGCTACATTCACCTGCCACCACATCTGCCTGACCTCCATGCCAGGCTGGGCCATAGCTCTGCCCCCCCAATTGTTTCCTCCAACATCCCTACTTTTGAGCCTGGTGGTCTCTCTGATTATCAATGTCAGTCCATTTCTTTGGTCACCACAGCACTCCAGAAAGCCCACCTGCTCTCTTGCTCTGGGAGATTCCTCAAAGTGAGAGAGCTGGGGGAGGGGGATCACTCTCTCTCTAGGTGGCATGGATGGGCGGGTAGCCAGCAAAGGGGAGGAGCTAGAACACTGCCACCATTTTTAGGGGGATCATTTTGGTGCCCCAAAAATTTGGTGCTCAAAGCAGACATCCTGTTCACACACACCCTCCCCACCCAAAGAACACTCTGGCACACTTTTAATTGATCCTAAGGTTTTTAAACATCACTGTCCTACACAAAGTATTCCCCCTCCCCTGATTTACTTTGCTTTCAAAAGTGCTTTCCAAACAGTGTGCTCTGTCTCCAAAGCCATGGGGTGCACATTGCACACTGATTTAATTTTTGAAAAAGGGAGCAACAGCTCAGCTACTCTAATCAGGTATATAATCCCTAAATATGTCATTCATCAAGGTAGCAATGGGATTAGCAAAACTGTGGCAAGAAAGGGGTGTGATTCTCATGAGGAAAAAAGCCAGGAGTGGTGTGTGCATGGGGGGGGGGGGCAGGTTAAGCAACACTCTATTGGCAACAATGGCAGCTTCCCTTCCAGAAATGATAACAGGCTTGGGAAGTGGGCATTTCCTTGGGTCTATTGAAGGCTGAGATCATCTTTGGAGGGCTTGTTACATGTCCCACTACTGAAGGAGATTGAGTTTGTGGGAATGAGAGACACATGGATGTACAATAAATTAGTTTCAGTACATTTTTCATCAGGATTTACTCAGTTTGCACCTCCTAGACCGAACACCCATTCCAACACTACCTGCAATCAAAGTGAGTACATTTCCAGACGTTCAATGTGATGCATTTTGCCCCTCCAGTTGCATTCCACAGCATGCATACATTTGAAAAAATGTGCATGAAATGATATGTACATTGAAAAATGCGTACAAACACTATGTTATCCATGGGATACCATGACCACTTGGGATGGAACTAGTCCAGGGAGAAGAGGAACCAAGTAGAGTTGGTCTCTCAGCAGAGCCAATGGAGTGGCCCTGATTCCCCTCCCTCCCTCTTCTGCAGACTGATGGAATGGCTGCTGCGAAATGGAACTGAATGGTGATGATTGCAAGCCCAGCACTACCCACTACCCCCAATCACATTAAACTTGCATTGCCATCAATAGTTCAAGTTCTCTTTCTTCTTCTTTCTCTTCCTCAAGCATTTCTCTCTGCGTAACACTGATCATTTTCTTCAATTCTGTCTTTGTGACAGCATTAGCAGTGGATTTAATGCAGCATTTTTATCAAAGCAGGGATTACATGGATTATTACTATTCAAGCAATGACTATACCAAACACAAGCACAATTATTTTCAAGATTTTAGCACCAATGGAACCAAACCTATTGCTAAACCAAGACCAGATGGACCAGGGCTATACAAGGACGGCTTTTGCCATCTCACACATCTTTGCAGCATGGTCAAATACTTCTTGTGAGTGATAGAATCATAGAATAGCAGAGTTGGAAGGAGCCTACAAGGCCATCGAGTCCAACCCCCTGCTCAATGCAGGAATCCACCCTAAAGCATCCCTGACAGATGGTTGTCCAGCTGCCTCTTGAAGGCCTCTAGTGTGGGAGAGCGCACAACCTCCCTAGGTAACTGATTCCATTGTCATACTGCTCTAACAGTCAGGAAGTTTTTCCTGATGTCCAGCTGGAATCTGGCTTCCTTTAACTTGAGCCCGTTATTCTGCATCCTGCACTCTGGGAGGATTGAGAAGAGATCCTGGCCCTCCTCTGTGTGACAACCTTTTAAGTATTTGAAGAGTGCTATCATGTCTCCCCTCAATCTAGAGTCATCAGGCATGTATACATAACATTCCTTACCCACAAGGGCACAGACTCCACCTTGACTGGCTGGAATGTAATATAAGGCCATGAGGTTATCACCTGATCTCTTTTTGTTCAGCAGCTAGGCTACCAATGCCATCTGCAGTTTCATTTGCCATAATTTCAATTACAGCTTGCAATCTAATAACAGCTGAGCCAATTCTACCTACACCATACATAGGGAATAATATACCACCAAGCAATTGACCATCAGTGATTTTATTTCTTCTCTAGCATCTCTAGCATTCCTGATTTACCTTCAGGAAGATGGTCAATCACTCTAATAGCAGATAATAGCACAGCCACATAACACGTTCCTCCCCATCCTGAGGGGAGGTGTTTGTATGCTTTTTCCCCACAAACAAAATAATGACCTACTAAGGCAGTGGACCCATAATTGCAATGAGGTCTCATCATCCACTGTGAATAATATCCCGGAAAAAGGGACTCAAATTAGATAACCATGCCTCATTAGCTGTTTGGGCACCATTTATAACATAAGTAGCTAAGTCCTGCCTCTTTTCCCTATATAACATTGCTAGGATCCGTCCATTCTTATCTGTATCTTCTGCTAAGACTCTTGTACACGTTCCTGTGTACAAGTCCCGTTTGGACTTTTGTAATCTTCTCTTGACTGGTCTCCCTTCTGTTCATCTTTCCTCTTGGGTCTCTCCTCACCATTCTGTAGCCAAGATTATTTTCTTGGCTCGTAGCTTTGATCATGTTTCTCCTTTGTTGAAATCTCTCCATTGACTTCCAATTCCTTATAGAATTCAATATAAGCTTCTTTTGCTGACATTTAAAGCATGCCATGGTCTTGCACCTTCTTCTCTCTCTTCTCTCATTTCACTCTACCATTCCTCTCGTATCCTCCATTCTTCTAATGCTATGTTGCTCTCCTGACCAAGAGTTTCTATCTCTCTTGCCCGGCTTCGCCCGTTCTCTCTGGCTGCCCCGTTTGCTTGGAATGCTCTTCCAGAGCAACTACGTACCACGAGTTCCATCATAGATTTTAAAACGTGTTTGAAAACTCATCTGTTTTCCATAGCTTTGGGTATTTTAGCCTGATTTACTGTTCTCATTGCTATGATTATTCCCTTATTTCTGTTGTGTGTAACCCCTTCCCCCCTTCATATGTTTTAATGTGATTTTAGACTGTAAGCCACTAGGCAGGATATTGCTGTTTTATTTGTATATTCTGTACATTGTTGGTGCTAAATAAATAAATAAACAAATAAATAATAAGCAATATCACATTTACTTCTCCCCACCCAAAAGGCAGAACCATTGCAACCCCAACAAAACTTCCCTGGTACTTTGGCATACAATTGGCTATATTCAGTCTTATTGGTGCCCATAGCATCCCATGTTGTGTTTGCTTTCAGTGCATGAAAGGCTGGAGACACTAACTGAGTTTCATTAAGTGAAATGGGAATCATAAGAACTCCTCCACGAGCATGAACAGGTATGTGACTGCAAACCCAACAGTTAGTTTGGGTTTTCAAGACAATGTTGTCCTCATAGCTCATCACGAATGGCAGGAAAGAGAGAAATAAGACAAAGCTGGGTTTTATTTTGTTACTCTAAGGGCTCATCTACACCAAGCAGATATTCCACTATGAAAGTGGTATGAAAGCGGTATATAAAAGGCAGGAGCCACACTACTGCTTTATAGCGATATTGAAGTTTACAGATGACTGTTGGGGTCCATTGTCGCATACCATATACTGCTTTCATACTAGGGCTGTGCACGCCCCCCCGATCCGCTCCAGATCTCAATCTGCAAATACCAGATCAGGTCTGCTCTACCCCACATCGATCTGCCTATGGTCCACTCTACTTCAATGAGGAGCTCCGGATCCGAATCGAAGCTCCATTTCCCCCCCAGACTTGCATTGAAATCCAAACACCTATAACTTTTTCTCTGTTAATGTTAGAAACCTCAAAATTGCCACCATGAGAGCTTATCCATGTATCCACCTTCATTCCCAGTTGGAAGCAAATTTGAGGCTCCAGTGATTTTAGGGGAATTTTTGAAAATCCCACACCCCATTTTCAGAAATGGGATTTACTCAGTTTTACAGATACAAACTTGCAAATGGGCACACTCACAGATGCCACCTAGATCCACATTCATGGCAAGTTTCAAGCCAATCTGAGAATGCCCTGATATTTAGTGATTTTTTAATGTTTTAAGCATCACCCCCTAACCCCAATTCACACCCCTTTCGATATCTCTGTCACTGTAAATGTTAGAAAACTCAAAATCACCACTATGAGAGCTTATTCATGTATCCACTTTCATGCCCAGTTGGAAGCAAATCCAAGGCTCCAGTGATTTTTTTGGGAATATTTAAAAATCCTCCACCCCATTTTCAGAAATCCAAATATCTCAGGGATTTTAAAAGCTGCAGACAGCTATATGGGCTTTCCTTATTCACGGCCATTTCAAAGGAAATCCCAACATGCCATGAATTGGGGAGTATTTAATGATAAACCTAAATATGAATCTTTTTCCACACTTCAAAAATTTACTTGGAACTTCAAGAAGGCTAAACAGGATGAGCGCAGGAAGGACTAATCCCCTAAGTCAAAGCAAGACATGCACAAACCTTCCCTGTGAGGCGGGCACAGAGGAGGAGAAGCAGCAGCAGGTGGCGGCTATGCCCTGGCCTGAAGCACTGGGAGCAAGCATGCAAGTGGCTTGTGGACTTGACCCACACAGCCCATCCACATCTCCCAGCCACCAGGAGGGCAGAGAGGCAGGCAGAGAATTAACAAAACATTTCAGATTTACAAGCTGAGAAGAGGAGGTCTGACAGTCTTGACAGTGGTCTTCAAAACACCAGGTTGAAATCCTGCACCCTTACTGGGGCTTTCTGCTTCTGGTTTCTTTGCAGGACTATGATGGGCCTCCATTATATGGCAGACGCGTGAATCAAACTAAAAACGTCCTTTCTCTGCAATGTTCTATATTTTCATTATACAGTGCCATCTAGTGGCTGTATTTTAGCACAATGCTGTCATACATGCTGCCAATATATCGCATTGCTGTTTGTATTGGCTTATCTCCAATATTTTGAAAAATGGGATAAAGCTAGGGTGACCAACTGTCAGGATTTCCCCGGATTTGTCCTGGTTTTTGTTCTTTCCATGGTGTCAGGGGGGATTTTCTATAATTTTCAATAATGTCCTGGAATGACACACCTTCCCCTTTAAGGCTGCCATTAGCATGGCAAGAGGGAATGACATGCTTTCTTGAGGCACATCATTCCCCCACCCTGAGCTCCAATTGAGGTCTTAAAGGGGAAAGTGGGTCATTCGTGGACATTATAGAAAAGGCCCCAATTGGAGTGGATGGTGGTGGTGCAGAAGGAAATCCTTTCCCCTCCTCCACTCCAATCGGGTTCTTTACGGTGGCGGGGGAATAACGTACTTTCTGCAGGACTCAGAAAGCTGCTTCCCCACACACACACTAGGTGTCCTCTTTTTTGGTTTCCCAAATATGGTCACCCTAATAAAGCTAAAAAAAAAAAAGGTGCAGGAGACACTCTGGAGTTTTAATGATGTCATGTCAAGGACCTGCAGACCTCCATGAGTGACTAATCATGAACATGCAATAAAAGCCTCATGTAGAAATGCTCAGTGCCCAATTCATAACTTGGAAATTTTTAGGGCTCTCTCATTCTCCCCCAAGGAGAAAGCCAGCCAGCAGGTGGAAGCACCAGAAATCATCCAGAGAGTGCAGTAGCTACCACTCTCTCTGGTTAACTTTGAGAGATCTTGCCTGCCTGCCTGCTAGGGCTGTGCACGGTCCCCCCGATCTGCTTCGGATCCTGATTCGGACCTTCCGAAACAGGCCTGATCTGGTTTAGGTCAATTTGGACCTCCCCCGAACTGCTTCGGATCTGAATCTGAAGTGAGATTCGGAAGTCCGGATTTTTTCCTATAGACTTGCATTGGAAAAGAAAAACACCTGTAACTATTTTATTTTTCAAAATACACACATGTAACTTCTAAATAGATCCTTAGTCATGGTAATTTTGAACCAAATCAGATCATCCTCTGATTTTTAGGGAATTTTTAAATTCCCCCCCTCCATTTATAAAACTGCACTCATCTCTGTCATTTTTCAACATACACACATGTAACTGGGCACCATGATAGCTTCCACATAGGACCTTCTGCATCCTGACATTGAAGCAAATCAGATGTTTAGCGATTTTTTAAAGTTAAACCTCAACCACAATACCATCAGAAATAAAATGTGTATTTGAAGGAGAAAATGAAAGTGCATCTCAAGACAATATTAGCACTTCAAAGGGAACACAGTGTTCCCGTTGTACTGTGTTCCCTTTGAAGTGCTAATATTGACTGGTGCCCACACTGTCTCAACCACAGCCCTGCTTCCTGCAGTGCAGATATAATAATAATTAGGGCTGTGCTCTGCTTCAGTTCGGTTTGGAGAAGCGATAGCGGAGTGGCCTGATTCGCCTCCGACAAAGGCGGAGACAGATCGGGTCAGGGGGCTGCGGATTGAGGTGAAGTGGTTCGCCTTGATCCGGAGCACCGGACGCAGGTAAGTGGGGGGGGGAGGGGGACTCACCTGGCACCTCCGCCACCACAGTCTGTGTGGTGACGGCAACAGAGCCAGGGCAGGGGGCAGGGGGGGAGGGGGGAGGGGGAATTACCTGGCTTCACCACCACTGCTGTCCATGTGGCAATGGTGGCGGAGCCAGGTAAGGGGGCAGGGGGTAGTGGGGCTTACCTTCTTCTGTTGAGACTTCAACTGAGGCCTGGCCCTCAGTTGAAACCCACGATGGAGGCAGGTAAGGGGGTGGGGGGGGAGTTTCGCTTACCTGGCTCCGCCGCCGCCACTGCAGTCTGTGCAGCAACGGCAGCAGAGCCAGGTAAGGGGGCAGGGGAGAGGGGGGCTTAGCTGTGTCCGTCGCGGTCCATCGTGGGCTTCAATTGAGGCGCCGGCTTCAAGCCAGAAGAGGCCGTGGCCTCCTCTTCTGGCTTCAAGCCGTGGCCTCAATTGAAGCCTGCAATGGACCGCAACGGACACAGGTAAAGGGTGAGGGGGAGTTGGGCTTATCGGCCCCCATTTTGTCCCCCTTCCCCACTTACCTGCCTCTGCCATCCACCACAGAGGCAAGTATGTAGGGAAGGGGGGGAAATCCCGATCCGCCCCTCTGGATCTCGCTCTGTATCGGGCCACTAAGTGGTTTGGGGGGTCCGTGCACAGCCTTAATAATAATGAAACTTATTTGATTTCTTTATCATGGGGTGTTAAAAGGCATTAAGGAAAGCAAGAAATTGCCAAAAAGAAATCAAATCATGAGAACAAAATTAAGTTCTCTCCTCCCACATACGGCCTTGAACAGTTTTTAAGGTAATCGGTAAATGAAAGACTTCTTCAAACGGGACAGATCCATTCCATAGAAAAAGCCTTCTGTTTTATACTAAGAGATGTACGTGTGTGGGAGGGTATTTGTAAGGGTTTAGGAGAATTCCGTTTCAAGCTGAAATCTCAACGGATTTTCCCGAGTTCATCTTGCGTTGATGAAGTTCCATTTTTCTTCCCTGGCACTGACTCAGTTTGCATTGATTCAAACCATTTAGCAGATTGCAGAATACTTGCAATGTGCTAATTGTACAGAAATAAACATGGCAACTCTCAGGTCTCTCCCTCGTGACAGGACTTACCTTGATGGCAGGAGAAAAGGAGGACCAAAGCAATCAGAAGGATCTTATTCATCTTCATCAATGTTGATTTTGGCAGAGTGATGAGTGGGATTGGGCAAAATCACCCTCTGATTAGGACCCTTCTCCAAAACAGTGAAGTGCTGAGAATTTATCCCTGTTCAAAGCATGATGAAACATCAATGACGTGGAGACCAAAACTCCCTTTTACTGGAAATGGAGGAGGAGATTTTGATATCTAAATTTATGGGAAGCGGATCCGATGTGACAATTAGTTGGAATTGTTTAATTTGGTTTCTGAAATTATCATGCTGACAGCTGGGACAGAGTGTTGTTGATCTATCTTCCAGGCAATCAACCAATTCTTTCTCCAGGTTATTCCATTCTTCACACACCCTTTTTTGTTTTTCACCTAGCTGTCAGTATTTTGTGGTTATTCAGCACACTCAGTCCTCATGGGTCTGACTTGGCTAGTCGTCCCTCCCCCCAAATATTTTTTTTCCTGCTTCTGCAAACTGCATGCTTTGGCATCACACTTGCTTCTCAATCACCTGGGCTAGATCTATACTGCTGCTTTATAGCAGTATTGAAGTGCACTGATAACTGTTGTGACACATTACACATACCACTTTCATAGTGTTCTTTCCTGGTTTGGGCTGCATATATATGAAACTTAGTGCTGAAGCCCTCTATCAATAGTATATTCAAGCAGGACCGGTAACAAAATATCGCAGTATGGATAGTTTTTGGCCCTTTCTACACCATCGTTTTTTGGAGGGATCATCCTGGGATCATCCCTGTGTGAAATTGATAGATTTGTCCATCTCTAATTTATTTTTATTAATTTATTATTGCGTTTAACTTTTGTAAACCTCCCAGAGAGCTTCAGCTATGGGGCAGTATATAAATGTAATAAAATAAATAAATAAATAAATAAATAAATAAATAAATAAATAAATAAATAAATAAATTTATCTCCCACCTGGCTCAGGGGCAGAGAGGGCTCATCCTTCACTATGTAAGTAGGAGGTGGTCGCAAGTAGTGTCCATGAGGTCCACCCTTGGAGATGCAGAGGCCTATGTGGAGATTGGTCTTTTTGATGCCAGATTCAAGAAGTGATCTTGGTGGCATCTTCTGCTGAGGGCTGAGTCCATCCACCCCTATTTGTTCCCACATTCTAAGCCTCCTTCAGAGGAGGCACTCGGAGGAAGGGCTCGGTTTAAGCCATACCAGGGGATTCACTTTGGAAAGCAAGCCGAGCACAAAGGTTCAGATCTTGTCTGGACTGTGCTTCAGTTTACACTGAGGCTATCATCAGTGTAGGAAGAGAGGGAGATGGCATAGTCCATTGTTGAAGAAAACTACCATCCCACCTCAACCACTCTTTCCAATAATTGGCTTGCATTGCTCTAAGAGGTGTTGCATCACTCCTGAAAGAGAAACACATATGAGGATTAGGGGAAAGCAATCTGTTCTTCAGTTTATTAGCCCATATCTGGTCCCTTGTCATGTCCAGGCACTGGTAAGTTTGAGTTTTGCTGATTCAAAATGGGCCTACTACTAAGAAACCAGGGAGTAATAACAGCATGCTTACGTGAACCCCAAGGTTCAATGGAGCCTCCTGAAAGAGGACCTGTCTGTCTGTTTGGAACACTGAGCAGGAGAAATCCACTCTGTATCCTTTGGAACAGGTTCTACTTGTTGAAAACATAACTATCACCTTACCGGAAAGTTGAATAAGCAATCTGAACTCATCTGTACACAATGTACTCATGAAATGATATCAAACTCTCCACCCCATTTTCCAGTAAGGGGATGACTTTTTCATCTTCTCATCACACCATTGACTACTAATAATGGATCACCTGGAGCTGAATGGGAAGATGGTCGTGGAGGACACGCCTGCCAAAGCCTTCCAGATCAGAGCCTTTTCACACCTGGTGTAGTTCCAGAGCCAAGCTTGTCACAGACTGCATCCCGGCTGGCTCTCTGATGAGCAGAATGGTCGGAAAGAGATACTTCAGGAGTGGTTTTGTTGCATTCACAGCTTTTCAGGGCAATATTCTGAAGGGCCCTGATGCAGAAACTATGTTGAACCCAAGCATAGAGAGGATGTACCTGCCTGCCATATAGCTGTTCGATAGGAAGAAACCATCAGGGAGAAGAGGTTGTACATCTAATGCTGAGCTAATGGGGTTGCATAAACAGGCACATACCACTACTGTTACCCCCTCTCTGCTTCCCCCACAGCCACCCACAGCCACCATCTCTACTTCTCCAGCCTCCCTCTTGCTCTTGCTCTTAGAACGTAATCTTTTTATTATTATTTCCAAACGTCAGTAAATAAAAAACACTAACAAAACAAACACGTCCACAAAAATAAGACAAAACAAAATCAAACAAACAAAACACCAAATAAAAATGTTCTTCCAATATTCTCCTCAGCAAAAATATATAATAATGTTGTCATTATTATTGTTTTTCTTTATCACTGTCAAATCCAAATCTCTAATTTCTCTCTCCACATTTTCTACACTATTGGTTGAATCCACAGATGTACAAGTCATTTTTTTCTCGTCCCTTCATAAAGTTTACAAAAGGTTCCCATTCAGTTATAAACCTTACAGTCGATTTCCCCCTCATTATTGCCTAAGTTTCGCCATCTCCGCTAGCTCAAACATCTTCAGTAGCCATTCCTCTGTTGTGGGCACTATTTTGCCCTTCCATCTTTGTGCATATATCAGTCTTGCAGCTGTCGTCATACATAAGAATGTAGTCCCATGATTCTTTTTCATCTGCTCATCCATAAATACCAAAAGAAAGTATTCTGGTTTCAATTGGATATTAATTTTTAGGATTTTTTGGATTACAGAATGGATTTGTATCCAGAAAGTCTTTGCTTTTTTGCAGGTCGACCATGCATGGTAGTATGTCCTTCCTGCTCTTCGCATTTCCAGCACAATCCTGATGCCCCTCTCTTAAGAATACTAGGAGAGCCCTGCTGGATCACACCAAGGCTCAATCTATTCCAGCACGCAGCTGCCCACCGGAATCCCACAAGCCTGACATGCGTGCAACAGAACCCTCCCACCCATGTTCCCCAGTAACTGGTGTATATAGACTTAGAATCATTCATCAGCCTGGAACCTATTTGAGACAGACAAGCGAGGCTGAGCTGAAAGACACCTCTCAGTGTCCTAGTGTGGGTGGGTTCTCTCCCTGGAAGCTCATTGGCTTGTCAGACCTTTGGAGGTTACACTTATTAGTTACACAGCAGGCAACATCTCCTAGACTACAGTCACATCTATTGAAATGTGTATTGCATATTTCAAAGCTCTTCATTATCCAAGGCTCATTAATTACCCTCCCTGCACAAGGAAATGGCAACAGTATCACCAACGGGGGCGTTTTCACCGGAGAACGCATAATATAGAGGTGCTGGGCAGTGCACACAAAGGGGGAAGGCAGAAGCGGAACTGGGAGCCAAGGGTGCCCGGGGGTCATAGAAACATTCAGTGAAAAACAACCCCCCTCTCACATAATCACCCACTTCTATGAAGAACAGTTTCTAGAATCACAAACCCTGCAGTATAGAAATGATTGTTCATGTGGTTTTGTGAGAGAAGGGTGTGACTAGCATCAGACCCCCAGGCCCCACCCTAGATATCACCCACCCCGAGTGCTCACCATGCAGACCAAGCGAGGAGGCACACTTGAACCTGGAGCCTCCACCCCCCACCCTGAGTATCTCAGTGACCAGATGCAAAAGAGAACAGGGCGCCTACAGCTTTATCTGTTGTGATGAAGGGGAGATTTCACCAGATGCTGCATGCATACCAATGACACCTGCTGGAATTCCCTCTAAACTAAAAGTGAACTATAGTAAATATGATTTATTATTCTTCAATATTCCTCCCAACAATCAATTGAGTATATCTAAACAATCAAAATTACCATTGGTACATTCTTCCTTTAGATATCTTGGCATACATATACCTAGAAACATACACAAGCTTTATAAGGTTAACTATGGAGTGTTATGGGAAAAATTGTTGTTGATATAAAAACATGGGAGCGTTTAAATTTATATCTTTCAAGCCAGATTTCAGTACTTAAAATGATGATTCTCCCTAAACGCACATATCTCTTTTATGTACTCCCTCTGGAAATACCAACTGGATGCTTTAAAAAGATGGCAGGCTAGGACTGAAAAAATAGATTTTCATTATTTATTTATTTATTTATTTATATAGCACCATCAGTGTACATGGTGCTGTACAGAGTAAAACAATAAAATAGCAAAACCCTGCCGCATAGGCTTACATTCTAATAGAATCATAATAAAACAATAAGAAGGGGAAGAGAATGCACCAAACAGGCACAGGGTAGAGTAAAACTAACAGTATAAAAGTCAGATCAAAATCAAGTTTTAAAAGCTTTAGAAAAAAGAAAAGTTTTTAGCTGAGCTTTAAAAACTGTGATTGAACTTGTAGTTCGCAAATGTTCTGGAAGAGCGTTCCAGGCGTAAGAGGCAGCGGAAGAAAATGGACGAAGCCGAGCAAGGGAAGTAGAGACCCTTGGGCAGGCGAGAAACATGGCATCAGAGGAGCGAAGAGCATGAGCGGGGCAATAGTGTTAGATGAGAGAGGAAAGATAGGAAGGAGCTAGGCTGTGAAAAGCTTTGTAGGTCAACAGGAGAAGTTTATATTGGATTCTGAGGTGAATTGGAAGCCAATGAAGAGATTTCAGAAGTGGAGTAACACGGTTAGAGCGGCGAGCCAAGAAAATGATCTTAGCAGCAGAGTGGTGAACAGAAACCAACAAACTGATGTGAGAAGAAGGAAGGCCAGTGAGAAGAAGGTTGCAGTAGTCCAACCGAGAAATAACCAATGCATGAACAAGAGTCTTGGCAGAAGAGACAGACAAAAATGATTGAATCCTGGCAATATTATACAGGAAAAAATGACAGGATTTAGCTACTGCCTCAATATTATTATTATTATTATTATTATTATTATTATTATTTATTTATTTATTTATTTATTTATATAGCACCATCAATGTACATGGTGCTGTACAGAGTAAAACAGTAAATAGCAAGACTCTGCCGCATAGGCTTACAATCTCATAAAATCATAGTAAAACAATAAGGAGGGGAAGAGAATGCAAACAGGCACAGGGTAGGGTAAGCAGGCACAGGGTAGGGTAAAACTAACAGTATAAAGTCTGCACAACATCAAGTTTTAAAAGCTTTAGGAAAAAGAAAAGTTTTTAGTTGAGCTTTAAAAGCTGCGATTGAACTTGTAGTTCTCAAATGTTCTGGAAGAGCGTTCCAGGTGTAAGGGGCAGCAGAAGAAAATGGACGGAGCCGAGCAAGGGAAGTAGAGGCCCTTGGGCAGGCGAGAAACATGGCATCAGAGGAGCGAAGAGCATGAGCGGGGCAATAGTGGGAGATGAGAGAGGAGAGATAGGAAGGAGTTAGACCGTGAAAAGCTTTGAAGGTTAACAGGAGAAGTTTATAGTGGATTCTGAAGTGAATTGGAAGCCAATGAAGAGATTTCAGAAGCGGAGTAACATGGTCAGAGCAGCGAGCCAAGAAGATGATCTTTGCGGCAGAGTGGTGAACAGAAACCAACGGACTGATGTGAGAGGAAGGAAGGCCAGAGAGAAGAAGGTTGCAGTAGTCCAACCGTGAAATAACCAGTGCATGAACAAGCGTCTTGGCGGAAGAGACAGACAAAAATGATCGAATCCTGGCAATATTATACAGGAAAAATCGACAAGATTTAGCTACTGCCTCAATATGAGGAATAAAGGAGAGCGAGGAGTCAAATATAAAGCCAAGGCTACGAGCTTCCTTGACCGGAGTAAGCGTAACATCATTGACAGTAAGAGAGAATGAGAGATGAGGAGAAGGTTTAGGAGGAAAAACGAGCAATTCAGTCTTTGCCATATTGAGTTTCAAACGACGATGAAGCAGCCAAGCTGAGATATCTGAAAGACATGCTGAGATACAATCGTGAACATCAGGAGAAAGTTCCGGAGATGACAGATATAGTTGTGTATCATCGGCGTACAGATGATATTGGAGGCCATGAGATTGAATAAGCTTGCCCAAGGGAAACATGTATAAGGAAAACAACAACGGGCCAAGCACCGAGCCTTGCGGAACCCCTACTGAAAGGGGAAAGGAGGAAGACGAGCTGCCATTAGTCAACACGCTGAAAGAGCGACCCGCTAGATAGGAGGCAAACCAGTTATAGACAGAGCCACAAAATCCAAGGTTATGAAGGGAATCTAAGAGAAGATCATGATCAACCGTGTCAAAGGCTGCAGTTAGATCAAGGAGAATAAGAACGGAATAATGACCTTTAGACTTGGCAGTAAGGAGATCATTGGTGATCTTAGTAAGGGCTGTTTCGGTGGAATGCAGAGGATGGAATCCAGATTGAAGTGGATCCAAAGCAGAGTTACTAGAAAGAAGGTCAAGACAGCGAGAGTAGACCGCCCGCTCCAGGATCTTTGAAACAAACGGCAACAAAGAGACAGGTCGGTAGTTAGACAGAGATAGCCTATCAAGAGTAGGTTTCTTGAGAATGGGAGAGACTGCAGCATGTTTAAAAGCAGAAGTAAATGAACCAGAGGACAGAGAAAGATTAATAATATGAAGCAAGGAAGGGAGGATAGCAGGAATAAGATTAATAAAGACACGAGAAGGAATCAGATCACGAGAACAAGTGGAAGGCTTCGAAGAGCGCAGTATTGTAGACAGTTCATCCGCTGAGACCGAAGGAAACGCAGAGAAATTTGCAGGAGGAACTGACAGATGAGGAACAGGAACTGGAAGAGGAGCAGAGCTGGCCAGATCAGAGCAGATAGTTTGGATTTTAGCATTGAAAAAAGAGGCAAAGTTATTAGCAGACAGAGAGGCGGGGAGAGATGGCGGATTAGGCTTCAGAAGAGAATTGAAGGATGCAAAGAGCCACTGAGGATGCCTAGCATTTGACTGGATCAGCGTTGAGTAGTACTGCTGTTTGGCCAATGAAATGGCAGAAGAGAAAGAGGAGAGTACAAATTTGTAATGGACAAAGTCCGCCCTGTCCCTGGTCTTACGCCAAAGGCGTTCAGCTGCCCGGGAACAAGAGCGAAGGTAGCGGAGGAAAGAGGTGAGTCACGGTTGGGGTTGAGAAGGGCGAACTATCCGAGTTGTAGATGGAGCAAGATTATCAAGAGTTGAAGATAAGGAGGAATTAAAGAAGGAGACAGCTGAGTCCAAGGAGACAGCCGAAAAGACAGAAGGAAGAGAGGAGGCTAAAGACTGGGAAAAAGCCTCATAATTGATAGATTGCAAGTCACGACAAGAGCGAGAAGCAGGACGTGAAGGAGGAGGATTATGAGTAATATTGAAAGAAACTAGGTGATGATCTGACAACGGAAAGTGAGCAGTAGAAAAGTCCAACACAGAGCAATTCCGAGTGAGAACAAGATCCAGACAGTGTCCAAGGGAATGTGTGGGTGCATCAGACCAAAGCTTAAGATCATAAGAGGAAGATAATGAGCGAAATCGTAGAGCTGCAGCATCTTGAGGGTCATCCACATGAATATTGAAATCACCCAAAATAAGAGTAGGACAGTTATCAGAGAGGAAAAAGGACAGCCATGAATCAAAATCAGAGATAAATTTTGAGGACGAGCCTGGGGGGCGGTACAGAACTGCAATCCGCAGTCGCAATGGAGCGAAGAGCCTCACCACATGTACCTCAAAGGAGGAGAAGCAATGTGAAGATGGAATGGAAAGAGGCTGGAACTGGCACAAACTAGATAATAAAAGACCCACACCACCACCCCGACCCTCTGGGCGACTAGTGTGAGAGAAAGAGAGTCCTCCAAGAGAGAGGGCAGCAGAGATGGCGGTATCATGGGCAGGAAGCCAGGTCTCAGTAAGAGCAAGGAGGTGGAGAGACCTAGAGATAAACAAGTCCTGGATGACAGGGGCCTTAGAAGCAAGAGAGCGACAGTTCCATAACGAAATATGAGTGTTAGATCAATGTTCTTTTCACCCAAGGACGAGATCCAAACAGCCCTTAAGCACGACTCCACCATTCCAGCGACAGAGGGTTCAAAAGCGCTTTATTGATTAGTACTCAAGGCCTGGTCTCTTCAAAGGGAGCAATCAGACAAAAAACATAGGGAATATGGTACAGTATTAAAGCTTTCAAGGGGCAGGGCCCAGTAGCAGCATTAACCAATCAGAATGTAACACTGAGGCATAGCTAATTATGCTAAACAGTCCTGTAAACAATACCTTTGGCCTGACAGTAAGTTACAGAGAGTTAACTTCGACACAGACAGCTGGAGCCAGGACTCTTGTTTATATTAGTAATCAAGGATGCAAGGACGCACACAAGGAGACATTCTCATACAGGGCATTATGACATTTTGCTTGGTGTGCAATGGAGATTTTACAGTTTCCTGTTAAAAATGGAGGTGGTTCTGCTAACATGAGGAATAAAGGAGAACGAGGAGTCAAATATAAAGCCAAGACTACGAGCTTCCTTGACTGGAGTAAGTGTAACATCATCGACAGTAAGAGAGAATGATAGATGAGGAGAAGGTTTAGGAGGAAAAACAAGCAATTCAGTCTTTGCCATATTAAGTTTCAAACGACGATGAAGCAACCAAGCTGAGATATCTGAAAGACAGAAACCTTGGGTGTCAAAGACATCCCGATATAGACCGATGACAGAGGGAGGGTGGAGTATTCCACAATTACGACTTTCTTATGAAGCTTCTCTCTTCAACAGCTATTGACATTTATGTCTGATACTCAAAATAACCATTGGTCAAATATTGAAATGGGTTTATTAAACCAAGAAGATGCTCAGTGCATTCCACTGGTTAAAAAAGAACTTTAAAACAACTTTAATGAACCAAAATTCTGGCTTGCTCCCATTTTTTTAGGCTCTGGATCAAGGCAGCCCCCAAGATGTCTCTATTTGGCCCTGTCTTACAGCAAAGACCTGTTGCTAAGAAATATTTGCAGAAGTTAATTAATGAATTGTTTGGCAAATTCCTGTATGGGTGTGTGTGTGGGGGAGAGAGAGAGAGGGGTGGTGGTGGTGGAATCATAATTCCAGAAAAGGTATTAACAAACTTGACTCCACCCTTGGAGAAATCTCTTTCCAGAAAGTCAGTCAAGACTTTTCTTTAATTTCCCACGATGTAGACATTTCCCAGCCCTACTTGTTCTTCCCATTGGCTGTTCCAGTTGTTCTGGGGAGCATAAATTCTCTGTGTGCACCTTCACAGATGCATCTGGAGAAAAGGAGACTGACTGTAGCCCTCTTTCTTTGAATCTTTTCTCCTTCTCATCTGCAGTTGTGAAACTGACCAAGAGATGGACAAGATCATTCTTCTGGGATTCTCCCTTCTGCTCTGCTGGACTGTTGGTGAGTCATTGTAGAGATAGTGCAGAGAAATGGGTTCTGGCCTGATATTCCGTTCAGGTACTTCTGAGTGTTCATAGGAGGGAGCCTCTTACCTAGTCCTGATGATCCTAGTTCGGAAGATGGTGGGTGGCTGCAAGTTGGGGCTTTGCTGAGCAGCATACCCTGGTACCCATCCACCCCTAAATAGAGAGAAAAAGAAAGAAAGAAAAGAAACATGGAAAAGTTATGGAGGGTGGAGACTAGGGAGGTAGCATATATAGGGTGACCCTATGGAAAGGAGGACGGAGCACCTGTGTTTTTAACAGTTGTATAGAGAAGGGAATTTCAGCAGGTGTCATTTGCTGCACCTGGTGAAATTCCCTCCTCATCACAACCATTAAAGCTGCAGGAGCTCTTCCCTCTTTTGTATGTGGTCACTGAGGGCAGACAAAAGGAGAGATGTGCTTTTGCCTGGTAGGAGGGGATCCCCGGGGCCTTAAGAGGAAGCAGGCTTTTTGCTTAGAGTTGTGGTGTTGTAGGCCTTCATCCTGAGCACAGTATAAATTTATTCCACAAGTCTTCAGTGCCCTTCTTCTAGGAAACTGAAGTCTGTGGAAACACTGAAGCCCCTGCAAGTTTACTCCTCTCAGGCCGGGGCTGCAGGAGCATATCAATATGACAATCTGAACTAGGTTATTGTTTTAAGTAAACTTTGTTTTACTTAAAAAAAAAGTTTTTAAAGTAAAAAACTTTAAAAAGTTTTTAAGTTTTTAAAAAAACTTAATGAGGGGGCTGACCTGGTATGTATCACTGAGACCTGGGTGGGTGAACTGGGGGGGGGGGGAGTTACTCTCACCCAGCTCTGCCCTCCTGGGTACTCGGTGCAGCACCAGCACAGACTCGAGGGCCGGGGAGGGGGGGTTGCCGTGGTCTATAGGAATACAGTCTCCCACTCTAGGCTTCCTGTTCATTTGAGTGCTGATCTTGAGTGTTTGTACTGTGTGTTGGGTACTCGAGACAGATTAGGGATTCTGCTGGTGTACCGTCCACCCCGCTGCCCAACAGTCTCCCTGCCTGAGCTAACGGAGGTTGTCTCGGACCTGGTGTTGAGGACCCCCAGGATGGTGGTTCTGGGGGATCTCAACTTCCATGCTGAGGCTTCTGTATCTGGGGCGGCTCAGAACTTCATGGCTGCCATGACAACCATGGGGCTGTCTCAACATGTTACTGGCCCAACGCATGTAAAAGGACACACGCTTGATCTGGTTTTCTCGACTGGACAGGAGGATGGTGATTTGGAAGTGGGGGAACTAACATCTACACCCTTGTCATGGTCAGTTCACTTCCTATTAAGGTTTAGACTCTCGGCGGCCTTTCCCCTCTGCAAGGGTGGGGGGCCTATTAAAATGGTCCGCCCCCGGAGGCTAATGGACTCCGAAGGATTCCAGAGGGCTCTGGGGGATTTTCCTGCTGGTATGGCTGGTGCTCCTGTCGAAGCCCAGGTTGCTCTGTGGAATGCAGAGATGAGTCGGGCGGTTGACACGATCACGCCCAAGCGCCCTCTCCCTCTGAGCAGAGCCCGATCAGCTCCTTGGTATACACCTGAGCTGAGAGCAATGAAGCAAGAGGGGAGACGACTAGAACGCAGGTGGAGGAAAACTCGTGCTGAGTCTGACCGAACACGGGTTAGAGCTCATTATCGAGCCTACTTTGTGGCGGTGAAGGTGGCAAAGAGACAGTTCTTTTCAATCAGCATTGCATCTTCACAGTGTCGTCCAGTGGAGCTTTTCCGGGTGGTTCGTGGCCTGTTACACTCTGGGCCAGGGCATGAGATAGTTGAATCCTCGGTAGCACGCTGTGACGAGTTTGCATGGCACTTTGAAGATAAAGTCGCTCAGATTCGTCATGAATTGGACACCACACTTAATGCAGCTCCGCTAGTAGAGGCGTTCAGAGCGCCGTCTGGGACAGCTTTATTGGATGAATTTCAGTTATTGAGGCCCGAGGATGTGGACAAGGTGCTTGGCCAAGTCCGGTCGACCACCTGTGTGCTTGACCCTTGCCCCTCGTGGCTCATTACATCAAATAAGGAGGGGATCGCCGGCTGGGTCCAGGAGGTTGTAAATGCCTCCTTGAGAGAGGGAGTGGTGCCGGCCTCTTTAAAAGAGGCAGTAATTAGACCACTCCTGAAGAAGCCTAATCTGGACCCGGAGGATGTTAACAACTACAGGCCGGTGGCTAATATCCCCTTCCTGGGCAAAGTGCTTGAGCGGGTGGTTGCAGGACAACTCCAGGCACTCTTGAATGAAACAGATTATCTAGATCCATTTCTATCGGGTTTCAGGCCTGGTTTTGGAATGGAAACTGCCTTGGTCGCCCTGTGGGATGACCTCTGCCGGGAGAGAGACAGGGGGAGTGCGACCCTGTTGGTTCTCCTGGACCTTTCAGTGGCCTTCGATACCATCGACCATGGTATCCTTCTGGATAGGTTGTCTGAGCTGGGAGTTGGAGGTACTGCATTGCAGTGGTTCCGCTCCTACTTGGATGGCCGATTCCAGAAGTTGGTGCTGGGGGATTATTGCTCTGTGCTGTGGCTCCTAAGCCATGGGGTTCCACAGGGCTCTATTTTATCCCCTGTGCTGTTTAACATATACATGAAGCCGCTGGAGGAGGTTATCCGGAGTTGTGGACTGAGGTGTCATCAATATGTGGATGATACCCAGCTCTACCTTTCCTTTTCATCAAACCCAGGTGAGGCAGTGGATGTTCTGAACCAGTGCCTGGGCACGGTAATGGACTGGATGAGGGCTAATAAACTGAAACTTAATCCAGACAAGACGGAGGTACTGTTAGCGGGTGGTTCATCTGTCCGGCGAGGTGATATTTGCCCTGTCCTGGACGGGGTTGCACTCTCCCTAAAGGATCGGGTCTGTAGTTTGGGGGTGCTCTTGGATCCAGAACTGTCACTTGAGGCACAGGTGAACTCTGGCAAAGAGCACCTTTTATCAGCATAGGTTGATATACCAACTACTCCCTTATCTGGACAGAGATCGCCTAGCTACAGTTATCCATGCTCTGATAACCTCTTGTTTGGATTATTGCAATGCGTTATACGTGGGGCTGCCTTTGAAAACGGTCCGGAAGCTTCAGCTGGTACAAAACAGGGCAGCCCGTTTACTAACAAAGACTGGCCGTCGAGATCACATTATGCCAGTCCTTTTACAACTTCATTGGCTGCCAGTCCAGGTCCGGGCCCAATTCAAAGTGCTGGTATTGACATTTAAAGTCCTAAACGGTTTGGGGCCAGGTTATTTGAAGGACCTACCCGGACCTTAAGATCATCTACAGGAGCCCTTCTCTGTGAGCCCCTGCCAAAGGAAGTGAGGCAGGTGGCTACTAGGAGGAGGGCTTTCTCCGCTGTGGCACCCTGGTTGTGGAATGAGCTCCCCAGAGAGGTCCGCCTGGCGCCTACACTGTACTCCTTTCGTCGCCAGCTGAAGACCTTTTTATTCTCTCAGTATTTTAACACTTAATTTTAAATTAAATTTAAATTTACTGTTTTAACTCTGTATTTTAATTTTATATCAATTTTGCTGCATGGTTTTTATCTGATTGTGCTTTTTATACTGTATTTTGTATTTGTGCTTTTAACCTGTTGGCTGTTTTATTATGGTTTTAATTTTTGTGAACCGCCCAGAGAGCTTCGGCTATTGGGCAGTATAAAAATGTAATAATAAATAAATAAATAAATACATTTTGATGAAAACTATATTCTCAGAGATTCAGCTCATAGTGCTAATTTTTGATATTCTGCTGAAAACGTAATGTGGAATTTCAGCCAACTTTCCTCATATTGGGAAATGTGTGGGGATTTCTCTTTTTCTGGTCATTACCACATTGCCCACGAGTACCATTGTGGCCCTGTTTATCTCCTTAGTGTCTGTCAAGGTACCTGACCCCAATTTTGTAAGGGGTTTGTTTTGGTGGGGGAGATATCGACACACCAGTAACTGGAATTCCTTCAGCCACCAATGTCTAAGGTGACCCTATGAAAAGGAGGACAGGGCTCCTGTATCTTTAACAGTTGTATTGAAAAGGGAATTTCAGCAGGTGTCATTTGTATGCATGCAGAACCTGGTGAAATTCCCTCCTCATCACAACCATTAAAGCTGCAGGAGCCCTTTCCTCTGTTGTATCTGGTCACTGAGGGCAGACAAAAGGAGAGATGGGCTCTTGCACAAGTTTGAAGTGCCCCTATTCCAGCATAGTGAAATGTCTTTTTCTTTTTTTTAATTAAAACATTGATCAGTTTCACGTTCTCCCAAATTCTAATTTTTTAAAATTTCAGGAATCTTCCATCTGAAATATGAAGATATTTGTAAATTTTGATCAACTCTGATTAGATGTGAACTGAAACAAAATTTAAAACCATCTGCACTGGTCTAATCCAATAGGTACAGTTATTCCCAGAGGGGACCATGTTGTAGTTGCCTGTCACATATCTGTTAAAAATTAGTGATGTGTCAGGAAAAAAAAGAGGTGGTGATATGATCCACATTGTGGATCATACCAATGCGTACCATTGTGGCCCTGTTTATCTCCTTAGTGTCTGTCAAGGTACCTGACCCCAATCTTGTAAGGGGTTTGTTTTGGTGGGGGAGATATCGACACACCAGTAACTGGAATTCCTTCAGCCACCAATGTCTAAGGTGACCCTATGAAAAGGAGGACAGGGCTCCTGTATCTTTAACAGTTGTATTGAAAAGGGAATTTCAGCAGGTGTCATTTGTATGCATGCAGAACCTGGTGAAATTCCCTCCTCATCACAACAGTTAAAGCTGCAGGTGCCCTGCCCTCTTTTAAATCTGGTCACTCTAGTATAGCTCCTGCAGCCTTAACTGTTGTGATGAAGAGGGAATTTCACCAGGTTCTCCATGCATACAAATGACACCTGCTGAATTTCCCTTTTCAATACAACTGTTAAAGATACAGGAGCGCTGTCCTCCTTTTCATAGGATCACCCTACCAATGTCTGCATTCTCCCACAATCGGCCTGGGCCCTAATGAACCCAATGATATTGTAATGAAAAGAAAGTAATGGCAGGCTGAAGCTGTGCGGCGTGCCCAGTCAGCCCCAAAAGGAAAACAGCAGCAGCAGCAACCCAGGACAAGGTACAGGGGTGTCATCACACCCTGTTCTGCACCTGCTTACAAAATGGTTGATGGTGCTGAAATCAGCCAGGTTGCCAGGACTGGTCAGTAAAACGTATAAGAATAACTTTGAATGTGCTCTGAGGCACTCATCCCCTTTCCTGCTTGTCGGAGAGTAAATTAACTGTAGTGCTAATCTCACTTTGAGAGTCATCACACAGGGGGAAATTGTGTTTACTTATCGTAGCTTCTTCACCCAGTTGTTTGTCCCTCCTGACTTCCTCTTTTGAAAGAGGAAGTAAACAACTTGCAGGTCGACCATTCAGTGGGCCATTTTGATCCTGCTGCTTTTCCTGCAAACTGCAGGAGATAGCGGCAATTTCCATCTATAAAAATAATTTGGACTTACAGGGGTGTATTTTTGTTGCGTGAAGGAGTCTAGAAGGGGCGGGAGGCACGGGGATTTATTCATTAACCCTAGTCTACAGTGATCTATATGAATCCCTTTCCACCTGATCTAACTCATTGAAATCCATAATCTAGGAATGTGATAAACCCTGTGTGACATTCTTTGCATTTTCTCCTAGCTCAAGGTTTGGTGTGCAACCTTTGTAAACGGAATGTTATTTGTGAAGGAAAGGATAACACATGTGTTGCCGATGCGAAGTACCCATACTGCTACACATCTCAACTCATAACAAGTAAGTTCTTCAAGAATTCCAAAGGTGTCTCCTCTGCTTTCTCTTCCTCCTCCTCTTCCTCCTCCTTCTGCCTTCTTTTCTTCTAATGGATTTTAGCCAGTATCCTAAGTAATTATTCTTCCTCCTGCATTTAATGCCACTTGGTTAAAGTCCCCTTCATATGATTTGGTCCTGGAAGATTTAAGATTTCCACCCCACCATCTTGCCTCATGACCTTATGTAACCCACTCTATTATTATTATTATTATTATTATTATTATTATTATTATTATTTTATTTATTTATTTATTTATTTATTTATTTATTTATTTATATAGCACCATCAATGTACATGGTGCTGTACAGAGTAAAACAGTAAATAGCAAGGCCCTGCCGCATAGGCTTACAATCTAATATCATCATCATCATCATCATCATCATCATCGTCATCATCATCATCGTCATTATTTATTGCATTTGTATATCGCCCCATAGCCGAAGCTCTCTGGGCGGTTCACATAAGATAAAAACACTTAAAAACAATATACAAAGATTAAAAACCACAAAAACAGGCAAAATACACATACATTTAAAACCACTATAAAAACTTTAAAAACAATGTCAGCGCCAGGAGGGCCTCGTCAGGGAGATTGTACCACAGTTGAGGGGCCAACACAGAAAAGGCCCTCTCTCTTGTCGCCACCCTCTGAGCTTCCCTCGGAGTAGGCACCGAGAGATGGGGAACTTCTGAACCTCACTCAGCATGGCCAATGGTCAAGGATAATGGAAGTTGTAGTCCAACAACAACCAGAGAGCCCCAGGTTTCCCAGCCCTGCACCATATCCTACCTTTGCCTTGGCCCAAGAAACTATGCAGTCTGGCACCCAACTCACACGGTTGTTTTCTTCTGTCACTCTCCACCTGAATCAGCAAGATATCACTGTTGCTTTCTTCTCTCTTCCAGGTAAAGGAACATATTTGCATTTTGGCTGTGCCGACTTTGAACCATGCTTCACCTGGGGAAAGATTCAGGAGGGAAACAAAACATACACCGTGAAATGCTGTAACACTGACCGATGTAATGGATTTCCTGCCCTTAAGGAAGACAATCCCATATTGGAGTCCCCGGGTCCTGTGACTGATTTTGAGTAACCTGTGAATGGTTGCCTATGTTACAGCGTTTATTTCAACACAGAGCTCTCTGATGTGTGGAAAAGCTTGGAGGCTGAAATAATAATAAAAATCCCTTAATTGAAACGCATCCTCCACCATCTCCTCCTCTTTCTTTTTCATGCATGCAGTAAGCACGTTTCTGTGGTTAGATGGTTTCACGGGGGAATATCTTGGTCATTTCATCTTTGTCATTGCAGAAACAAATGTTCTATTTCTGTAAAAATTAACAAGAGTATTTGAAAATCTGCTCGCTGCCGTATCCACAAAACTGTCTGAGTCCTCCCATCCAGGAAGCTCCAGTACTACGTGTGGGGTGGGTGTGTGGCTTCTATGAAGGGGATGTTGCAATGAAAGCAACGTGATCTCACCCACTTTGGATGTGAATATATGGCCACCAAAAGGTTTAATAATAATAATAATAATAATAAATGTATTTCTTACCCGCCTCTCCTTTTAGATCGAGGCGGGGAACAACATTAGAACAGGAATCAATACATCTTAAAAATTCATGATTTAACATTGATCTGGATAGGCCTGCCGGAAAAGGCTAGTCTTTAAAGCTGCCTTAAAATCACACAGAGAGTTAATTTTACGAATCTCCTCCGGCAGGCCATTCCACAATCTGGGGGCGACAGAAGAAAAGGTCCTCTGGGAAACTGATGTTAGCCTAGTTTTAGCTGACTGAAGTAAGTTCACCCCAGAGGACCTGAGTGTGCGGGGTGGACTATATGGGAGAAGGCGATCCCGCAAGTAACCTGGACCCAAACCATTTAGGGCTTTAAAGGTAATGACCAACACTTTGTACTTTGCCCGGAAACTAATTGGCAGCCAGTGGAGTGATTTTAATGTTGGTGTAATGTGGTCACCCCTAGGTGTACTGGTGACCAACCTGGCTGCCATATTTTGAACTAGTTGAAGTTTCCGAACTAGGTACAATGGTAGCCCTATGTAGAGCGCATTGCAGAAGTCAAGCCTTGAGGTTACCAGCGCGTGCACTACTGTCTTTAGGTCTTCTGACTCTAAGAAGGGGCGCAGCTGGCGTATCAGCCGAAGCTGATAGTAGGCACTCCTGGCCGTCGCATCTATCTGGGCTGTCATTTGGAGTGACGGATCCAGGAGCACCCCCAAACTGCGAACACAGTCTTTCAGGGGGAGTGTAGCCCCATCCAGAACTGGCTGACACACCTCCAAACCTAGGTCAGAGCCCTTGACAGCAAGCACCTCTGTTTTGTCTGGATTCAGCTTCAGTTTGTTTTTCCTCATCCAGCCCATTACTGCCTCCAAGCATTCATTCAGAGGAGACACACTATCCTTAGCTGATGCTGTTACTGAAGGCATAGAGAAATATATTTGGGTGTCATCAGCATACTGATAGCACCCCGCCCCATGCCTCCGGATGATCTCTCCCAGCGGTTTCATGTAGATGTTAAACAGCATTGGGGATAGGATGGCACCTTGTGGTACGCCATACAACAGCTCCTTTTTTGAGGAGCGACTATCCCCAAGCATCACCATCTGGAATCTACCTGAGAGGTAGGACCGGAACCACTGGAGCACAGTGCCCCCGATTCCCAAAGCCCTCAGGCGTTCCAGAAGGATACCATGGTCGATGGTATCGAAAGCTGCTGAAAGGTCCAAAAGTACCAGCAGGGACACACTTCCCCTGTCAATACTCATGCGGAGATCATCCACTAAGGCGACCATAGCTGTCTCAACTCCGTATCCTGCCCTAAAGCCAGTTTGAAATGGGTCTAGAAAATCTGTATCATCCAAGACTGCTTGGAGTTGGAAGGCAACTGCCCTCTCAATCACCTTGCCCAAAAATGGAAGATTTGATACTGGTCTATAATTATTAAGGTCCAGGGGATCCAGGGAGGGCTTTTTGAGAAGTGGCCGTACCACTGCTTCTTTTAAACATGGTGGAAAACTCCCCTCCCTGAGAGATGCATTAATAATATGTTGTAGTTGTAGTCTAACTGCATCTCCTCCCTGGGTGACCAGCCAAGAAGGACAGGGATCGAGAGGACAAGTTGTCCTCCTTACTCGTCCAAGCAGCTTGTCCACATCATCAGTACTCACCAACTGAAACTGATCCAGTGTAATCCTACTCACAAAGTTGCTGGACACTTCAGCTTCAGCTTCTGTTATAACGACGGCATCTAAATTGGCTCTTATCCGAGAGATTTTATCTGTGAAATGATCATTAAATGCATCACAGCGAACTACCGAAGGCTCTAAAACTGGGTTCAGGGGAGGAGGTGCCCGAGTTAGACCCCTCACCACCCTAAACAGTTCTGCTGGATGTGAATTTGCAGACGCAATGCGGTCAGAGAAGAAAGCTTTCTTCACTGCACGTATTGCCACCCCATAGGAACGAAGATGTTCTCTATGACGTGCCTTGTCGGATATGAGACGAGTTTTCCTCCATCGGCGCTCCAGTCGTCGACCTTCCCGCTTCAACTTCCTGAGATCTTCTGTGTACCAAGGTGCCCGATTGGAAGCAGGTCGGAGAGGACGTTTGGGGGCAATCGTGTCGATAGCCCTAGTTAGGTCTTGATTCCATCTATTGACCAGGGCTTCAACAGGATCGTCGACAATACCAGCCATAGTACCCTCTAAGGCTTTCTGGAATCCAAGAGGATCCATCAGCCTTCGAGGGCGGACCATCTTAATAGGTCCGCCACCCCTGCAGGGGAGGATGGTAGCCATGATATTAACCCTGACCAGAAAATGATCTGTCCATGACAACGCAGAGGTATTTATCACCTCCGCCCACAGATCTGTCTGTTCGGAACTGAAAACAGCATCGAGGGTGTGACCTGCTGAATGTGTGGGTCCAGAGACCAATTGGGATAGGCCCATGTTTGTCATGGATGCCATGAACTCCCGAGCTGCACCCGATAAACCACTCCCGAAAGGGATGTTGAAGTCGCCCAGGACCAAAAGCCTGGGCGACTCCAACACCAACTCCGACACTAGTTCCGTAAGCTCAGCCAGGGAGTCTGATAGGCAGCGGGGTGGCCGGTACACTAACAGAATCCCCAGTCTATCCCTGGTCTTTAGACTCAGGTACACACACTCTATGTGATTCAATTCCCGGACAGGAAGTCTGGTCAGGTTGAGATTATCCTTATAGACCACAGCTACTCCGCCCCCCTGTCCACTTTTCCTCACCTGCTCGATAACACAGTACCCAGCTGGGAGGGCCTGGGCCCATGTTGGGCCACTGTCATCTCCCAGCCAGGTCTCTGTGAAACATGCCAGGTCGGCCTCCTCATCTGTGAGGAGATCATAAATTATATTTGTTTTGTTTTTAACCGACCTGGCATTGCAAAGGAGCAAGGAGAGGGTCCGTGGTTGGCTTGGTTCATTCTCCAAGTTCCCCAGGGTGGCAGGGCGACCGGAAGGAAAGATGGATGTTAAATATCTATCTCTCCTTCCCCTGTAATGGCACTTCACCCTGCCATCACCATATCTCCCTCTGCCCTGCACAACTTGAATTGTCGCCTCCTTTCCATTATACATTATACATCTACAATAACTTCACAATAGCAAATTAACAACAATACACAATTAATAGGGGAAATTAACAGATTATTTAGCTCAATTTGACCCGGGGGGTGGGGGGAATTGAATGGCTGCTGCCAGGTGACCGTTGCTGGAAGGGAGCAGGAGGGATGGCTGAGCAGGTGTCTTCTCAGCAGAGCTCCCCTTCTCTGTCTCCTGCAGCCTGGTGGAATGGCTGCTGCCAGATGACAGTTGCTGGAAGGGAGCAGGAGGGATGGCTGAGCAGGTGTCTTCTCAGCAGAGCTCCCCTTCTCTGTCTCCTGCAGCCTGGTGGAATGGCTGCTGCCAGATGACAGTTGCTGGAAGGGAGCAGGAGGGATGGCTGAGCAGGTGTCTTCTCAGCAGAGCTCCCCTTCTCTGTCTCCTGCAGCCTGGTGGAATGGCTGCTGCCAGATGACAGTTGCTGGAAGGGAGCAGGAGGGATGGCTGAGCAGGTGTCTTCTCAGCAGAGCTCCCCTTCACTGTCTCCTGCAGCCTGGTGGAATGGCTGCTGCCAGGTGACAGTTGCTGGAAGGGAGCAGGAGAGATGGCTGAGCAGGTGTCTTCTCAGCAGAGCTCCCCTTCTCTGTCTCCTGCAGCCTGGTGGAATGGCTGCTGCCAGGTGACCGTTGCTGGAAGGGAGCAGGAGGGATGGCTGAGCAGGTGTCTTCTCAGCAGAGCTCCCCTTCTCTGTCTCCTGCAGCCTGGTGGAATGGCTGCTGCCAGGTGACCGTTGCTGGAAGGGAGCAGGAGGGATGGCTGAGCAATGCAGCCCTCGGGCCCCATGATTTCCCCACCCCATGTTTAAGCGGGATACCAGTCCTGAGATTAGAGAATCATCGAATCATTGAATAGTAAAGTTGGAAGGCGCCTATAAGGTCATTGGGTCCAACCCCCCTCTCAATGCTGGAATCCACATCAAAGCATCCCTGATAGATGGCTGTCCAGATGACTGGTTACATACTGGTTTTATCAACTTTATTTCTAACCAGTCCCTCCTCCAAAGAAGATAATTAATTAATACTCTTTTGAGAGTGGTAATGATTACCGCCTTCATAGTGGAATATTTTGCTTGGTGTACATGAGCCCTAAATGATCCCTGCCCTTCCCCTGCTCAGCTGTAAAGAAGCAAATGCTTTCCTGGAAATGGAAACATAATTCCAGACAAGGTCTTCTTTAAGTGATACTGGCTGGGTTTGCATGACATGCTAACCCATCATGGGTTGCATCCAGGAGAGCCCCATGAGGGGTTAGTGATGAGTTATGGCTTTAAAAGCTGATTAGTTATGGCACAGACTGGGTTTCTGGCACATAACCTTTTGTGTTAAGTCTCTGTCTGGGCCTTCCAGAGACTAGCAGAGGTTGCAGCGGTTCTCAGCCAAGTCAGCAAAGACGTGAATTAAGACAGAGATTCATGTAGGTTAAAATAAACCTTTTTACTGGCAAATAAATATATAATTTAGTTATGGCAGTACAGATACAAATACTTACAAACGGTCAGTCAATACAGCTCACATCAAGTTGGGTAAGGGACATGGAAGTAAGTAGAACATGAAAACACATTTACTTTTATAGTCAACCTGTACAATGATGCAACTCCTTGCAATCCTTAATTGAAGACAATCAGTTAGACAATTATTCAATTATGACACTTAATGTCCAGGTGTAGAGTTGACCTTTAAGTTTCTACTGAGTCCTCTGTTCTTCCAGATCCTCAGCAATTAACAAAGCAATGGAAAACATAACCATGATCCATTCCAGGATCCAACAGTCAGCGTGTCATGTAGGGGGAGTGTGGTAACCACCTTTGAACAGGGCTGGTGCCAGACTATTTTGCACCCAAGGCAAGGCGAGCTACTTGCACCCCCCCCCCCCCAAAATGGTGGAAATATGTGTTATATCAGGTCCATGCAATCGGTCGTTGCTCACGATTATTACCATAGGACTGTATATTGTACAGAAGTGAGGCAGAGTTTACAGCAGGTGAAGCCTCACTTGTTGAAGGTGAGGTGAAGCCTCACTTGTTGAAGGTGAGGTGAAGCCTCACTTGTTGAAGGTGAGGTGAAGCCTCACATTAGGTCTGCTTTGATGCCAGCGAAGGTGATGAATTAGACTCTAAAAGGTAGACACTCTTCGGGGCACCTTGGTTTCTGGGGGCACATGGGCACCATGATGCTTAACCCCCAAATAAAAGCCACTTAGAAGTCACTTGTGAAAAAGTTCCATGCATATGTCACTTTCCCAAGATATACATTAAATTCAGAATTACAAGAATAGGATTCTTGATAGCTCTTCGCTAACTCATAACATGTAGTCCATCAAAATATGTATACTTTCTAATAAAATGTAGTAGTAATAATAATTAGGGATGTGCTCCGCTTCTAATCGGACCGGAGAAGCAATAGCGGAGCGGGCGGCTTCGCCTGCCCTTAAGGCGGAGGCAAAGAGGATTGGGGGGCCGGCGGAGCATGGCAAAGAGGATCGAGGTGAAGGCGGATCCTTCGCCTCGATCCGGAGCTCCGTCGGAAAGGTAAGTGGGGTTTACCGGGCCCTGCCGCTGTTGCTGTCGCCCATGCGGCGACAGCAGCAGGGCCCGGTAACGCCCGCCGCCCTCCTCTCCCTTACCTGTCTCCGTCCGCGGTCCATCAGCGTCTCCAATTGAGCCCTTGGTTCCAGCAGGAAGTCTGGGCCGCACTTGCGGCCCAGACTTCCTGGTGGAACCACGGGCTCAATTGAAGACGCTGACGGACCGCGGACAGAGGCAGGTAAGGCCCCCCTCCCCCTTGGTCCGGTCCGCCCTCCTCTCCCTTACCTGCCTCCGTCCGCGGTCCATCAGCGTCTCCAATTGAGCCCGTGGTTCCAGCAGGAAGTCTGGGCCGCACTTGCGGCCCAGACTTCCTGGTGGAACCACGGGCTCAATTGAAGACGGCGACGGACCACGGATGGAGGCAGGTAAGGCCCCCCTCCTCCTTACCGGGCTCTGCCGCCATCGCCGCATGGGCGGCGATGGCGGCAGGGCCCGGTAACCCCCCCTAGGGGGGGGGACCGGAGCTCCGATCCGGATACGGAGCTCCGAGCGGAGCGCAGTGGAGTGGGCACAGGCGGAGTGGGGGCGGGGCGGAGCGGGCCGATCCGAAAATGGCGGATCTTAAAGTGAAGCGGAGTGGGGGGTCTGTGCACACCCCTAATAATAATACATGTTTGGAAGAGAGCAGCTTGTCTGCGGATGCCCTGCTGAACTTTGATCTCCTGCTATATGGACACCTGCTAAAGTCTGTGGCTAGGAAACAAGGATGGCAAAAGAGTACTAACGTTTCATCTTGAAAAAGGACAGAAGCAGAGTAGGAAAAGGAGGAGGACTGGAAAGGAGAGAAATTGCCCTTAGACAGGATTAGAAGGTCACCAACCAACCCCAACACAACAACAACAACAACAACAACAATAATAATAATAATAATGATGATGATGATGTTGCCAGGGTATTTATATCCAGTCCGGGGTTTGCAGGCATCTCTCCTTAGCCAGAGTTCTCTGCCTGCTTAGAATGGAGTCCATTCCATGACTTTTTCTTCCTCTCTCTCTCTCTCTCTCTCTCTCTCTCTCACTTTCCCCCTCTCCCTAACCTCCCCCTTCTCCTTCTCCTTCTCCTTCTCCTTCTCCTTCTCCTTCTCCTTCTCCTTCTCCTTCTCCTCTTCCTCCTCCTCCATCCCCACTTTCCACCATAGGGGCAGATGGTGGCTAAATTCTGGTCTGGGTTTTGTGCGCCACCTGCCCATCTGTTAGAAATAGGAAAATTCAATAATCAAAGCAAGGGGGGAGAGAGAGAGAGAGAGAGAGAGAGAGAGAAGGGGAAAAGAATCCCAGATCAGGGCAACTTTGATGGCGTATGCACACCACAAGCCTCCATCCCAAACACACACATTTCCCTGTACTTGGAAAGTCACCCAAAGCAGCCCCAAGTGCAGGCAAGACATTTGGCTCTCCTGTTCCTGCCCCCACTGCGGCCGGACCCAGGCCCTCCCTCCCCAGAGAGGACCCCCATACCCACATCTTTCCACTTTTTCCACGGCTTGTCCCAGCGAGCGCCCAAGCCACTGCTGCTGGTGCTACCCCAGCAACTCTCTCTTTCCCCAGTGCAAGCTGGGGCTTTGGCAAGAGAAGCTGCACCTGGAGCAAAAGGGGGGGGGGCATTGCGTGGAGGGCAATGCGGTTGGAAAGGTAGCTTGGGCTATAATTGGGGGGGGGAGGATGGAAGGGAGGGGGCGTGGGCAGAAGGGGTTTTGCCATTGGTGGAGATAGTCGCTTGCAAATGCGGGGTGGGGGGTCACTTTGCATGGCATAGTTTGCACCCCTCTGAGGTCTGCAACCTAGGCGGCTGCCTTGTTGGCTTAATGGTAGCTCCGGCCCTGCCCTTGAAACCCACTCTGCAATGAGAAGAAAAGCCCCCAGGGTGGCTCACTGTGTTGTGTGGTGGACTCCCCATGGGCAGATCTTGCGACTATAGAGACAGCTGCCTATGGTGGCCCAAGGTGCTGGTGACGCGCTAGCCTGCTCAGCCAATCTCTATGGTCAAAATGGCCAATTGATGGCTGGAGTGGCCAGTGCAACCCTGTTTCCACTGCGGTGGCCAATGGGATGCATGGCCACAGCGGCAGGAGAGGGACCGTGGGACCATGGCAAGCAGAGGGATAAGAGAACCACACTTGCCTAGAACAGTTGCATGATGGGGGACGGGACACGTCATGGATTTCCTGCCCCTTTCCCCACTGTGTTTCTGCTATTCCCACAGGACCATCCAACCAACCCCAGCGATTCAAGCGGTCACTATTCACGGCTGGTATTTCAGTCACAGGCAGCACAGTTGGCAGAAATTCAGGCAAAGCCCTGGAAGAAGAGTGGGGTGAAATGGTGAGATCGTCAATATGAAGGTGGCGTCCTCCAGCAGGTGTGTTAGCATAGGTGCCTCCATTTTCTAAAGGAAACGATGAAGTAGCCATTATACAGCAAGCGAAGTGTCACGTACGCAAGAGAGTCTCCTTGGGTATCTCCTTGTATCTGTCTTATCCAACGAAAACAGTAGCCTCGGCTCCAGGCAAAAGTTAGCTTACTGTAACTTACTGTAGAGCAAAGGGGATTGTTTAGCAAAGATTAGCTATGCTCCAGTGTTACGTTCTGATTGGCTCATGCTGCTACTGAGCCCTGCCCTTTGCAGGCTTCAAATGCTGTGCTGAATTCCCTATTCTCTGTCTGACTGCTCGCCTTCAGAGACCAGACCTTGATTACTAATCAATAAAGCGCTTTTGAACCCTCTGTCGATGGAAGTGTGGAGTCGTGCTTAGGGGCTGATTGGATCTCGTGCCTGGGTGAAGAACATTGATCTAACAGGAGGAGGTGGGAACCACTGAGTTGGTGGCATTTGCCTGTGAATTGACGAAGAGTGAAGCCCTATAGGGTTGCCACAGTGGTACGTGCCCTGAACCACCACCACCACTTCTGCTGCAGCTTCTGTTCAGCTTTTGGAGGAAAAAACCATAGTCTGAGAGACATTGTGGTGTAGTGGCTAAAGTGTTAGACTGGTTGCTGGGAGATTTGGTTTCTAGTCCCCAATTGGCCATGGAAACCCACTGGGTGACTTTCGGCTAGTCACAGAGTCTCAGCCCAGCCTACCTCACAGGGTTGTTTTTGTGAGGATAGAAATGGAGAGAAGGAGGATTATGTATGCTGTCTTGGGTTCCTTGGAGGAATGGAGGTGGGATATAAAGGCAATAATAAATAAAATAAAAATAAATCAATAAATAACGTGAACCATATGAAAATTTTCAGAGCTTTTCTACATGAAGCTGTTAATTTGCTGCTTTTGCTTCAGTTTTGTCATAGAATTGAGCTCTGAGCTCTGCACAAAGACTTTGTGCAGTATTATCTTTGTGCAGTCTTTGTGCAGTATTATCAAAAATAATACTGCCTTTTCTCTGCTTTTTTCTTTTTCTTTCAAATGGGAATGTGCTCTTAAAAGGCAGATGTGAAACTGGAGGATCACCACATAATCTAAAGAACCCATAAACCACTTGAGTATGGAATCAGAAGCACACAGTAGAAATTAGGGGTGTGCACGGACCCCCCGCTCTGCTTCACTTGCAGATCCGCGATTTTTGGAGCGGGCCGCTTTGCCCCGCCCATGCTCCGCCCACTTCCGCTCCGCTCCGCTCGGAGCTCCGGATCCGGATCGTAGCTCCATTTCCCCCCCCCCCCATAGGCTTGCATTGAAAGCTAAAAAATTATACAACATTTTTCAGTTCAAGTTAGAAACCTCATGTTTGGCACCATGACACCTCATGGGGGTATACACACGCATGCCAAGTTTCAAAGCAATCCCATCATCCCCTGATTTTGGGGGAATTTTTGAAAATCGGGCACCCCATTCACACCCCTTTAGATAGCTCCGTCAATTTGCACGTTAGAAACCTCAAACTCGGCACAATGATAGCTTATCCATGTGTCCACATGGATGCCAAGTTTCAAGGAAATCCCATCATCCCCTGATTTTTGGGGAATTTTTGAAAATGGGGCACCCCATTCACACCCCTTTCCTTAGCGCCGTCAATTTGCACATTAGAAACCTCAAACTCGGCACCATGAAAGCTTATCCAGGGATACATACGCACGCTGAGACTCAAGGCAGTCCCATCATCCCCTGATTTCTGGGGAATTTATGAAAATCCAACACCCCTTTCCATAGCTCCGTCAATTTTGTACGTTAAAAAAAACCCTCAAACTCACCACCATGACAGCTTATCCAGGGATACATACGCCACACGCCGAGACTCAAGGCAGTCCCATCATCCCCTGTTTTTTGGCGGGGCTTAAACCTGCAAAATTTGGAACTTCCAAAACTCCAAGTGAGCGCAGGAAGGACTTCTCCCCTGAGTCAAAGCCACACACACACAACATCCCTGCGAGGTGGGCAGGGGAGGAGGGAGGGAAGGCAGGCAGGCATGCAGCTGGCATTTCTGGGGGCATAAGGAAGTGAGCCAAGGATAAGCCAGTAATGCATATAAAATGGAATAAATAAACAAATAAACAAAGGAGGGGTGGAATTAAAAGCAGCAGTGTTGCTGAATAAACAACAAGAAGAACTTTTTAAAAAAGGCTATATCTGTCTTTTACCAATAATAGGGGGACGTGCCCGGGGGAGAGGGAAGCAGCTGCCAGTTCAACTCAAGACAGCCATTGCTTCACCAAGAGCTCTGAGAAGTAAACGCTCACTTCAACTCATAATAGGCATCGCTCCACCACTAAGAAGTAAACGCTCACTTCGACTCATGATAGGCATTGCTCCACCGTTTTACTCTCTTTGGAAGGCTCTAATGGCCTTCCAGTGCAGGAGAGAGTGGGGGCACGTCCACGATGAGATGCCCTAGGGGAGCTCATCCCCTTGCACCACATCTTTTCAGTTGTTCCCCAAAGTTAGGGTGGGTAGCAGTGCTGTGTTTCTATCTCTTATTCTTGGCTTAGTATATGATTTCAGGTTGTGTTTGTGCATTTGCTGGGGCTACTGTGTTAAAAAACACTGGGAAAAGTCCGTTCAGATGAACAAAGAGAAGTTTCCCAGAATCCCAAGTTACCCGTTTTGCCTATGCCCTCCTCTAACTTTGGGATCATGTGATCATGACCGGGAGCTGACTCTGCCCCTCAGCCCTTTGAAAAAGGTATTTTTCCCACCGATTTTTTAAAAAATTCTAGCGCGCGACCCGCACCACGCAGAGAGGTGAGAGTAGTCTCAAAATGACCCCCATCCACGACTCTCTGTGCACAAGAATTTCCAGAACGATAGCTTAAAAATCAACCCAGTTATCCCCGATTGTTTTCCGCAATGCAATCCTATCGGCAAAAACCTCCGTTTGACCCGCGCTGTCCCTGTTTGTAATGTTTGTTGACCCGATTTTTAAAAAAATATAACACGCGACCCGCACAACGCAGAGAGGTGAGAGTAGTCTCAAAATGACCCCCATCCACGACTCTCTGTGCACAAGAATTTCCAGAACGATAGCTTCAAAAACAACCTAGTTATGCGCGATTATTTCCAGCAATGCAATCCTATGGCGAAATGTTTTCAAGATGGCGACCGGAGCGCTCCGCCTGAACTAGGAGCTCTGAAAAATGGCCGCTTCTCTTCGCCTTGCTTCTAGGGGTCCGCGGTCCGCTTCTACTCCGCCTCTGGATAAGGCGGAGCAGGCCAATCCGCTACTGCTTCTCCGCTCCTAATCGGAGCGAAGCACATGCCTAGTAGAAATGTTCATTATGTAATCTTTTCCAGTTTTGCTTTACTTTTATCATCACCTGAAGGGAAATCCTTGTGTTTATTGCCACCTACTGATAGAACTAGGAAGTGTCAAGAAAGTATCTCATTATTGCATTTCAGTTGTAAGTCATACTCAGAGCAACAATTCTGGTAATTACAATTAATTACAATTACACAATTAGTTCCGAACCGCTTCGAGTCGATCTGGACCCACCTACCCCGATCCGATCCGGAACTGGGCTTCGGGGGTCCGGATCGGCCCGCTCCGTTTCGGATCCGGGGATCCGAAACGGAGCAGAGCATACCCCATGTGATTTCAATGTAGAGAGAGTATTCAAAGGAGCAATTCCCTTCTCCTGAATATTGTAAAGTCTAGTCCTTAGTGGCTGCACCATGGGCTTTTTGTGAATGGATCACTTCTTATATTACCTAAAAACCGGGAGTAAAAAGGTGCCAAATCATACCTACCTGTGCCAACATTCCCGTAAAATAGTAATACGCAGATGTCATCCCCATGTTAACAGATTACTGAAACACCTTAAACCTTTTCCTGAAAAAGACAAAAGATGACGTAGAATGTTTTATTACCGCCTGTTGCTAGTTGTGCATGAGGAAATGCAGAAGCATAGTGGGAGAGACAAGGTCAGCATCAAGGATAGGCTTTGTTGTGCACACTCTGGGGTGCCACATCCCATCAGGACCACACTGAGAAGAACCCCCTGGTGTTGCCTCTATGGGGAGAATTGGTGTGGGGAGAATCTCAGAGTGTCTGCTACTGCTTCCCGCCCCTGCTTGCTGATCATCAGCACATATATGTGAAGATCACTACAGCAATGGAAAACACTACAGGATTGTGTTACGTTATTCTCTCAGCCAGGGCTAGCCCTCCCATGAGGCAGGATGAATCTGCTGCCTCAGGCAGCAGACTGGTTGAGGTGGTGAACTGCTCTGTCCCTCATGGGGAGGGGCCCCTCCCGCCTGGCTGGAATGAGGCGGCACCACCGCAGGATGGCCCTTTCTCCTGTGGCAGAAAATGCCACAGCCAGAGATCAGCCATTGGGGCTCCCCAGAGCAGTCACTCATTCTCCATTTTACTCTGAGGACTCCCTCAGAGGGAGATAGAGGGCCGGTGGGTTCTCTGTCAAGCTGGTCCTCAGAGCAAAAACAAGCATGGGTGGAAGCTCCAGGAAGCCCTGTTGCACTCTGTCTCACTCTGAGGACCCCTTCTGAATGAGACAGAGGGCAGTCTAGCTCTGTGTAGGGATCCAAATACCTAGCTCTGAGAGGGTGGTGCTCTAGGAGATTTCCTATGCCAATGGGAGTTGCCAATGGAGCCAGGCATTTGGGCCTGGCAGGGCTCTCTGGAGAGCTGCAGATGACACATATTTCCCATCCTCTAACTCTGTCTCTGTGCTGTGGGCATAGGTGATCTCCTAGGACCATTTCCAATAAATCTGGCTCTGAGGAAGGCAGTTGGGCCTTGCTGGGATATCTGGAGAGCTGTGCTGGTCACTCTGTTTTGGTCTTCTGTGGGGATGTCACAACGCCTGGAGTCTTGCAGACAGCAAACTGTCTGGAGATAAAGGGTGGATGTGGCAAACCCCTTTATCTCCCTATTGTCTATTGTCTAAGAGTAGTGCGTCATATTTTGACTTCCAGCTTAATCCAGGGAACAAACATGGTAAGAGAGCTAGTTTATCAAACACAGGTAATGAGGAAAGTTAATTTCTTTACTCAAACAGGACAACGAATGTTGACTCACCCAAGGAGGAGGGAGGAATTGAGGGAGCACAAAATGGGTATATAAACTCTTGATATGTTCTTAATAAACGTGATTTTACCATCATCACCTCTGCCTCTTGCGTCAGTGTGGGAGATTCCTACAGTCTTCTGCCTACCTTCTCTATGCCTTCCTCTGAGTGGGTCCCTACAATGAGACAGAAGGTGGGGATGGGAGGGAGGCAACCATTGGAAAGCCTTGCACAGGTGCTGCCCTCAGCAGCATCACAACCTGCAATATGGATTGAATATCTCAGGGCTACATTGAAGGATTGTTTTAAACCATTAAGGATTGTGTAAACCATTGAAAGAGTGTTGTAAACCTGATAGACAGCATTCAGTGTGGGCTAAACAACAAACCTAAGGCCTTCTCTCCTAGCAACAGCCCCTTCCAATTGTCCATGCAATATGGGGACACTGAACTACCTTTTCTTTAGGATTTGCATTAACAGTATATTTGTTAAAAATGTGTCAGATTACATAGGAACGGAGGTAGAAAGTTCAGGAACTCCTCTTTCTCTCTCTCTCTCTAGCTCTCTGGCCATAGCTAGACCTAAGGTTTATCCCTGGATCGTCCAGGGGTCAAACCTGTTCATCTAGGTGACACACAGGGGATCCAGTGCTCGGCAGGGGCGAAGCCTGGATGATCCCGGGATAAACCTTAGGTCTAGCTGTGGCCTCTCTCTCTCTCTCTCTCTCTCTGTGTGTGTGTGTGTGTTCCATGGGGTGGACACACTGTGTTCCATGGGGTGGACACACACCTTTAGTTCAAGAAGCATTTCACTAAAAAGATTCAGGCAAAACACAAAGCCAAAATCTATTTTATTTAGAATGCCACAAGCCTCTATACTTCTTTCAGAATTTGATTCATTGCTGAATATATTCAGAAGCAATAGAATTACAGGAATTGTTGACTTAACAGCTAGACATGATGCAATCTGACACACCCAGCGAGTGTCTGACAATCTTTTTAATTCAATAATTCTGTTCCTTGTTTGTCTTTGCAATTCAATGAAATGTGGATGTACATAAGAAGAGGATACAAATATGTACAGTTGTTGAAGAAGATTAAAGAAGTTTGTAACAACATCAATATTCTTACATACATCAACAATAATTAAGTTCAGCCTGTGGTTGAAACAATGAACATAGATGGCTTGTGGCACCTATTTTAGGAGTAGCGCCTGCACCCCATTTAGTTTTCCACTCATTACACTGGTCCCATCATATGTTTGTGCTATGCAGTTCTTGATATCTATGCCACAACATGCTAAGATTTCCTTTATATCACTCAGTAGTGAAGGAGCATTCAGTGAATGGATGGAAACCAACAAAACGTTCATATATATTGCCACTGTAGCAATAACGGAGAACTACAGACATTTGTTCCTGCTTACGTATGTCCTTAGTTTCATCAGCAATTAATGCAAAGAAGCCAGCTTCCTTCACTTCGTGAGAAATTGACTCTGGAACCATTCTGCTCATAATGCTTAACAATTCATCTTGAATGGAATGATGTGTGTACTTTGCATTGCGAGGAAGAGTACCTATTTTAGACTGGATTCTGGGATCGTGTTTTGCGACTAAATGCAAGAGTTCAAGTACATTTCCCCTGTTATCACTTGCCTCACTTTCCCAATGTCCATGCTGAAGAATTTTTTGTACGGCAGTGAGCAAAAGAATTTCTGCCAAAGTGGTTATATAATGCCTATTTTCTAGGGATGTGCTCCGCTCCGATTAGGAGCGTAGAAGCAGTAGCGGATTGGCCTGCTCCGCCTTACCCAGAGGCGGAGTAGGAGCGGACCGCGGACCCCCTAGAAGCAAGGCGAAGAGAAGCGCCCATTTTTCGGAGCTCCGAGTTCAGGCGGAGCGCTCCGGTCGCCATCTTGAAAACATTTCGCCATAGGATTGCATTGCGGCAAATAATCGCGCATAACTACGTTGTTTTTGAAGCTATCATTCTGGAAATTCTTGTGCACAGAGAGTCGTGGATGGGGGTCATTTTGAGACCGCTCTCAACTTTCTGTGTTGTCTGGGTCGCGGGCTATATTTTTGTGAAAATCGGGTCAACCGCGCGGCTCAAACTGCGTTTTCGGCTTTTCGCCCATAGGATTGCATTGAGGGAAAGAATCGGGGATAACTGGGGGGGGGGTTTAAGCTATCGTTCTGGAAATTCTTGTGCACAGAGAGTCGTGGATGGGGGTCATTTTGAGACCACTCTCAACTTTCTGCATCGTACGGGTCGCGGGCTATATTTTTGTGAAAATCGGGTCAACCGCGCGGCTCAAACTGCGTTTTCGGCTTTTCGCCCATAGGATTGCATTGAGGGAAAGAATCGGGGATAACTGGGGGGGGGTTTAAGCTATCGTTCTGAAAATTCTTGTGCACAGAGAGTCGTGGATGGGGGTCATTTTGAGACCACTCTCAACTTTCTGCATCGTACGGGTCGCGGGCTAGACGTTTTTAAAAAATCGGCGGGAAAAATACCTTTTTCAAAGGGCTGAGGGGCAGAGTCAGCTCCCGGTCATGATGATCCCAAAGTTGGAGGAGGGCATAGGCAAAACAGGTAACTTGGGATTCTGGGAAACTTCTCTTTCTTCATCTGAACGGGCTTTTCCCCGTGTTTTTTAACACAGTAGCCCCACCAAATGCACAAACACAACCTGAAATCATATACTAAGCCAAGAATAAGAGATAGAAACACAGCACTGCTCCCCACCCTAACCTTGGTGAACAACTGAATCGATGTGGTGCAAGGGGATGAGCTCCCCTAGGGCATCTCATCGTGGACGTGCCCCCACTCTCTCCTGCACTGGAAGGCCATTAGAGCCTTCCAAAGAGAGTAAAACGGTGGAGCAATGCCTATCATGAGTTGAAGTGAATGGTCACTTTTCAGTGGTGGAGCAATGCCTGTTCTGAGTCGAAGTGAGCGTTTTACTTCTTCTCAGAGCTGTGGCTGTCAGTGTCTTGAACTGGCAGCTACTTCCCCCTCCCCCGGGCACGTCCCCCTATTGCTGGTAAAAGACAGATATAGCCTTTAAAAAAAAGTTCTTCTTGTTGTTTATTGAGCAACACTGCTGCTTTTAATTCCACCCCTCCTTTGTTTATTGATTGATTTATTCCATTTTATATGCATTACTGGCTTATCCTTGGCTCACTTCCTTATGCCCCCAGAAATGCCAGCTGCATGCCTGCCTGCCTTCCCTCCCTCCTCCCCTGCCCACCTCGCAGGGATGTTGTGTGTGGGGTGCCCGATTTTCAAAAATTCGCCAAAAATCAGGGGATGATGGGATTGCTTTGAAACTTGGCATGCCTGTGTATATCCCCATGAGGTGTCATGGTGCCAAACATGAGGTTTCTAACTTGAACAGAAAAAAAGTTGTATAATTTTTTAGCTTTCAATGCAAGCCTATGGGGGGGGGAAACGGAGCTCCGGATCCGGATCCGGAGCTCCGGGCGGAGCGGAGCGGAAGTGGGCGGAGCGGGGGCGGGGCGGAGCGGCCCGATCCGGAAAATGGCGGATCTGCAAGTGAAGCGGAGCGGGGGGTCTGTGCACACCCCTACTATTTTCTTTGATAAGTTCTTTATGAGCATCACTTAATTGCACTAAAACTGAGCCTCCTTTGGATTTCTGTGTTTGTTTGTAACTCTCTCATGCCACCATACAGGCTTTGTGGACTGCACTTCAATCCTGAATCATTAGTAGTAGCTTTTTTCCAGTTGTTGTACCCTTTATGAGTAAATGGATTTTCAGCAATACAGGGATCTTTTCCAGAGAAAGATTTTATCCTGGTTGTGTTTTTATATTGTATTTTATATTGTGAGAGGAAGGTGAAATAATGAGACAAGACAACAAGATTGGAGTTAAATAGGGCCACATTTATTTATGAGGTTTCAGCGAGGAAAAATGGAGGCCTAGGTGGGCATCCTATCTTGGCCAACGTCTTGGCCATAATTGGATTCAGGCGATCCCTTCGTATCCTGACAGGTGACGCGTGTTCTTCGCCATCCATCAGGATTCACCTTTTGGGGTTGGTAGGCCTTCCAACGTTACCCCCCCTCAGTGAGTGAGTGCAAAACTCTGAGTGAGTGAGTAAAGTTGGCCTAAGAGGTAAACATTAACCTGTCACCTGGTGCTACAGGACTCCCAGGTGAGGACCTCAGGTTTTACCAATCACCTCAATGGTGCCTGAAGAATGCTCACCAACCTTATTCTTGCTCCTGATGTCCGCATGCCTGCCACAGAAGGGGACAAGCCACTTGTTTAGTCGCCACCACCACCCTATGTGCAGCGCACAGCCTCCATCAATCCTTGTTGCAGCTCCTCAAGAAACAGATCATTGCCCATGTCTGACAAGTGAATATCATCCTGTCTGTATAGCTCCCTCCGTGAACTAACTATTGCAGGGTGTTAAATGCTAAAGCCACTTGTGCTTAATAAATGCCTATAGATTTCACGATTCACCCTGCATTGTGCATTCTCCATTGCCCTGTGGACAATTTCTGCTCGCCAATTAATCCTAGGCAAGATGCATGACCACACTATTATCGCGCCAGGCCATCGTTGTCTAATGGCTTGAAAATCCACTACGACCTGCAATATAAGGGCCTTCCCTTTGAGGAGCCCCAAATCTGATTCCGGAGGATGCACTTAGCCATCAAGGTTAATAGCCATTGATCACTTTCTCCTCCAGGCATTTATCCAACCCCCTTTATCCAAATTGGTGGCCATCATCACATGTTGTGGTAGAGAATTCCATAGTTTAACTATGCACTGTGTGAAGGTCCTTCCTTTTATCTTTCCTGAATCTCCCACCAATCAGATTCAAGGGATGACTCTGGGTTCTAGTATTTTGGGAAGGGAGAGGGAGGGTGGTTGCCAAGAACCAGGCAGCAAAGAGATCGATTAGGGGCAGCTGGGCTCATTCACCCTAGCTGGCCCCACTAATCAACCAAACAAAATGCAGCCATGACCTTCACGCCCAGCTTCTTTCCAAGGCTGGGGGCTCAACACTATCTGAACCTCAGCTACATGAGAAAGCTTTCTTGAACTGGTCTTGCTGCTTAACGAAAGACATTCTGGTTACACTAAGGGCCTTCCTAGATGAGGGTTTAGCCCGGTGCGAGGCCCAGGCTCCCTGCTGTGCATGCAGATGATGCACAGGGGATCCCGGGGTCAGGCTGGGCTAAACCCTCCCTTGACCCGAGATAACCGGATCCACTTGTGGCCCGGTTTTTCCGCAGCCCCGGGCTGAGCCCGGGGCTGCAGTAAGTCTAGCTAGTTCTGCGGCTTTTCCCAGCTGCTCGTTTACTTGCAAGTAGCCGGGAGAAGCCGTGCACTGGGCACAGCGCTCCATAGGAGTGCTGTGCCCATCAGGCCGGGGGAGAGGGAATCACGGAGGGGGGGAGAGAGATGGGGGCCAGGGGGGGAAGAGCAGACCCGGCAGGAGAGATGGGGGGAAGAGAGGTGCCAGGGTGGGGAGATCATGGCCGGGGTGGTGGTGGAGGGGCATCGGACATGGCAAGCAAGGGGGCGAGCAAGTGGACAGGCGAGCGGACAGGCGAGCGAGGGGGCAAGTGAGGGGGCAAGTGGGGGGCGAGTGGGGGGTGAGCAAGCGGACAGGCGAGTGAGCGAGGAGGCGAGCGGACGGGCGAGCGAGGGGGGCGAGCGAGCAGATGGGTGAGCAGGCGGACAAGCGAGGGGGCGAGCGGGGGGGGCGAGTGAGGGGGTGAGCAGGGGGGCAAGCAGGGGGCATCAGACATTGTGGGGGGAAATCAGGGGCAGAGGGGAGCAGGGAACCATTTATTTTTTTAAAAAACCAACTAATCTTTCCGTTGGTGTGCTCCTGCGCACATGGCCCCTTTACCTTTTTTTAACAAATGGAGGACGCGACGGGGCTTTCCTTTCCCCGTCGCGTCTGACGTGTGGAAAGGAGCGACAGCCCGCACTACTTCTAGGGCAGGTTGGCTGCTCCTCCCACACAGATTCTGAGGTAGGTCTAGCAAGGCCCTAAGATGGAACTGCTACTTATTGAGTGACAGCAACAATGTACTCAAGCCTCCTACCAACCCGGTGGACAATGGCTTTGCTTGGCCAGGAGGAATCATTCCCACTACCTTTGTAATCTTTCTGGCTACCAGGACACCTGCAGTGATTCTTCAAATCAAACTTCAATGCAAGATAGAATAGCATTCATGGGCTTGTAATAATCCTATCTCTTTGGGGAAGGCTTTTATGAACCCCCATTATTCTTCTGTGGGTCCAGCTTAGAGGAACAGCATCAGCCTCTCTAACAAAGCCATTGCAATATGCAAAAAAGTTAGATCACTCCCCCAAGGTGCACTGAGCTATCAGGAAATGTGGGGTTTCTCTTGCGATTAAACAATCTTTCTCAGAAATCTTGTGATTTGTGGGAGGTTCAACATTATACAGTTATTACGATACTTCCAGAAACTGCACGAAGCAAGTCTGACTACATTGCAACATGCGATGTTGCCATCAGGAACATACAGTAAAAAGCCCTGAAGGGCTTGGAATGGAAATAAATGCCACTCTCCTTCAATACAAATACAGAAATGGAGCAATTAACACTACAGCTTTATTCACTCATAGAGATATACAGCGAGCATATAAACTGCATGAGCAACAGGTATTGCAGAACACATGAAATCTTCTCTTAGATGAAGATGTGGTGCATAAAGACCTAAAATAAATCAATCACCTGAAGGGGGGATCTACACTACTGCCTTTAAAGTGCTTTAAAGCACTTTGAAAATGTTTTGAAAACTGTATGTGGAGTGTGTCCTGGGCCCCAACAGTTGTCAAAACTGTTATAAATCACTTTAAAGCGCTTTAAACAGTAGTGTAGATCCTGCCCTAGTGTTGTGTCAGAACTCCTCTCTCCACTAACATGAAACTTCCCATGTCCATGCCTATTGTGTGTGTGTGTGTGTGTGTGTGTGTGTGTGTGTGTGTGTGTGTGTGTTTGGGGTGGGGTGGGGTGGGGTGGGGGAGGTAAATACATCTGCTCCAGGTCTTGGAGATTTTATAAAGCCATTTTCAGGATACACTTAACTGACTTTATATTCATGGTGGCCATAAGACTCTTCACTTCCTCCAGAATGCTTTTTATGAAGATACCCATTGGAAACCTGTGACAATTACTGAGTTTGGGTTTGGACTTGATGCTTTCCTTATTCCCAAACAACCGGCTCCATTCAGAAGAATATGGGGGAAATGTGGAGGAAAAGGCATTGTGAACAATTGATGAAAGAGAAGGCAAACTCTGGTTCTCAGGAAAGAAAGAAACGTTATTGTGCTCTACACGTTTTAAAATAAGAATCATAAATTCCCACTTCTTACTGGGATGGATTAGTGCTTCCGAATTATTATTTTTGACTAAAACAGATCCAAGGGTCCCTTTTGTTCTATGTCTTGCCAAAAATTCACAAAGGCATCCGTCGTCCCGCAGACCAACCCATAGTCTCGGGGGCGGACTCAATATTAGAGCCTATATTCCAATTCATTGATTATTTTTTAAAGCCTTTCATTCTGTCCATGACATCATATGTGCAAGATTCTACACATTTATTGCAGAAGATATATTCTGTAAAGATACAGCCAAATGACATTCTTACCACCATGGATGTGAGATCTCTATATACCTGCATGCCACAAGTCCAAACACTGGATATTATCTATAATACGTTGCAACAATGGGAAGAAAAAAATCCACCTACTCATTTTTTGATTTCGTTGGCTGACATAGCTTTATGAAAAAAAAATTTTT